>NC_062218.1:33331621-33641799 GCF_902686445.1 Sciurus carolinensis
CTGTTCAGACAAGTCCATGTTTTGAGGTTTGTATTCTGTTGTGCCCCACTCCTGGAACCATATTCAGTAAAGGATTATTCTTTGGCTATAATACATAGAACACCTAGTTCAAATTAGATTAAGGAATAAAGAAATTTCATAGCTTCTATAAGTCAAAGTCAGAAACAAGGCAAGCTTCCATACTCGCAACCTTCTGGGTAGGAGTCATTTGACTGCATCCTTCTCTTTATGAAGATTTTATCCTTAAAACTCAGCTCATTCTGTTTGCAAATGTCTCCAATGGTTCCTGTGTTTACATCATATTCTCTGATTCTGAGAAGAAGAGCAAGAAAAAAATTTATACCAATATTATGTGCTAAAGTCCTGATTGGACTCTTCAGTTTACTTGGCCACCCTAAACCAAACAAAAGTTGAAAATCTGTGATATTAAGCCAGCCAGTATCCATCTCATGGGTGGTTTTTGAGAAAGTAGACACCTACCTGAGAAGAGAGTATGAGTAGAAAATGGTAAGTATATTCTGGTTGGCAACTAGTAATGAATAATGAGTAATAATGGGTAATACTTACCCATTATTATCAGACTTTAAAAAATAGCTTCATATTCTCTCCTTTTAAAAATATTAATCTATATCTAAAATGATCTTACTTCTATGCCTCTCTTTGAAGAATCTAAAATTCTGTGAGAACAGGAACATTATCTGTGTTATTCATTTCACTTGTGATATAGTGCCTGATGTTTAATAAATGTTTGCTTAGTGAATGAGTGAATGAATGCACGGTGTGTATCCTTAATGAATGAGTGAATGAATGCACCGTGTGTATTCTGAATCTCTGAAACTTTGAAGCATAGCATCCCAAACCTTCAAGGCAGGAATATTTCACTTGGGATGCTTGGACTTAAAGCTTCCCAGCTGGCAGGTGGATAGCCAAAACCTGGACTCAGGCTTGCTGACTCCATATATCATGCAATTCCAACTATTCCAAGCTGCTCTAGTGGGTTAGAATAAGCCCTCAGAATTTCAGCACAGCTGTGTTCAGAATACTCCTAATAAATACATAAAACATTCTGACAGCTAGTATCCAAATAGTAATTTGGAAGATTAACAAGAGTCTAAAACTGGCATGAGCTGATACTTGCTTTTCTAATCTGAGACTATCAACATGCTCCAAGTTAAAATCACATCCTGCCTAATAGTAGACAAAAGAATGAGGGAATTACATGAACTGATTGTTTACCAGGAGTTAGATACTCCATTCATTGATTTACATCTTTGCATTTGTACCTATTCATTGAATACTCATTGAGTACTTTAGCTTGGCAGGCACCATGCCAGAGGCTTGATATGTAGCATTTAGCACAAGCAAGGGAAACACAGTAATGCATCAATTAAGATAAAGAACTATGGATTCAGAAATACCTGTGTTCAAATCCTGAGTTTTCTATAGCCTGTGAGATCCTGGGTATTCAGTTAACTTATCTGACATTACTCTCCTTCTCCTGGAATTGTTCTCTCACGTTCTGTTGCGTGGTGAGCCTAAGTGGGACAATCCCATCATTACGCTTGCACGGTGCCTGACACACAAAAGCTCCTCAGTTCAGTGTTACTTGTATTACCAAATGGTCCCCATCCTTAAATTTCTTACAATAAAGCAGAGAGAGTAAATTTAAGTATGGACACGTAATTTTCACCAAAGTGCTCTGAGATAAGTGTTATATCTTCCATTTTACAAGCAAGGAAATTGAGAATTTAACAGTTAATTGAAGACCTCAAGTAATGAGCAAATGAGCCAGAATTAAAAATCTTATGATATCAAGTCTGAGGGGCTGATGTTCTTGCCAAATATCTGGTTAAGAAATTGAGAGAAAGGGATTCTAGTCTTGTTTTTAGACTAAGTAAGAAGGCCAGAGAGTTTTTATAGAGTACCAAGTACCAGGACTCTGTCCTAATTTACTTAAATTGGAATATCAGAATCAAGGCTTGGGCCTTGGATGTTTTCAGAATCTCCCGAAAGATTCTAAAGGACAGGGGGTTGGGAGCCACTGCTCGACGCTGCTGGTCCCAACAGTCTGGTCCTTCCATGGATGGCGACAATTGTCCAAGCGAGACCACTGCTGGTAGAAGCAGGCATGTCCCAAGACTTTCCTCTCCTGGTGCCCCACCGTCACCACTGTGTACTTAAGGGGGATAGCTGCTGCAGTTTCCTTTTGCTGAATGTCACTGGCGTGGGGTTACAAGATGCATCAGTGTATCCCCACGGCACACCCAGGGCTGCTAGCGTGCTTGTGGGGGACAGTGGTGGGAATTCAGTCTCCTCATCAACGTTGGGTTGATGGATCAACAGTATCCTTCACACATGGAGGAAGAAGCAGCTTGGGAAATGTCCCAAACAATTGCAGCTGTTCTTTGTTTCTGGAGAGGATGCCAATAACATTTTGTTCCTTGGGGTTCTCAAGAATGAAAGTGCGTGCATAGCTAGGAAAACAAACCCATAGGGATAATTATCATATTAACCAGTATGTCATATTGACACTTATTTAAGCTTGTCAAGTAATAACATATAATCTGGTCTGTACGCTACCTCAGATTTTATGTTCAGATATTTAACAAAGGGGAGAAGAATAGTTCACCAGTCCCAGGATGCCCTCCAGGCCATTTTGATCACTCAGAGGTCAAAGTTTCTGCAGCTCCTTAAACGGGGATAATTTCAGGAACTCATCCCAAAGACTGGTTAACATAGAGCCTACTTTCTAGTAGTCATTCTGTGCGATACACCATCAGGTATTATCTCCATCCTGTGGACTTGGAAACTGAGGCTTAAGATGCTTCAGGACTAGACTATAATCTGTACTCTACCATACATCTCTGGAACCTGAATTCTTGATTTATTTATTTGGGTCAGGAGGAACTTGTGCTCCTCAGGCACAGCATAAGCTGGAACAGACCAACCAAATGGAAGGAGAGACATGGCAATCAAGACGCAGGTCTTGGATTCTGATGATTTGTTGCTGGTATGTTGTGACATCAACTGTTTCGCCACCCTCTCCAGGACCCGAGAAGACCGCACACAGGCCCACTGGCAGGATAGGACCAGCTCTTCCTCGCTGCTTGCCTCCTTCCCTCAGTCTCAAGCAGCAGCCTTCGTGTGCCCAACCTTGGGCACAAACCCCAGGCACCAAAGACATCCAGTTAGAGACTGAATGAGGGAAGTGACACCAATGAGAGACAGTCGAGAAAGAATCATCTTACATAAGGATGGGTTTGAGAATTCTCTAGTAAAAGGAATATAATGCAAGCCACATGCATAATTTTAAATTTTAATAATTGTAATAATGTATTTTAATTAGCCTAAAATATTCACAATATAAAAAATGGTAATAAGATAGTTCATATTGGGGGGGTACTATGTCTTCAAAATCTGGTGTGCACTTTGTATCAAAGAGCATATCTCAATGTGATCGGCCACATTTCAAGTGCTCAGTGGCCACGTACACTTGATATCTTATTCGACAGCACAGGTCTAGACTCTCTGGATACAATTATTAGGCTGATGTACTTAATACATGTAAATAATATGTAATAGATACAATTTTCTAATGTTTTCTCATTCTTTGGGGTTTAATTTGCAGCAGGCTCATTTCCGATTTAACGTGAAGAACAAGGCTTCTGCTGGCACTATTACTGCCAGATGCTCTGTTTTGGCTCTAGGAGCACAGGTGATCAACACGGAGCATGGAGCCGTGGAATCCTCTGAAGGGACATAATTTAAGAAAAGCATCACTGTCTATTCATTTGAAATTCCGAGAATGCAATTCCAATTACAAGCTCATGGGAATGCAGAGAGGGGTATTGAGTAAATGGAGCAGATCTAGAATTAAAAATCAACAAGTATTTGAATTCCTTTTGTGAGCTCCACTGCTTGTATAGGTAGTGGTGATATGGAAAATGAACAGGGTAGAATTTTAAGACTCCATCAGACAAAGGGCATATCTCAGGTTCAGCTCCCTCCAGGTTCCCCACTGAGACAAGAATTAGGGTTTAAAGTTGTTTATTTGGGAAGCAATTTCAGGAAATATGAATAGGGAGTGGAGAAGTGAGGGCAGGCAAGACAATAGAGGATGCTTAAATGAATGGGCTACTGCTGCAGACAATTGGCACCCAGTCCACTGAGGATCCTCTGAGAGACTGTGTGGATCATGCCTCCGCGAGGTGAGGGAGCTGTGATTGTTGACCTCCACCTCCCGTTCCTCTCTGATAAAGGATCTCTTCCGGGGTGATAACCCAGCACTCCTGGTCTGCTCTACACATGGGCTGGACTCGCTCCTGCTGCCAGATAACACCATCAAAAAGACAAGTAAGAGACAGGAAGCCATGGCTGCCACAGAACTGTCACAGGCTATTCTGGGGTAGGCCAAGAAGAGACCCGGACTCCTACTCTATCCACACAGTAATAATTATAACATTCCTAAGTCCCTTACATAGCTAAGATCTGACACCATTTTAAGTACCAATCATATACTAACTCATTTAGTCCTTATGATAAATCTTTAAAATAGCTAGCTACCTATGACTGAAGAGGAAGAAACTGAGGTATGGAGAAATTCTATAATTTTCTCAAGATCATGCAATTAGAAGACAGAGGAAGGCTGAGTTTGATGTCCTACTTGTCAAACAGTATGGATTCTATTAAAAACTGAATCTGCCCTGCTGAGAAAGGCCTCCTGATTTTTAGTATTTATAAATACTAAAGCTTATATTTCAACAAAAATACTTGCCTTTCAAAATCTCAGTTTTACATCCTGGATAATCTACACAGTTCTTACATCAAATTCTCTGTAGGGTAAGTGGGAAGAGAAAGGTCTGCAAATTCACAAACAGAATAGGTAGGGTCGTCAAAAATAGACGGTTGACAAAAAAGAGAGAAGGAGAGTATTATCAAATGGAAGGGAGAATTTTTATGTGCCAAGTACCAAAACTGCATCTCCAAATTTTTCACATAAAACACATAGAACACAAAGACCTCTCTCCTTGCAATTCTGGCTCAGGTAAATGAAGTATTGAGTGGGTGGGTCACCATGGGGGGCTCCCATAACTGGTGTCCCTTCCATTCACTGACTTCTGTCTGACTTGTGCCTTTGGATCCCTCGTCCCCATGTTGAATGGTATCGAGGCAGATTCTTTATCTTTGCAGCCACTGTCACACACATCCCGGTTTCTCATCCTCAGTTCATCCAAACTTCAAGCTCTCTATATTTCAAGCGCCTCCCCTACACCGTTTCAGACCAGACTCAGGCTCAGATATTCCCACTGGGGAAGAAGAAGGTATTGACTTGCTCTTCATTGAACTTTTCTCCAACTCATTCTGCTGCTCCTAACTCCTCCAGGACCAGGGAAAGAGGCAAAGGGAAAGAAGCCCTTATTTGACAAGCACTTTTACAAGCATGTCTTGGTGCCATCTACACTGCAGATCTGGCTTTTTCTTCCATCCATCCTTTGTGTGGGCTCTTTGGAAACCTCCATGCAAGGGACAGCTCCTGGAGAAGGGTAATACTTTCTGGCTGGTCACTCATGACCCTCTCAGCCCTGACATGACAGTTTACCTACCTGTCTCTTTCTGCTGGGTTTTTTAAGTTTTAGAGGCCGAATCTGGCAGGCCTGGTACTGTCAAGGTATCCAGAGCCTGGCTCGGGATACCTACCCTTGCCCACCTCAGGTGCAAATGCTACTTGTTTTTTCTGTCTCTGTTAAGTAGTTATATCAGCCTGTCCCCTTTGCATTTTTGCACGCTCTGTGCCTGGCCAACTCTGGGGAACATTTGTGAAACTGCTGGAAGATTCCCTCTCTGATTCCATGGAAGCCTCCAGTTTCTGTCGTTATGCAAGGAACTAGCTGGGGGCTGGTGGGCAAGATGTGGATTCATTTTTCTGCTCCTAGTCAACACCTCCATACCCCTTCCCGTCTTCTCTCCCATCACACACCTGATTTGAGTAGAACAAGGGTAGGAAAGTGTCCATGATCAAAGAAGTCCTCCCTCACAACTTTCTATGAGCATTATCCCTTATACTTGCCAGTAAAGGTGGGAGGGATCCATGGGTTACAAAAGCAGTTCTGAACTCTTAGCAAGTCCTGCTGCAAATCTACCACCCACTACCCTCAATTGTGGAGCCTGTAGTTTGCGCCTAGGCCAGCACCTGTTCTGATATCCTGTGACTGAAGTCAGAGCCTCGGCCACCTCCCAAGGCTGGCTTAAGAGCAGTTCAACTCAGACACCCTGAGACAGATAAAATTCCCACAAGATCTCTTCCAACATTCAGTTCTAATTTTCACAAACTTAACCTGTATTTGTTTTCTTCAACCATAGGACAATTCCTGAAAGCCTTTAAAAGTGGGGAAAAGACCTTACTTTCTTTTAGGTTTATGGAAAAAATAAACGAGGTGCGATATAGAAAAGTGAATCAATCACCCTTTGCTCTGCCAATGTAGGAGTCATTTAGCAACAAAGAAGTCTTAATAAGTGTGATCAGAATAAAAGCTTTGGAAAATAGCACTCCCTTCCTCCAGTTGTGCAAACTACAAGAAACTTGAAATGAATTAAGTTGAATTCCCACACTAAATAATTTCTGTTTCCACTCCTGAGGAGGGACGGGGAAGGAATATATCTTTAAATGCTTAGTGAAACTCCAAATTCAAAGGAATATAAATCTTCCTCCCTTTGATATATGGCAGAGTGATCTACAAGCCATTCTTTCATGTCATTTCTTTTTTTCCTTACGGAGAATCTGTGTGAATCACCACTGCCATAAAAATATATGACTGAACACTGATAATTACATGGCTTTTAACTGGAAGAGAACAATGACTTTAGTTCCCTGATGGAGCCAGTCTTACTCAGCCATAGATTTTCTGTCAACGTGCAGCCAAAAGGGTCTGGTTTTCTGTCTTTGTGGAAGACTCAGGCCCCATTACCAACAAGACTCAGAGGCGCAGCTGGCTGCAGCCTTCCCAGAATCCCTGGGCACACAGGACTGCTGCCTGGACAAGGGTGGCAGCCCTCTCCAGAGCTGACACTGCCCACCTCCCATGCCCCCAAGGGTGCTCAGCCCTCCCAGAACCACATTCTTCTGAGCCAGCTTGGCGGCAGGATGCCCAGCCATCTAAGGACAAACTTTCTCCCCTTCCGCTCTGCATGACACCACTTGGCACAAGTGCCTAAGTACGGGCAATTGGCTTAATAACTGTGATGTAGCCTTTTCCCTCAAAATAAAAATAATGTGCCTTCAAATTACAGCATGTTCCTTCAATAATATTTAACAGAATGTCTGTGGAGCAGCAGTTCTAGTTGTGGAACCCAGCTCCACCTCTTCCTTCCAAATGCTTCCCATGCACCAGCTCATTGAGCTCATTGATTGACAGCAAGGAGGGGTAGATGACCCTAATATCAGTCCTGTTTCAGCCCCCACCAATGAATAGTCGTTCTGAATGCGATTTGAATTCAGTCACATAGCCAGCTACTTTCAGGGTAGGGACTGAAAGCCGGGTTTCCACACCGTCAGAGTCCTACTGCCTTAGCTAAGGAAAAGAATGCTGTGTGTCATTTTTATTTTTTACTTTTTAAATTTTTTTAGTTGACAATGGACCTTTATTTTATTTATTTATATGTGGTGCTGAGCATCGAATTCAGTGCCTTGCACATGCTAGGCAAGTGCTCTGCCACTGAATCACAACCCCAGCCCTTGTGTGTCGTTTTTAAAAGAATGTTTTAGGGTTGTCATTGTTGTGGCGTGTGTATGTGTGTGTGTGTGTGTATGTGTGATTACAAAAGCAATTTGTATTCATCATAGAAAATCAGAAAACACAGAAAGCTTGAGGAAGAAAAGAAATAATACCAGACAAACACAACTACTGGTAACATTTGGATGTATCGTCCCATATGTACTTGGTTCTTAAAAAAGTTTCAACTATGTACAATTTTTTAAAATATTTTTCATCTTCATCCCAATTATAAAGGTAATATATACTTATTATGATAGAAAATAAACCAGGAAACTTAATCTTAAAGAACATTGAAGGCATCCTATAATCCCACCCATCGAGAGGTGGCCCTCAGAAAACCACTTCACTGAATCTGACGTTTAGGAAGCCCACAGAGTTGCAGGGTGCCTCTAAGGCAGGGGTAAGATACGAATACTCTGCCATTATCTTCATTTAGGTTCCAAATGGATTTGTCTAGAATTCCTCTTTATTTCAGCTTCCATATTCATAAATAGAGGCAAGAGTTTCCAATTAACTTCACAAGAATATTTTGAGGACCAATAATATGACCCTGGTTGGAAATTTTAAACATTCTGAAGGAAATCTACAATCTCCAGGCCGTGAACTACACTCCTTCAGTTTATGTTACCTTCTTGCCAGGCCAGACCACAAGGGAATGGGGCCACATGAAAATAGCCGAAGGTGGTTTGGCCAGAGCTGCTTGATCCGGCTCTATCTAGGCCAGAGAATCAAAGGAGCTGACGAAGCAGAGGGGGTTTCAGAGCTCATTGTTCCTCTGTCATTGAAATCACCCAAGCCACATCCAAGCACAGGTGCTGAAGCCTTTCAGACGGTAGACAGTTCTGTTTTCTAGGGAATTTATACTGAATTTTCTTGAATATTTTTTAGATGTTTTGGTATATCTTTAAGATGCCATAAAAATGTTGGTGGGTCCACCATTTGACTTCATAACTATCGTAGTGATCTGGGTGCACCTATGTCAGTAGAGCAGATGTATGGCTTAACCAGCCAAATGGGCGACTCCAAGCTTAGAAGATGAAAGTATTCTTCTGATGCTACAGGACGTGAAATCTCCTCTTATGAGGCAGGTGAATTTTGGGTCATAGCTTCAAAGAGGTACCTAGAAGTCAGCATTCAGGTTTGTGCTACCTAGCTAAATGGAGCAGAAAAAAAAAAAAAAAATCACACACATGAAAAGTTTAGAGGCACTTCTGATGGATCCCAGTCCACTATCTCATGTCCCCTCCTGTCCTGTGCTTCTCAAAGCCTGCCCCTTCTTCCTGCGTGTTCCACGCATGCAGCAAACGGCACTATCATCTACCAAGCTGCGGCGTGCCAAATTCCTCATCCTCATTCTTGACTCCTCCCTCTTCCTAAAATCCCATATCTGATCAATTACCAGGTCCTGCTGATCCTACTTACTCAATGTTTCTCAACTCTGCTACATTTTTTCCATTCCCATGCTGACCAGCACGGTCCAAGTCATAGACTCTCTCCCTCATCTGGCCCCTGTTACAGGCTCTGTGTTGGTTTTCTCATCTTTATTCCTGGTGTCCCCCATTCACCTTAATCTTTTGGAAACAAATGTAAGAGTGTTACTCCTCCACCGAAAATCCTCCAGTGACTTCCTGTAATGTTTTAAATTTTTATGTCTGTGCAGTAAAAATCACTCTTGAATCAGTGATCGTGCATGTGATAAGCACACAATCATATAACACACGACATGAAAAATACAAAACAGTCCTTTTGGGTGGTTAAGAATAAAGCTATTTTAAGCATTCACATAGGATTTTTGGTATAAAGTTTAAGTTTTCATCTCACCTGAGATACAAAATACCATGGAGGGGCATTCCTAGATGATATGGTAAGTGCATATTTGACTTCATAAGAAACTACTGAGCTATTTTCAAAGTAGTTGTATTATTTTATCTCTGTTAGCAAAGTTCAACCGCCTTAGGTCTTCTAGGGCTCCCACATCTGCTTCCTGCTTACGTCTCCCTCCACAGCCTCTCAATCCCCCACCCTTCCCATGCTTTGTCACTCCTTCAAACTCAACTTCTTATACTGTTGTGAAGAAGCTCCTACTAATCTCCAGGACTACTCACATGCCATGTCTTCTGCTGAAAATACTTGGACACTCCTCTCCTTTGCTGGAAAAAATTCTTTACCTAACCAACTCGGTAGCTTAAGCATCTCTGCCAGGAAGGTTTTCCTGAACCTACATTAGGTTCCCTGTTGGGTTTCCCATATTCATTCACTCAGCAAATGTTGAATAATAACCAGGGTGTAGACCCTGTTTTAGGCACTGGAAATACGGTAGGGAAAACAGACAGGAGTCTGGACTCCCGTGGAACTCACATTCTAATGGAGGGGAGAGACAACAAACAACAGAACAAATGACTTCTAGAATGTCAGTTAATAGCAAATGCTATTCAAAAAAGAGCATGGCAAGACTGCAGTCACAGGCAAGACTCAAGAAGGACTCAAGGCTGCTATTTTCATTGGAGAACAACCACCAGAAGGGAGCAACCCTGCAAATATTTGGAGAAAGTTTATTTCAGGCAGAGTGAACAAAGATGTCAAGACAGAACAGAGGGTGGCACAAAGCTGTCAAGACAGAACAGAGGGTGGCACAAAGCTGGCATGTTCAGGAAGTCACTGTGTGGCCAGTGTGACAGAAACCTGGGGCAAAGGTAAGGAAGAGGAGGCCAGCTAGGGAGGGCGAGCGGGGAAAGATCACAAATGGCTTCTGCATCTCTGTCACATCTTTGGTCACACTGCATTGTTATTACTTTCTAAATTGCTTGTCTTCCCCTCTCAACTGTGAGCTCTTTGAGGTTCCAGTATGTTTATTGTGCTTATTACTGACTGTAAGCACTTGGCACATATCTGCTGCAGAGTAGGTGCTTAATACACGTTTGAATGACTGAATGAGTGAAGGGGCAAGCCAGCATTCTCTTGCCTAAATGCCAAAGCCTGAGAAGATAACATGACCCCTTGTGTCCATAAGGAGGTAAGGAGGCTTAGATCTCTAAGCCACTTTCCCAAGAGAGAGGGCCGTCGTGTGGCTGGAATTCAGCTTCTTAATTGGAGTTCCCTCTCACAGCTTTGGCACTGCCTCTCCTGAGCCAAGAAGTAAGATGGCAGATTCAAATGCCTAAACACTTTCAGCTCACCCTCATTCTCAGTCTCACTGCTGACCTTGAATATGAAATAATATCTGTTATAGACTGAATGCCACCGCCCAAACCCATATGTTGAAACCCTACTCTCAAATATGATGCTATTAGGAACTGAGGTCTTGGGATGTAGCGAGGACTAGACGAGGTCATGATGGTGGGCCCTTTGTAAATGGTGTCCTTGTAAGAGTCCCGGGAGAGCTTGCTTCCTTCTTCTGCCATGTAAGGACACAAGGAGCAGTTGGCAGCCTGTAACCAGAGGAGGTCCCTCACCGGAACCCAACTCTGCTGGCACTCTGCTCCCAGACTTCCAGCTCCCAGTACTGTGAGAAATAAATTGTTACTACTGTTGTTGTATAAGCCACCCAGTCTGTGGGACTTCATTATAGTAGCCAGAATGGACTAAGACAATATCTTGAGGCCATCCTTCAGGGCAGTGGTTGAGAAGAAAACATTTTTAAAGCAATCCAAGAGCCCACAATTTTTTTTTTTTTTTTTTTTTTTTACCTAAAGAATGATTTAGAAAACTAGGACACATTGTCTTTTAAAAAAAAATAAAAATTTATGACTTGTCTGAAAAGTCCAAAGATGTGGCAATGCTGGCTCCATAGTGTCTCATAGAAAAACCCAGGGTTGAGCAGATACTGTCCCTTAATGGCGGGGGGCGGGGTGCTCTCTCCAATTGTCACAGTCCTGAGTACTCTTTGATGCTTTTATCTGATCCACTTCACCAGTTTGCATCCCTGTAAAGTGATAAAGCGTGGTTCAGCACCCTAGAACAGATGTGCTCAGCAGCCTGGGGTTAGGAGATTTGGAAACCCAGACCAGTCCAAATCTGGTTCCATTGCTCTTTACAGCACACTCAGATGATGAATTCAGAATGGAGTGACTATCCAGCACAGTCTTGGAGGTGATGTTTCAAAGAACTGTATGCAGCAGTAGAGACTGGAAGAGGAAGTCAGCAGGACAGGTGTGAGGGCTGCACCCCCTCCACTCAGCACAGGGTCTAGTCCTCAGGGTCCTTCCTATGTATAAGCCCAACCTGGTTGTGGTGCCAGCTGCCTGGGCCCCCACTTCTCCCTTGATGACTTAACTCAGCACTCTAGTCTTTGTGCACAGTCTAGATTACTGTTCTATTCAAGGTGCTTACTGAAGACCTCTATGCATATTGGCAGTACTAGTTAAGAATATTTGGCTTGGGAGAACTCTGGGAGAGAACTAGAAGAAATTTTCCATGCTAGGTTATGTAATCCAAGGTCCACTACAAATCCCAGCACAGAGCAGCTGAACACATTTTTTTGAAAATGAATGAACTCTGTGCCAATCACTTCTCCTCCCACTTCATCTATAAATTGAGAGGTTTTTCACTTCATTAATCTTTAAGATCCCACAGAACTTCAAGCTCCTGTGGTTGGATGGGTTGTTAGGCAGCTGCATACAAAGTAGAAGTCAGTGAGAGACACCAGAGGCCCAGCCCCTTCCTGGAGAGCGGTCAAAATGGCATGGTAAAATCGACTTTCAGGATGGTAGAAAAGAATCAGGAAGACTCCAATTTTGCACCATCGAGCTGAGATAATGCCTTTAGTCATAGCTGTGTTTCTCAGCACTGATGTTAGAGCAGATAGATTGAGAGGGTACATTTTGCACATGAGTAGAGTTTATTTGCCAAGAATGAATTCATCAAAAATTTGCCTCTAGGCTCAAGAAGCGTGGCTGTAAATGTGTGTGAAATACAGGTGAGGCCAGACTGCAAGGGAGGGCCAGGTGGCTGGGGCTTTCTGGCTGGTGGGATTTAAAAAGCAACCATGGGTCCCTTGTCCTTTGCTTTTGTTAGACTTCCTGTCCAAAATCTCCACTATTAGTTACATTTTTGAGTCAAGGCTCTGAAGGATGGTCTTCCACATGCTCCAATATGCTAAGGAAGAACTTTAAAGCAAGGCAGTCTTGCATTTATTACCATGTTCACAGAATAATTTTCTCGAGCAATATTAATGATAGTTGCAATCTTTATTGAGCAGTAACTTCATATTTTTGTTAGTTTTTTGGGTTTTTTGTTTGTTTGTTTTTGTTTGTTTGTTTGTTTATGCTGCTGGGGTCAAAAGACCCGACAAAACAATTTTAGAGATGTAAAGTTTATTTGGTGCTCACAGTGTTAGAGGCCTCAGTTCTCAGAGGACTGGCTCCATAACTCTGTGCTGAAGATGAAACAGAACATCAAGGCAGAAGAATGTGACAGAGGAAAGCAGCTCAGGATGTGACAATCAGGAAGCAAAGAGAGCTGCACTCACTAGGGACAAAATATATACCCCAAAGGCATGTCTGCAGTGACCCACCTCCTCGCGCCACACCTTCCCTGCCTGTGGTTACCACCCAGTTAATCCCTATCAGGGGATTAATGCACTGATCAGGTTAAAGCTCTAATAATAACTCAACTTCTGAATGTTCTTGCCTTGTCGCACACGTTAGCTTTTGGGGGACACCTCACATCCAGACCATAACACTCCATACCAGCACTTTACATGTTGGTGCAAGCTTTTATTTCATTTCATCCACACAAACGCCCATGGTGCAGGTATTACATCTATTTCTAATTACAGAAGTCTTATAACCCTCAGTGATTTCAAACCCCAATCTGCTGATTCTAGAGCCTTACTTCTTCTTTTAAAGGAATTACTGCTACTCTGCGAAGTGTACAATCTCAAATGCACAGCTCGATGCCTGATTACTGATGCATGTCCTCAAACAACCACCACTCCAATCAAGAAGTGGAACACTTCCATCACCCTTTCTGTCCCCTTCTAGTTGGTCCCTCTGCACCCCTCCCTCATAAAAGGAATGGAGCCCTAACACTTAACTGTTTGGCTATGGAAAAGGGACAGGTAGCCCAGGCAAGCTCAGGAAACAGAAAAAGGTCTATGACAAAGGACATTAGTAGTGTGGAGGGTGGGAAGGCACCACCAAGCAGCCGCATCTGGGTAAGACTGGGGCTAGTCCTCAGGTGCTGCTGTCCACTGCAGCAGATGCAGCTACTGCTCAGGTTGCCAGGATGACCCTCAGCAACTCCCAAGTCACCACAACAGCGTGAGGATCCCAGCCTGCAAGATGCATGCAGAAGCCAGGTCCTGCATATCAAGCAGTGCTGGTCTCTCCCACTGCCGGGAATCCCAGTCTCTAACAAGAAACAGAATGCTGACAAATGAGAAGGAGCTGTGTTTGCTGGCACAGACTCCACAGAGTGGGAAGACAAGCCAAGCCTGGGATCCCACAGGAAGTTTGGAACCCACTTTCCGATTCTTAGTTTAGCTATCATCAACTCTTCCCAGATCCAATGTCGTGTTTTTACTTTGCCAAGTTTAAATTGAAATTCTCCTATTATCTTTCCTTCTTCCCTGCTGTTCAGGATGCTAGTTTGGGATTCCATAGCCTCCTTCTGCACTGCGTTGCATTAATTGAAGCCTGTTTAGGACAGCTCTCCTGTAAGCTGGCAAGTGTTGACTGGCAGCTTGTATTTGATTATTTTTATCAGTTCTCCTATCTCAGATCTGAAGTCCTACATAGTTGGCAGGCTTGGGAGACACGCCCCAGGGAAACCCTGTGAGTTAAGTTGCAGAACAACTACAAAGATCAAAAACTGTGTACATGGGTTTCTACTGAAGGGGAAAGAGGAGCAAGCATGATGGAAAGGAAGCAGAGCTGAAGAAAGAAAAGAAGGGGGAAAGGAAGATGGGGAGTGGAAGGAGATTGGGAGATGGAGAAAAAGAAAGAGCAAGAGAAAGACCGTGAGAGGGAGAAACAGAGAGGGAGAGTGAAAAGTTAAGGGAGGAGAGAGAGAGAAAGAGAGAGAGAGAAGAAAAAGTCATTGAAGAAAGAGAGAGGAGACATAGTTCAGAGAGAGGAGATGTGTTTCAGACTTTCAGAGGACAATAGAAGAATCTATAACATGAACAAAATGGATTTTTTTTTGTACCGGAATTGAACCCAAGGGCATTCAACCACTGAGCCACATCCCCAGTCCTTTTTTATATTTTATTTAGAGACAGGGTCTCAGCTGAGTTGCTTAAGGCCTTACTAAGTTGCTGAGGCTGGCTTTGAATTTGTGATCCTCCTGCCTCAGCCTCCCAAGCCTCTGGGATTACAGTTGTGTGCCACCGCTTCTGGCCAAAATGGAATTTTGAAAACTTCATTATCTGTATTAATTTTTGACAATAAATAAATAACTAAATGCTGCTAAACATCTACATCTATGGGTGCCTATAGAAAACCAGATACCAGAGATCACAAACATTAAATATTCTGACCTATGATGTCCATAAGTACACTCAATAGCAGATAATGTATTGCAATTTAGTCTCGAAAGGGATAACCTACATATAGATCCAGAAATATGCTTGGTCCTTGTCAGTCATGCCTCATTTTACACACCTGAGGAATTATTAAACATGGGAGGAAAAGGGGCAAAGAGAAACAGATCAGAAGTACCTACTCCCTTCCTCACAGATCCAGCTGTAGAGCTTCTTTGAGCCATACCAACCACACTGAAACTGGACACCACTTTCTCAAAACATTCTTTTGAAGAAGACAGGGAAGAGAGAGGCCCAGTTAAAACTGAGCTACCAAGACTGGTGCACCCCCCAGGAGATCTAGAGGGTCCAAGATTTCCTGTCATCCTGAGTCCTTTACCACCCACTAAATCAGAATTACTCTTTGGGCAATTCATATGTTCACTTATTGATTAGCTCCAGAAATACTTTGTGAGAAATTAGTTTATGACAGACTCTACTCACCTCTGTGTTACAGAGAGTGGAAAGGCTTATTCATGCCCTCTTATACTTCCTCATGGAATGTAACTAAATTTTAACTAGTTACTTCAACATTTACTTGTGTAACTCTAATAGCTAGTACTAGTCACTATAAACTCCACAAGAGAAGTGACTGTGCTACTAATCTGTCTTCGTCATTTGGTACAATGCATGGCACATGATATTTACGTCAGATGAATGAGTTTGTCCTGAGTTAACATTTACAAAGTATTCACGTCAATTATCTCCTTTAACCTTCACAACAATCATGTGAGGTAGGCCCTACTCCCCCATTTTACCGTCAAGTAAACAGAAGAAAGAAGTTGAGAAAGTTGCCAAAGTTCATGCACCTTAACTGGAATTCAAACCCAGGCCATTTCACGTCAGAATTCACCTTTTTATCTATGGTACTGCATGGCCTATGACTGTATCAACAAACAGGTGAATAATGGACTAAGTTAGTGACGGATAGATTTTCAGTTCACAGGCTCTAGGCTTTAGGATCAGTAATTGAAATATTACCCTAGAATCAGTGCTCATTAAGTTTTCCACCAGCATTCAGCTCAAGTTCTTTTAACTAATGTACCACTTTACCAGATAACCACTAGACACTCCCTAGGTATTAGTTAAAACTGCCTGGTGTGCAGCAAGGGTTAATGTTAGTGGCCAACATACTCTTGGGCCTTCCCTTGCATTTCTGTTCCTGTCATACCTCCCAACTGTTGTGGTATTCTTGAACTTCTTTGTGCCTTTTAGAGCACTTATCATAATGATGTCATTTAATTAAGTATTTAAATGTACATGTATGAATGTAGAAAGAAGTACAGTTGTTTCTATGGAAACAAAACTGAGAAGGTGATTGAAATATAAGGATGAATTCTTGTCTAAATGGTTTGAAATATTTTAATTTTAAAATGTATTCATGTATTCATGGTGGTAGTGTGGATTGAACCCAGCAGCACTCTACCACTGAACTACATGTCCAGTCTTTGTATTTTATTTCGAGAAAGTCTCTCCCTAAGTTGCCCAAGCTGACCTCAGACTTGTGTTCCTCTGCCTCAGCTTCCCATGTAGCTGGGATTGTAGGCATGTACCACCATACCCAGTCAAGATATTTTAAAGTAGATAGTGAATGTTGAGAAACTAAATAAAATGCTTTGGAAATATTTGATGAATGCAAGTTACTAAGAAAATTGCTTCTAATAATGTGTGGACAAGACAATTATAAAAGAATTTTAGAACCTCTTAAAGAACTTTTCAAACTTATGACTTTTCTAGTGGCTTCAGTTTGTCACATAGACTGTGCAATTAGATATATTATGAGCATGAAAGACAATGAAGAACTCCAATGGATGAATCTATTCTCACAGAAACCCCCTTGGACTGACACCAAAAGGTAAGAGAATAAATATATAATTTAAGATAAAGCAGAACATTTCAGGCAAGTAAGTTTAATTTAATGTGATACTTCTATTTAATCCATATTTCAGTGGTTGCATGTGGATTATGAGAAACTTCGTTGAAGTCTTATGTTTCATGCTTACGTTCATGGACTTTGAACTCTTCACAAATATTTCGTTTATTCTGAGTACATATCCTTGAGTCTCTGTGACATGCTTGGGTCAACGAAGCATGTGTGGAAATGGCAGGTACCACTTCCAGGTGGGTGTGGTCTACTCTGGTTGTCTTTTCCTGAGGCAATAGGCAAAGTCCTAGTGAAAGGCTTCCCCATCCATCTGGATGCTGGTGTGAGGACAACTTGGAACCCAGCCCCAGCTGACCCTGAGAGGCAGGAAGCATCAACAAGACATCAGCTTTATCGTTTTAAGTTATTGAGATTGGGATTACTTGGCTTCCGAAGCATACATAATCCCTGATGTCTTTGCACTTATCTATCTATAAATGTGTCCTCCCCTCCCCCATAGTTAAGTACATTTAGCACTTCAATAGGATATATAGCATTTATCTCGGACTTTGTATTCTGCCCACACTTTTTCCTCAGTGTAAGAATCACAGAATGAGATGCTCCTCAGCATTCCCTCAGACACTAACATTATGTCTTGCTATGTTTGAGGGTGTAACAGGCACCATGATGGTTATGCCTATGTCACTTATCTAAACTAAATGAAATGAAATTAATTTGATTGGACAGCTGTTATATCTGATTATGGACCAATTGACTTGATTGCCATGGAGTCAATCTGATTTGGTCATTGTTTCAGTTGTCTTAATGAGGGAATTGGATTACATAGTGATCCTATTGATTGTTTGGGCCTTTGGCCTCCCAACTGTAGGTCCTTTAACCTACAGTTTGAGCTCTGGTTTGACCCTAGAACATCATGCAAAGTTAATTTGCTTGAATGCTAAATTAAAGGATTCTTTTTCTGTAAGCTGCTGTGTGTCAAGTGCTATCAAATAATGAGCAATACTTATCAGCTGTAAATATTTAAAATTTACAATCTTCCCTGTACACACGCCACACCAAGAGGTCTAAATATTTTGTGATGGTTATAAACTTTGGGTCAAGTTTAAATTTTAAACTCTGTGCAGACCTCTACTTCCCTGAAGAGCTTCGTTCCCACATTCTTTAGGGTAAAAACTGGATCATTTCTTGCTATTAACAACAGCTGACTCTGATTCCATTATTCAAAATGAAAGTTATTTATGCAATAGTGGAAGAATGGAATCTAGGCCCCAGGAACCAGGGTTTTGTGCATTCTACTCATAATTGTGTCAACCAATGCCTGGGCTTGTAGGTACTGGATGCCTAGAGCACCTGTAGGTATTGGACAAATAAATACATGAGCAACTAATGACTGAGAAGCAATCCCTTTATTTCAGTTGTTTTCCAGAAGTGAAGGAAATGCTTTTCTGAACACATGAAACAGTATCACTTCATGATTAAGTGCTTTTGTTTTGTAGTTAGGTGAGTCTAAATTTGATTTTTGATTTTGCTCTTGTTACAGGTTACATTTTCCAAAGATGCTCACAATGATATTTTCCTTTCCACATTCTCTTTCACAATAGGAACTTGCTGCTACCCCCTCCACATCATGAGATAGATAATTTTGCAGAAATGATGATATGCCAATTACAGACATGGGTCTTAGCTCACCTAGAAACTTGTACTTCCTGTCTTAAAATCCAGACATGAAGTAAAAATCAGACTAAGGTGTTTACTACCAGACTTCAAAGTTCTGGTTGAATTACTGGATGGATAGTGCTTGAGGGAAAATAGGATGGGTTCATTATCAAACATATTGAATTCACTTTGCCTCTGGGACGATTTTAGTAAGGAATTGACTATATAGATTTGAAACTCAAGAGTGATGTGTATTGCACACAAGGACTTGGGACTCAACTGGAGACGTGGACATGAGATTATCTGGAAAATGCACATAGGAAGAGAAAGTGAACCTGGGGCATAAAGATAAGGAACATCGTTATCCAAGGAGGAGACAGAGGGAGAACCACAGAGGAGATTGAGAAAAGAAGACCCATTAAGGCAGATGGAAACCCAGAAGAGTTCTGTATCACAGAAGCCAAGGGAAGGGGCTTCAAGATTAGGACATGGCCAAAAGTCTCACATGTTGCTAAGATGAACAAATTGAGGATGAATCTATCTGGAAAGGACAACTTTCAAGTTTCCTTTTCCAGACTCCCTTGCAGTAAAGATCTGAACCTGAATGAAATTTCACCAGATAGAAGTGTTTACTTGAAAGTCAATTGAGAAATCTGAAAAAAAATTGAGAAAGTGAAATTGAGCAATCTTTCTGGAGCTTGGGCGGTTTCCATGTTTCCATACCCACTGATGGTACATTTACGGAAGTGGCAACTCAGTTATACTTCTAGAGAGCACGCTGGCCAATCACATCCTGATCACCAAGAATGTCAAGAGCCAAATCAAGAAATCTGAAATGCTTTTTCAACGGATGGTGTGCACTTAATGTAAGAATAACAAATACTATCAAGTTGGAGTTTTAAAATCTGGATGTGAAAGGTGAGAATTCAGACTCCAGACTCACCTGCATAATTTCACATAACAAGACCCAGTTAAGTTGTGAAAAAAATCAGTTTTCATTAAGGCACTCACTGCATGAGAGTTGAAATAGGAAGAAGCAAGGTGGATAGAAAGTGTGCCTGAAGGACAGATGTGCAGAAACCCAGCCCCAAGCGAGGAAGTGGGATTTGGGGTTGCAGATGTGCCAGAGCAGCAAGGTAGACTTGTGAGAAAACAGCAGGGACTCGGGTTGGTTTTTGCTGGGTATGCAAAAAGTCAAAAAGATAGTTGGGGAGTATCAGGCTCAGCAGGCAGAGGTTCATGGCCTATTCCTCCTTACATGGTGCATTAGTTTCTTCTGAATACTATTAAGTTTTTCTGCTGTTATGATTGGCAACAATTTTATAAAGAAATCTTGAATTTATGAAGGTTTTCTTAATATTTCTGGGTTCTGCAACTTTCTGCTGAGGAATGTAAGGAAAGGGATTAATAATCTTTGTTTCTTCTTGGGCTAAATTGTGGCAAGGCAAGGTTAAAGAATTTCTTAAGATCATAAGCAGAAGCAATCTTTAGATTTACACAAGTTGCTAAAATAATCCTGAGGCTACCTCCCAAATACAGTCTTGTTTCACTTAGTGTTGGGATATGGTCTGAGAAGTTCATTGCTAGTTGGTTTCATTATTGTGTGAATATCATAAAATATACTTACACAATCTTAGGTGGTATAGGCCATTCACTTGATGTGGCCTCTTAATGTCATCAAGAGATACTGGAAACTGGAGATGTATGAGGCCATTAATAGTGTTTTACAGTAATTTATTTTCTAAAATAGAAGGAGTAAACTTTAAGTACTGATAAAAGTATTCTAAATACATAACCATTTATTATCATTATCATTATCAAGCAGAATGTGCTGTACCTACATGTGCTATACTTTTATACAACTGGCAGTGTAGTAGGTTTTTTTTATGCCAGAATCACTGCAAATATCTGAGTAACATGTCGCACCATGACTTTGTAGCAGCTCAGATGTCATTGGGTGCAAGGGATTTTTCAGCTCCATTATAATCAGATGGAATCACCACCGCTGATCAAAATGACGATATGCAGTGCACAACTGCAGTTCAGTTTCAAATGACATTTATTTCATGCTTGCCACACCCTCTAAGGAAAACCAGGCAGGTCACTTCCATTTCCATATTACAGATGAGGAAATTGAGACTTGGGGTGCTTGACTTAACCAGTTCAGACTACTGGAAGCTGCAGAGTAAAAGTAGAACTCTGGTCTTCTCGCTCCTGTTCTTTTGGTGGATCCTGGATGTAAACTGGAGGCTTGCATAGTTACCGAGCAACTCCTAGTTCACGGAAAATGGTCAAGAAACATGTTCCTGGAACAGCATGGACTTCAGGGTGAAGAGAATTGTGAGCACTTTTCAAATCCAGCTTTGGAAGTAACAGTGAATTTGATATGCTAGGTAAAAATGATCATTTGCAAATATGGCACTGTGATTAATGGTTCAGCATTGATTATTACCACATGCCAATTCAAACTAACTAAATTCTTTGCCACCCAAGTTTTACCAGTGTGTTACAAGAATGGTCTGAGGGTTCAAGATCACATTGTTCATCAGAAAACAGTTGTTGTTATCATATTTTCCTACTTTGACCTGCTCCCCTAATAAAATTCAATGCAGATTAGGAAGTATGTACAATCTTTTTTTTTTTTCATTTCTTTCCTTTTTTCCCTTTACCAGACTTTTAGCATCTTTATTGTGTCATTAATTTCAGTTATGTTCTGAGCACTGAGTGAGGAGGTCTTCAAGGCTATGGGTGACTGACAGTGTTTAGACAAGTTCAATTAAGTTTCTCATGTTTGGAGAATGTTGGAAAGATAAATAAATCACTGAGACTTTCATTATGAAAACCGCCATTTGGCAGTGGCGACATTTCTCCTGGGAAAGTGATGAAGATTTATGTTGGGAGGAAGGTACAGCTCGTTGATCACAGCCTGCCAGAAGAAGCATCCAAGTCATGGAATGGATGAACATAGGTCTGGTTCAATGCTCTCTGTGCATGTCAGTGCTCTTCCTGTCCCTGACCACCTCTTCTGGGTTTTTTGTTTTTTTTTTCCTTTCTGGATTGGGATATGAACTGAAGATGTTTCCTTCAGTCATAATCTTCAGGCAGGGGTGTAGTGAGAAGCAGCCAGTTCATGTGAATCAGCGGCCGATACCCAGGGTTGCTCACCACCCCACACTGCCCTTGCGCACCAAGCTTCTCCCAGGACTCCTGTCTTCCCCAGGTGCAGCCCGACACAAGGGGTATCACGCAATCTTCCGGTCCTTTGGAATTCTACCCCCTCTTCTATGACCTTCATTCCTGTTCCCTCCCTATAACTGAAGAGCATCTCTGATTGTTTGTGATGATCTCAGAGGCCATTGGGAAGATCAAGGAAATTTGTATTCAGACTAATTTCTTTAAATGACATTAAGGAATTACTGTTAATTTTGTTCAGCTTGTTAATTCCATGGTGACTGTGTATACATTTTTTTTATTCATAGATGTTGGAGACATGCCCTGAGGTATTTAGCAATGAAATGGCAGAAAGTCTGAATGTGCTTTGAAAACTATTCAGAGAAAAACAAAAATGGAGGCTGGGGTATATCAGTGAATCTTGTCAGAAGATAGTGCTGGTAGGGCTGCCAGATAAAATTTAAGATACTCAGTTAATTGGAATGTCAGAGAAACAACAAATAATATTCTAGAACATGTCCCCTGCAGTATTTGGGGCATACTTATCATAGGGATGAATATTTGTTGTTTATCTGAAATTCAAATTTGACTGTGTTCCATGTGTTTTTATTGGCTAAACTAAGCAATTCTACATGTGAAATGTGGAGTATAAAAAAGTTCATGGATAATAAAACAGTGATAAAGTCGTAGTTTAATGAGGGCCACAGACAAATAGCTGATAGGAATGCAATGTGGTAATTGCCATGGTAGGACAGGCACAGGATGCCTTGGTTGCACAGAGGAAGGGTACCCAATTTTGTCTTGGGAAAAAAAAGACACATAACTGCCTCCTAGAATTTTAATAAGAGCTATTCCAGTAAATGATGAGGAGATGGGCTGAGTAGAGTGTTGATTCAGGAAAAGGAAACGAATGTGAGAAGACCCCAGAGCTAAGAGAATACCTAATGAGTACAACTCAGTGTGATGTATACAGGAAAGAGAGTTGGGAGGCACCAGCCTGCGGCATAGTGTGTTTGGAATACGCAACGGCAGGTTAGTGGCCTCTTCTGTGCTGTGCTAGGAAGACCAGAATCTTCTGAGGACAATGCAACCCTAAGGGGAGTAATTTGAAAAGCTTAGTATTTTGGAAAGAGTGTCTTTGCTGGAATGTGAAGAATAGATTCAAGAGGAGCAAGACTGTGAGGCGGGAGAAAAGTCAATATTCCAGGAAAAAATGGATGGATACCTGAAATGGAGGCGAAGAATGGAAGGAGGAGAGAAAAGCAAAGAATGGCCTCCAAGTTCCTTGTTTGTGCAATTAGATTAGTGGGTGATGACAGAGCAAGGGCAGGACAAAAACTGGAGGGAGGTAAGGCTGAGAGGGTTTGGGGATGGTATGGTTTGAATTTGGAATGTCCCGCAGGGTCTCATGTGTTAAAGGCTTGGTCCCCTGTGCAGCAATGTTCAGAGGTGGGATCATGAGGTCTCTGACACCATCTGTGGATTAAACCACTGCTAGCTGAATGAACTACTAGGAGGTGGTAGAAACTGTGGCAGGTGGGGCATGGTTGGAGAAAGTAAATCATTGGGAGCCTCCCTTTGGGGACTATATCTTGTCCCTGGCCACCTCCACCTCCTCTCCTCTTTCTGGCTGCTGTGAGCTGAATGGCTTCCCCCATCATTCCTTCTGTCGTGGTGTTCTGCCTCATTTCAGACGCAACAGAGCCAGCCCACGGTGGATCAGAACCTCTGAAACTGTGACCCCCAATAGACCTTCCCTATTCTAAATACCTATTTTTCTTGGATATTTATCACAGGACAAAAACCTTATTAACACAAGATGCCTAGGGTGAAGACTGGGAGGTCCATCTAAATGGAGGGGTGCAACAAGCAGCTAGGAATGTTCTCAAGCTCAGGTTCTGAAGGACCTGGAGTCAGAGACAGAAGAGCTGTCTTTCAGTTTTCATCTTGCATTTGTTTCTAGTTCTACAAAGACATAAATACAGTTGAGCTGTACCAAGTCTAAATAGCACATATAAATGCACGTATCTCTTAAGGGCTTTGCTCACCCTAGTTCCTCTGGAAAGTAACTGCTGTTAGCACTCTCTCCTATACTCTGCCACAGCTTTTTCTATGTCTTTATATGTGTGATGGGCCCACAGATCCATTTTTTGTCTGAAAGTTGTTTGCATGCTTACCTGGAAGGCATAGGGCTACCTTAGGTCAGGTTCTCCAGGAAATAGACTCTGAGATGAAGATCTGTGTGCAGAAAATTTAATGGGATGCAATGGACTACTGAAAACACTTGGAAGGGAGAGAAGGAAGGAGGGTTGAGCAGAGCAAGTTGAATGATGACACAAGTACAGCTAATGTCTCAGCCAACCTACCAGGGCACCGAACGAGGACTGGCCTGAAGAGTTGACTCAGATTGAAGAACTGGGCCTGGGTCATCCACCAGTCATTGCGTGAGAGCTACCCCTGAGTGGGAGATGTACTTTGGAAAACATGGTTCCCTTTGGTTCAGGACAAGTCTTGGAGAAGTGCAGAGACATGTTTAAGTAGCCCTAGGATGGTGGCTGGCGTTGGGCCAAGAGGTGGCGAATAATTAGTGTTAACACAGCATGATCTACTTTTGCCTGATTAGTTAATGTCTCCTCTGCTCTAGTGGTCAACAGATGTTTCTCATTCTTTCTTGATTGGTACCGTGGGGCGTGCTTCAATTGTGCTAATCCTAAACTGATTAGCTGTCTTAGGTATATAAGTCATTCTCTTCACCTGGGTGGGGATCGCAGGTCGTAGGTTGCAGATCACAGAACTCGAGACTAAGCAGACAACTCTAGGTCGCAGATCGTAGAACAGGACTAAGCACACACCTCTAGGTCACAGGTCGCAGGTTGCAGGACGCAGGCCGCATGCCGCAAGCCGCACCCCGCACCTCCAAGAAGCAACCGACCTTTAAGAAGCAGTAGACCTTTGATAAGCATAGCCTCTCTGAAAGAGTAGCACCTCTAAAATTAAGCAAAGTCTCTCTTCCTCTAAGCAAAGTCTCTCTTCCTCTAAGCAAAGCCTCTCTTCCTCTCAAAGCATCTCTTCCTCTAAGCAAAGCCTCTCTTCCTCTATAAACTAGTGAATAAGCAAGCAAGCAAGGAAGTAGTCCAGATAAAATAATAGAAGTAGTTCATTCCCAGTCCACCTCCAATAAATTCCCACGGGATTGTTGCTGCTGGCGGCAACAGAGAAATACTCTGCTGTGTCCTTTGGAAGTCAGTGTTCCTCTTTGGACGGTGTAGAGGAAAATGGGGCAGGTGGGGGTCGGGGGAGGAAAGACTGTAGACTGAGACAGACATCATTACCCTATGTACATGTATGATTACATGAATGGTGTGAATCTACATTGTATACAACCATGGAAATGAAAAGTTGTACCCCATTTGTGTACAATGAATCAAAATGCAGTCTGTAAAAATAAAAATTAAAAAAAAAGAACTACAGAAATACAAATAGAGTAGAAAAAAAATTAAAGTTTTGGTGGGATCCTTCATTTCCCCTCTTTTAGAACTGGATATACCTAATAAGTAGAAAGTCATTAAGGGCATAAATAAAGTGATTGATACAACTAAAAAAAGAAAAAAGAAGAAGAGGTCAGTGTTCCTGGCAGCTGGAGAATTAAGTGCTTTGTTCCCAAAGGAAGGATGTGGTGGAAATATGGTTCTGACGATCAGTATCCACCTTGTAGGCTGTGCGTGTAGTTCTGAAACTCACTTAAGACTAAGAATATGTCCTGGAGACCTGCTCCTTTTAGTGTTAGAGTGACCTTTTCTTTTCAACAGCTGCATAGTATTCCAGAAGATAATGAGTCGCTGTGTTCATAATCCACCTCTTTGTCATGTACGTTCAAGTTATTTCCAACTTTTTACTGTTACACACAATACTACCGGTAAATGGACTTCTGAGTTCTGGTAATGATGGAGTAAGTCCCTATGAGAGAGGAGTCTCTTGTCTTCCTCTCCCCAGAAACAAAAAATAAAACCTCGATGCACGCACACCTGGATATACTACAAAAGTAACTACCTGAAGTCATTTGAACATAAACAGAAGCAAGAGACTCCTGTGGGAGTGCATGCTTGAGCAAGAGCAGCACTGTGATATAAAGTCCCCATTCCTCCAAACTCTGTCAGATTGGTATTTAGCAGCCCAGGAGTGAGGGCACTAATGGAAAAATCCAATCTTTCTGGTCAGCAGAAATCAGAAAAGTGAAGCTGGGACACTACAATCCAAGCAAGTAGAGACATCCTGGAAGGGAAGAGAAAGGAGACAGAGAAAGAATCCCTAAATTCAGTCCACCCCTATCTCAGCTCACCTCTGAATCCTGCATGCACATAAGAGAACAAAGCAGCTCAGCTAAGAAAGAATTTGATTCAAGACCAGAGTTGCTGCCCAAAGAAACAGAGTTAGCACTTCAAGTCCAGCCAAAAACATTGCTTGCTAAATCAAAGGAAATAACGCCCATCAGAAAAAAGTTAACAGCAATCAGAATCCTCTTAACTTCACATTCATAATGTACAGGATGCAATCCAAATCAGCCTAACATATGAAGAATCAAGAAAATGGAGCACATTCTCCTGAGAAAAGAAAATCACATCTGACCCTGACACAAACCAGATGTTGAAACTAATAGACAGGGATGTCAACGCATCCCTGGTAAAGGAAAGCAAAATATGCTCATAATGAATAAGAGCGAAAGAAAACTCAGCAGGGATATTTAAACATTGAAGAGTCAAATAGAAATTCTAGAACTGAAAAATACAGTATCTGAAAATTTTAAATTATTGGATGAACTGCATTATCAAATGGAGATATCTAACAGAGAGAGAAAAGCAAATTTGAAAATACATCAATAAAATTATTTAAGTAGATGAACAGAGAGAAAAAGCCAAAAAAAATGAAGAAGGAACCACTGAGATAATATCAAATGGATCAATACACAGGTAGTCTCAGGAGCAGAAGGCAGAAAAAATTATGATCAAATGGTGTCCTTCAACAGATGAATGGATAAAGAAAATGTGGTATATATAAATATGATGGAATATTAACTCAGCTTTAAAAATGAATGAGTCATGGCATTTGCTGGTAAATGGATGGAGTTGGAGAATATCATGCTAAGTGAAATAAGCCAAATCCAAAAAACCCAAATGTTTTCTCTGATATGTGAATGCTAATTCACAAGGGGGGTTGGAGAATAGAGTTACTTTAGATTAGGTAGAGGGGAGTGCAGGGAGGGGAAGGGGTATGGGGGTAGGATGGATAGTAGAGTGAAACAGACATTATTTCCTCATGTACATATGTGACTGCATGACTGATGTGATCCCACAATATGTATAATCAGAAAAATGAGAAATTATATTCCATTTATGCACAGTTTATGGAAAAGTACAAATGCATTCTACTGTCATGTGTAACTAATGGAACAAATGAAAAAACTTTTTAAAAAAGATTCCCAAATTTAAAATTCCTTCATTCTTCTCAGGTGGCTGGAGGAGTGTGTCCCTGGAGGTGTGCCTTTGGGATTTGTAACCTGTCCTTGTTGAGCAGAGCACTCCCTCTCCTTTCTGGTACCCTGTTCCCAGTCGCTTTCCTCTGCCACACTCTTC
The DNA here is from genome assembly GCF_902686445.1 of Sciurus carolinensis. Lineage (NCBI taxonomy): Eukaryota > Metazoa > Chordata > Mammalia > Rodentia > Sciuridae > Sciurus > Sciurus carolinensis. Next base: position 33,359,255 of record NC_062218.1, read on the forward strand.
CATCAAGATGTTCTGCCTTACCTGGAGCCCCAAAGAATGGAGCTGGTCTTCTGTAGACTGAGACCTCTGAGCATGTGAGCCCCCAAATAAACTTTTTCTTTCAAAAAAAAAAAAAAAAATCCCAAATTTGTTGAAAGAAATTTGCAGATTCAAGATGCTTTGTCAACACCAATTAGAATACACAGGAAGACTGACATTGGGACACACCCTAGTAGAGCTATTGAGCCAAAGATAAAGAACAGACCTTGAAGGCAGCTTTCAAAAAGGAAAGAAGAGAAAGGAAAAAAAAAGAACAAAGAGAAAGACAAGTGGGGGAAATGGGCTTTGTTTTCTAGCCCAGTGACAGCTCAATTGCCTGGCACGCTGGGTTTTGATCCCCAGCAAACACACACACACACACACACACACACACACACACACACACACGAAAACACAGGAAAGAAAAACTTATAGAGTAATAGAACCTGGTTAAGAACTGAAGTCTCACCAGAAATCATGAAGGCCAGAAAAACAATACCTCTCAAAGAATACTTAAATCAGGAAAAAAAAAAAAAGTCATTCAAAGATGAAGGCAAAATAAAAACAAGTTCAGATGAAAGAGAACTAAGAAATTTTATTGCCAACAGATCTGCACTGCACAAAAAGCTTATGGTTAGTTCCTCAGGCTGAAGGGGAAACATTCTAGAAAAGAAATTCTTTCTTTTACTTTTAAATTTTTTAAAATAAACCTGTTTAAAGCAAAAATCTGACATTGCCTTGTGGGATTTACAATATAGGGATATGTGATACACCAAATGCAGAGCAGTGGTAGATATGTCTGTATGTATTTACAAGTGTACCATATTTTAGTGTTACAATGTTATCATATTAACTGAAAAGTTAAGAATGAATAAATATATATATATATATATATATACATATGTATATACACACACACACACACACACACATATTACAACCACTATTTAGCCACTAAAAGCAAATGCAAAGAAGCATAGCTTTTGAAAAGCCAGTAAGAAAATTTAAATGGAATTTAAAATATCCAGAAAAACCAAAGGCCGAATGTTTTCCCTGATAAGTAGATGATGATACATAATGGGGCTGGGGTGTGGGGATGAAAGAAGAATGGAGGAACTTTAGATTATGTAGAGGGAAATGAGAGGGAGGAGGGGGTGGGGGTATGAAAGATGGTGGAATGAGACAGACATCATCACCCTATGTACATGTATGATTACACGAATGGTGAGAATCTACATCGTGCACAACCACAGAAATGAAAAATTGTACCCCATTTGTGTACAGTGAATCAAAATGCAGTCTGTAAAAATTAAAAGAAGCAGAAAGAAAAAATATTCAAAGAATTTTAAAGGCAATAAATGAAGAATATAGGCTGAAACAAGAGAGAAGTAAAAAACAACAAAATGGAAGACCCAATGGAACACACCCATTGAACCAAATAACCATAGATGGAACAATCTGACCAAAGGCAGAGATTCTTAGAATGGAGTTTAAAAACTACTGTTTATAAGAGACACACTATAAACCTAAAAACAGAGATCGTCACAAGGGAAATCAGTGGGAAAACTCTCCTATACACATTGAAAGCATTAAGAAGGCTGGAGTGGCTACACAAACACCTGGCACGAATGGATTCCAAGGTGCTGTGGGTGGACGTGAGTCCTCAGCAAGGTACATCTCAGGTCTAACCTTGGTGCCCATGGATGTGACCTCATTTAGAAATAGGATCTTGGCTGATTTCATCAAATTAAGAGGGGTCATAGTCTATTACTGTACACCTTAATCCAATGACTGAAGTCCTTGTTACAAGAGGGAAACTTGGACAGAGACACGGAGACACTGGTGATGGAGGCCGAGATTGGGCTGATTCATTTACAATCACAACCCCAAGCACTGCAGAGAGTCACTGCAGCTGGAAAGAAAGGAAGGCCGCTTCCTGCAGCCTTCAGAGGGAGAAGGGTCCCTCTGCTTCTGGACTTTGCACACTAGAATTGAAAAATAATTCATTTCTGTTGGTTTAAATCACCCAGTTTATGTGACTTTGGATAGTAGCCCTAGGGAACTTATATGCAAATCAGAAAGGATTATCAGAGATAAAGAGGGTCATTTCCTCATAATAAGAGGGTCAATTAATTGAAGACATAACAATCATAAATGTGTCCGCAACTAACTTTCAAAGCACAACATTAAACCAGACATAAAGGGAAAAACTGACAACCCCACAGTCTTAGAGATTTTAACAATCCTCTCTCAGAAATTTATAAATAAATAACTAGATAAAAAAATCAGCAAAGACACAGAAGATCTGAAAAAAAAAATACTACCAACCACATAAATATATAAAGGAAAGAACAGTTGTTACTCTTGGAACATTCCTTCCTGCTTTCTGCAATTTTCCTGATGTCCTCAATTATAGTCTTGGCCTTTCTTTTGATATACAACATATTTACCCTATTTCCCCCTCCAATTTGTGGTTGTAAATGTTTTCAACTTGCTTACAAAATATCTTTCATCTTACATCATTTATGTAGTTATCATTTTGTTTTAGTCTTTTTTTTTTTCTTGGCAATCAGTTTAAAGTCCTCTTTTCTAATCAATGCATAGATCCCACACATTTCTTCTGTTTTTTTTTTTTTTTTTCCAAAATTCATGCTTCTTCTATTCTAGATTTCTGGCTTCCTTAGAATAATAATAGCGACTAGTTATAAGTGCTCTAAAATGCACTGATTCTTTTAATCATTCACCTCGTCCCTATGAATACTAAAGATGAGGTCACTGAGGCACAGAGCAGTCAAGTAACTTGCCCACATTATGCAGCCAATAACTGTGGAGTCAGATTCTAACCATGCGGTTGGGTTTCTGTGTCTGTGCTCTAAACGATTAGGATGTAGAATCTGCCTTCCTACATTGTCAAGTGAAATATTCCATTTCCTTTTTTAAAATTTCCTTTTCTTTTCCTTCTTATCAACTTACTTTTTTTCAAAGATTTTGATCATTCTTTTTAAAATTTTTTATTTGTTCTCATTAGTTGTACATAACAGTAGAATGCATTTATACATTTTGATAAATTATACGTAAATGGAGTATAATTTCTTATTTTTCTGATTATACATATTGTGGGATCACCTTGGTTATGTGGTCATAGATGTACATGATATAATAATGTCCAATTCATTCTACTATCCTTCTTACTCCCATACCTCCTTCCCTCCCTTCATTCACTTCTACTTAAAGTAACTCTTCTCTTCCCTAATTGCCCCCGCCCTTATTGTGAATTAGCATCCACATATCAGATATAACATTCAGCTTTTGGTTTGGGGGGATTGGCTTATTTCACTTAGCATGATATTCTCTCTAACTCCATCTATTTACCAGCAAACTCCATAATTTCACTCTTCTTTAAGGCTGACTAATATTCCATTGTGTATATATACCACAGTTTATTTATACATTCATCTGCTGAAGGGCATGTAGGTTGGTTTCATAGTTTGGTTATTGTAAATTGAGCTGCTCTAAACATTGATGTGGTTGTGTCACTGTAGTATACTGATTTTAAGCCCTTTGGGTATAAACTGCAGTATGAGATAACTGGCTCAGATGGTGGTTCCATTCCAAGTTTTCTGAGGAATTTCCATACTGCTTTCAATAATGGTTGCACCAATTCACAGTCCCACCAACAATGTATGGGTGTATCTTTTCCCCCCTTTTCCTTGCCAACATTTATTATTGCTTGTATTCTTGATAATTGCCATTCTGATTGGAGTGAGATGAAATCTTACAGTGGTTTTGATTTGCATTTCTCTAATTGCTAGATATGTTGAACATTTTTCATATATTTTTTAATCAATTATATTTCTTCTGTGAATTATCTGTTCAGTTCCTTACCCATTTATTGATTGGGTTATTTGTGTTTTGGGTATAAAATATTTTGAGTTCTTTATATATCCTGGGGGTTAATGCTCTATCTGAGGTGCATGTGGAAAAGATTTTCTCTGTTCTATAAGCTGTCTCTTCACATTATTGACTGTTTCCTTTGCTGAGAAGAAGCTTTTTAGTTTGAATCAATCCCATTCATTGATTCTTGATTTTACTTCCTGCTCTTTAGGGGTCTTGTTAAGGAAGTCAGATCCTAAGCCGACATGGTGAAGATCTGGGCCTACTATTTTTTTGAGTTGTCGCAGGGTCTCTGTTCTAGTGCCTAAGTCTTAGATCCACTTTGAGTTGAGTTTTGTGCAGGGTGAGAGATAGGGGTGTAATTTCATTTTACATGTGGAGTTCCATCTTCCTAGCACCATTTGTTGAAGAGGCTGTCTTTTGTCCAGTGAATGTTGGCGGCACCTTTGTCTAGTAGGAGATAACTGTATTTATGTGGGTTTGTCTCCGTGTCTTAATCATTCTGTCAGTTTTATGTCATCCTTCCTCAAATTACTTCTTGCCAAAGGAGACAGATTTGGAGATGCTGAACTTGAAGCGAGGAGTGACCCAGTCACAAGCCATGGATGTCGGCACTGACCAAGGAAATTCCTCAGGAGGAAGGCCCTGCCGATGCCTCCCAGTGTCACTGACTTCAGATTCTCAGCTTCCAGAAGGTGGGAAAATAAATTTCTGCTCTTTTAAGCCACTCCTTTTGGTCACAAAAGCCACAGAAAACTCATACCCCCATCCCTCAGCTATATATTACAGTCTGTCCTTGTCACTGTCTTTACATGACGGAGAGGGGTAAATTTAGCATTTTGCTTTTAAAACATTGGTCATCACCCTGTCGTGTGCTAGCCTTTGGGGATATAGCATCTGTACCCTGGAGAGCTTGGGTCAGCAGCGGGCAGAGCTAGGCAGGGCAATTTCAAACAAGATACGGTGAAGTGCGTGTTGTGAGACTGGGCACAGCTACGGGGTCACACGGGAGGGTGTGAACTTAGGGGAGCAAGGGTGGCCTCTTCAAGAAGGTGACGGTCAAGCTGAGGCACAGCAGAGTGAACCAGGCAAAGAGTGACGTTCCAAGTAGCGGGAAGACCTTGTGCAAAGGCAGCTGGGTTCATCTCTCAGGTCCTCTGCCTCTTAAGCGTCTTTTTTTCCTTCAATTCATTCATAGGAGTCACAAGACATCTTTTCTTCCGTACCACATGTTTACTGATCAGCCAATGCCCAAAGGGCAATTTTAATATAATGAGGAACTTCCTTGCTCTCTTCTTAACGGTGTTCTTCTGTAGATGGGCAGCTTGGTCAGGCTTGGGAGATATTGTTCCCGTTCCCTCCGCACACATGGTCCCCTCCGTTAAGTGACCTCCCCACCATTCTGTAGATGGAGTGCACGGGACATAAGCAGCATGAATGTGTTTGCAGAAAAGGAAGCACGGTCAGAAAGAACGAACTTCTTCCTCTCCTGAGGAACTTCACCAACTGTTACTAATGTGAACTTCAGGAACTAAATGTTCAATGTTCCCAAGACCCAGATAAGCCACTGGATGATTTTTCTGCCTCCACAGGGAAGGTGATAGGCACCCGTGAGAACAGCGTGACCCCGCCATTCTGCTGGATGGCTGACTCTCTGTGGGTAGGAATGGACTCTCCTGCATCGCTTAGATCTGGCCCGGGCCTTTGGGCCAGGAACTGCACATAGAAGGCAAAGGGAAAATGGACATCAACAGCTGTGCCATTGTTACCCTTGTGTTTATCAAGAGAGAGGCCCAAGCCGGGCGTGGTGGGGCACACCCATAATCCCAGCAGCTGGGGAGGCTGAGGCAGGAGGAATTGGATTCAAAGCCAGCCTCAGCAAAAGCAAGGCACTAAGCAATTAAGTGAGACCCTATCTCTAAATAAAATACAAAATAGGGCTGGGGATGTGGCTCAGGGGTGGAGTGCCCCTGAACTCAATCCTCAGTACCAAAAAGAGAGAGAGAGAGAGAGAGAGGGAGAGAGAGAGAGAGAGGTCCACATTTAGGTCTGTGTTCCACACAGCTCTTAATTAATAGAGTTCTTTGTCAGTGTCTTATAAGAGATTTGAAGATGTTTGTTCAACACTCCCGTCAACACCTTCGTTATGTGATTTGTACTGTATTTAAAGAGCAACGCAAAAGTTGGGAGACCATGCCTAGTGTTTATCTGGAATGGCCAAACAACTTTGAAGATCAGAAGAACAATTTGATAATAAAGGAAATCAAGAATTCGACTATATTTTTAAACTCTTTTTCAGAATTGAAGGCAGTAGGGGAAGGATGTGGACGCTCAGGAAATGGCTGGCTGTGTAGACAAGATGGTCTCACTTCAGAGCACAGCTGAATACATAGAGCAAACCTCGGCTCCCTCCCCCATTTAACAAACACTGGGTTGGCTGAGCTATATAGCCAGCTCTGCTTCAGAAGGTCTTTGTTTATCTTTGTAAGGACAATTAAGTGGCAGGAATGTGTAATTTAGTGAAGCCCGGCCAAAACAAACAGCTCTCTGAAAATGTTAGGCAGAAGTGGCTATTGTTGCTGGTGCTTCTGGGAGAGTCAGAAACCACTTGCTAATAGCTTGATTCCATTTCTCTGCAGACAGGCTGATCCTATTGCGGAAGAGGGACCCTGTGGTCTGCTGGTTAGAGAGAAGTCCTGGAAGCCCAAATGGGCCCGCATCTTATAACATAGCTGAGCAACTGACTCACTGCGTAACCTAGGGTTACATCGTTTAACCTCATGGGGCTTGTTGTCCATCCAGCTGGAAAATTTGGTAAGATGTGAGGTTGGACTGAAAATCATTTGTGGTGCAGCTGAGTTGTTTTTCCACAGGGTACAGGAGGAGACTGACAGGCCTGACTGAATAAAAAGCCCTGTGGACTGTGGTTGGTAGAGGTGGACCTCAGAAGATACAGACAGTTGGTTCAGGCTGGCGAGAACACTCTGTGTAGGAATCTCCTCTCTGCTAAACTGACATGTACGTATTTCTAACTCTGTTCCCATTTGGCCTAAGTCTGTAATCCAGATTCTCTCTAAACGGATCTTGGTTGGAGAAAGATTCCCCAGCACACCATCACACAGTGGCTGTTGCTCACCAGGGCAAGTACTCTGCATTATCCGATGTCTTCCTTCCTACAGGAAACAGCAGAATCTCCAGGGACTTAGGGTTAGATCTGCTCTGCTGATCTGGAAGGAAATGAGATGCAAGCCATTCCCTGTCCTCCCAAAGGAGAGAAGTTACATAAAATACCATCAACCTGAATGTAAAGATGATCAATTAAAAACTAGTACGTGCAAAGAGAAAACACATGGAGGAAGAGAATGTTTATCTCAATAGGAAATTGAGAATTAATGTTGCTTCGGGTTTTTGAAAAGCCTAAAAGCTGTCCCAGAGATGTTGGCTTCAGATCCCAGTGCAGATTGAACTTTGAAGGTGAGACTCCTGATAAAACCCACAAAAGTTCAGATAGTAATTTACTCTAAACCATGAAGGGAGTTTCCAAAGGGCCTGGGAAACTGATCATTGTGCTTGAATTGACTATTTTATTCCCAGGGTCAATAATACTTGGTTTGTGTTTAAAATTATCTTCTAGCTAGGCTAGCACTTAACAGGTCAAAGGAGAGTTGTTTGGGGGCAAATAAAGCATTAGGTGGGGAGCAGAAATAACAAGACAGGTGTGGTTGTTCACTAACTGTTTCCCGCAAATCTACAGACACCAACTGAAAGAGTTGAGCACTTTTATTTCTTTATTCTATCATTGATGAAAACTTTCTTGTTGTAACAGTGACTAAGAAGACTCTCAGTTGCCATGTGAAGTGTGTTCTCTTCTTGGTGATTCTGGACAGGTTTTCAGGACTTGACTCAATGTTTCAAGCCCTTGAGTCCTCCATATGATGGTATTTGGTTCTAGCATTACTTCCAAAGAATTGGGAGGGAAACATTGCCAGAGTCCTAAGGGTAATGAGATTAATGGAATGATAAGAATTAAGAATGAGAATAAAAAGATAAATTCAGAGGAAGCCAAAAGAATAAATCCTTAATAGTAGTATATTGAGCCTAATTTATCTGGTTAACTTATATGATTGACAACTACCTGTCATTTGCTCATTCCTTTAGCAAGCATTCACATCTGACCATCAACTTGCAAAGCTTACTATAGGCACAGCTCAGAACTTGAAGATAATATGTAACAGGGCAATCTGAAATACATAATAGATGAGTGCAGGCCCAAAACATCTACAGTACATGTTAATATATACATGCCAAGTTAGTACCTTAGAGCAATATGTTATGGGCATTTTGATTTTAAAGGAGAGAGGGAGATAATTTATTTAAACAAAAGATAATTGAAAACATTCTGCCTTCGGTTTTTGGGGATTGGCTTATTTCACTTAGCATGATATTCTGGATAGAAAGAATTCATGGCAAAAAGAGTACCATAAATAAAAAACCAGAGGACTGAGAATTCAAGGTGTATTGTGTAGACAGTAGGTCTATGTGCAAGAGGGTCCATTTAGGGAAATATAGGATACAGAAATAGTAAAAATCCTTGAATGATTTTCATTGGGAAAAATAAGAAACCCAGAATAACTAAAGCAATCCTTAGCAAGAAAAGTGAAGTAGGAGGCATCACAGTATCAGACTTTAAACTATGCTACAGAACTACAGTAACTAAAACAGTAGGGTATTGACATCAAAACAGACATGTAGACCAATTGTTCAGAATAGAAGACACAGAGACAGACCACATAAATACAGTTATCTCCTACTAGACAAAGGTGCCAAAAACATTCATTGGAGAAAAGATAGCCTTTTCAATAAATGGTGCTGGGAAAAATGGAAAGCCACATGTAACAAAATGAAATTGAAGCCCTATCTCTCACCCTGCACAAAACTCAACTCAAAGTGGATCTAAGACTTAGGCACTAGAACAGAAGCCCTGTGACTAATAGAAAAAAAAGTAGGACCAAATCTTCATCATGTTGGCTTAGGAACTGACTTCTTTAACCAGACTCCTAAAGCGCAAGAAGTAAAATCAAGAATCAATAAATGGGATGGATTCAAACTAAAAAGCTTCTTCTCAGCAAAGGAAATAATCAATAATGTGAAGAGAGAGTCTACAGAGTGGGAGAAAATCTTTACCACATGCACCTCAGAGCACTAATCTCCAGGATATATAAAGAATTCAAAAGACTTAACACCAAAAACACAAATAACCCAATCAATAATGGGCTAAAGAAACTGAACAGACACTTCACAGAAGAGGAAATATAATTAATCAACAAATATATGAAAAGATGTTCATTTCTAACTATTAGAAAAATGCAAATCAAAACTACTGTAAGACTTCATTTCACTCCAATCAGAATGGCAATTATCAAGAATACAAACACCAATAAATGTTGGTGAGGATGTGGGGAAAGGTGCACTCATATGTTGTTGGGGACTGCAAACTGGTGCAACCATTATGGAAAGCAGTGTGGAGATTCCTCAGAAAACCTGGAATGGACCCACCATTTGACCCAGCTATCTCACTCATCGGTTTATACCCAAAGGACTCAAAATCAACATACTACAGTGACACAGTCACATCAATGTTTACAGCAGCTCAATTCACAACAGCCAAACTATGGAATCAGCTTAGATGCCCTTCAATAGATGAATGGATAAAGAAAATGTGGTGCATATACACAATGGAATATTACTCAATCTCAAAGAAGAATGAAATTATGGCATTTGCTGGTAAATGAATGAAGTAGGAGAATGTTAAGTGAAATAAGCCAAAAACCAAAGGTTGAATGTTCTATCTGATATGTGGATGCTAATTCACAATAAGGGGGGGGGGGGCTAGGGAAAAATAGAGGGACTTTGAGTCAGGCAGTGGGCAATAAAGGGAGGGGAAGGGGTATGGGAATAGGAAGGATAGCAGAGTAAATTGAACATGATTACCCTATGTTTACATATGACTACATGACGGGTGTGATTTCACCAAAATAATGAGAATAATGAGAAGTTATACTTCATTTTCCTATGATGTGTCAAAATGTCTTCTACTGTCATATATAACAAAGTAGAACAAATTTTAAAAATCACTAAAAGAAAATCCTTGAATGATAGACTTTTTCCTAAAGGAATAGGACTAAGTGAGTGATAGAACCATGACTTTCTTGATTCCACAGTCATCATCAGAGTACCTCAAATGTGCCGGGTTTTTGCTAGAATTCAGAAATTCTAGAAAAGATAAAATATTGTCCCTGCAGTTAGAGCACTTACATTCTAGTGGGGAAATATCTGTAAACAAATAATTGACCAAATCATTGTAGTAGTGGTATATTCTTAGACTGAAGATAATAAGAACTTTAATTAAGTATTTAAGTTTAGTGAGTTGAGTCATTTATCATAATCATATGTCCCAGAAACTGTAAGAATGCTTTTAATATATTCTGGGATTAAACAAGTAAATATATTAGAATAAAAGGACCATATTTCTCATTGTCAAGGAAAGGTATGTTGCATTAGAGTTGGAGGTAGCACTATGAACTCATTTTAGGCATACATAAATAAATATTTTATCTATTTTATAGATTCTGGGGTTTTTTAAACAGCAAACAAGAAATAGGTATATATTTAATATCTATATATGTCTGAAAATGTATAGATATAGAGGTAAAATATATCTACATGAATACAGACATATGTATACTTGTGTATATGCAGATGTATATTTCTTATGCTCACTTGAAAGATCCAGAAACTATGATATTCTTACTGTGATGGGCACATATAATGCCCAGATCTTCATTTCAAATACCATGCCATTCTCCACCCACGAAATCAGGACCATGAGGAGAATGGATGAATTCATGCTAGGGAAGGAAAGTTCAAGATGAATCTAAAGCATCTTCTTGTGCAATAAGTTAAGAAAATTCCCAAAGAATAAGGACACAGAAGGAAATTTGAAGTGTCTACCATTGCCAAATTTGGATAGTTTGAATATGGAAATAAATACTATTTACAAATGACCTATTAAATAAAATGGGAATCTATGAGTTCATAATGATATGAATGAATGAATGAATGAGGGAGAAACTGTTACATTTATAGAATGTCATGAAATATAGGAGGAATAAAAGATCTTTGAAAGTCATTTTACAAACATCCTTGTAATGATTGATTTAGCAGAGCAATAGATGCTACAACTAGTGAGCAAAGTTTGATGAGTGTTACCTACTTAATCTCCAAATATCTTCTCATATGATACATACTAATAGCAAAGGGAAATGATTGATTTAGAGAGGAGACACTGGCAAACACTTCCTGATCCTCTTATTCCAGCTTGACTTTCCCAGTTGTGGGGCAGACTGACACTTTGTGCCTACTGAGTAAGCAGGACCCGACATGTCATATGATGCTCCTGAGCCAATGTCTCACACATCCCTGGGTCATATTTTCCTCTTTGGAATTCTCATATTATACTGTGAACATTTCTAGTACTGTGTTTATTATTGTGCATGATAAATATGCAATAATTGGGCCTGCATCCTCCTGGACTGTGGTTCTTAGGGTCAGGGACAGAGTATTATTTATTGTTCTGTACTATATACCTCTTTCCTATGCATGGCTCTACAAACACATCTGTTAAACTATTTCAGGTACTTATTTGAGTGACTTTCTCTTTTGCCTTAGTCAGAAAAAATCAACAGTGGCTCAAACAGGAAAGCCCCTCCATTACCCTATAGAAAATTAAGTCTGGACATAGGCAGTGGCATAGGAGTTCAATGACTGGCACTGGTGGGCATCTCAGGCATAGTCATTTCTCTCCATCTCAGGAAAGCTTCCATAGTTCCAAAGACCATGGTCTGTCCTTAATGGGGTCCCAAGAAGTAAGGGTGTCTTTTATCATGAGGAAAATCCTTCCCCAGTAGACTTCCAGTTAAGTTTCAATCACATGTTCACTCCTCAATAAATTAAAAATTATTCCCTCTGGCCTGACATGTCACTACCTGAACAAAATTGAGGTTCTGATAACAACAAAGGCGGGGCTCCCTTGAACAGGTGTCACTAGGGCTAGCCATTCTCCTCCATTAGACTGCAAATTCTTTGATTGTAAGACTGATTCTTACTCGTTTTCCTTTTGTACATCCACAATATAGCATAACACCTGACAAGAGGTGCTCAATAAGTATTTGTTGAATAAATGGAAATGACCAAATATGTAATATCTTAAAAATAATAAGCATGGGAAAGTCACAAATTTACAGAATTTTACAGATTCTTATAATCTTAGATCCTGGCTGCCAACTTTCAACTCCCCTCACTCAAGATAAGTAGAAGAGAAGCATGAAATCATAAAGGGTTTTCATTTTGGGGTGGCTAATCTGAGGTGAGTAAGATGAAACATGGGAATTTGATAGGCAGAAAGGCTGGTGCGTCTGTTGGCTTTACATTTTAAAATGTCAACAGCTGATCTTGTACATGGCAAAGACTGGACTGGAAGGCAGGCTTCAGATGTTGCCTATGAAGAATGGTCACTGGAAACTCTCCCATCACCTCCAGGTACCACACAACCAGAGGAGACAAAAGAAACTATCTCTTCTCATTTGTAGGAACAAGGAAATCCTTCTCCAAGGCACAAACAGGCTCAAACATACTAGAGGTTCCAACACAAGAAAGGACAGATTTGATCACATGCCCTTTCCTAAAATAATCACTGGAAAGGAAGCAGGATCAGTGTGACCTGATTAGAGTAACTCTCCAGGGTGGGATAGATGCTCGGAAGAAAATTGTATGGCTATTGGTTCAGGTCAGGAGTTGTAGCCCCAGGATAGGTTAAGAGGTTTCAAAACTTGAACTTTCTATTGATTGTGGCAAACAATTGTTATGCAATTAGGAGGTAAGAGAGATTTTGGGGGGAAAGGGATCATTAATTGAATAAGTAGAGGGAGATCAAGTGAGAGGGAGGAATCAGAAAGGCTTTTGAGATTGAATTTCTTTTCAAAATTGATCTATAGCAACAACAGAAAGATCAGGAGCCACTTACTATTTCCAGAAAGTTGGAAACGATTCCCAGACTTAAAGTTCAGTTGTGGTTAACAATGAACAAACAACAAAACTCAAAGTAACCAGCAGAATGCAGAACCCAGAGCGTTTTATTATGTGGTTTGAAAGGGGTCAGGCAGAGAAGAACACATATACAACAAATTCCTCATGTGGCCTACAATCACTCACTTCAGCTCCCAGAAGTCTGAAAAAATGATAAGGACAACAGTTATCCTAGCCCCTAATTTTGATCAATCAGGACAAACTAGTTGGTTAAGAGCACAGCAACTAGAAGAAAGTAACCACTTAAGCTTTTGAGAAAATGAAAGAAAAGCAGCTGTGTGGGATGTGAGCTTTCAATACCAGGGGCAAGATTTTCAAAGTTTAGAATATAAACAAACAAACAAACAAATAGAACAGAAGGTTGGAGAATGCCCATGAAAAGGTTCTGACTATAATTCCAACCAAGACTGGAGGAACTAGGAGGCTGGCCCTAAGAAGTTGAGTAGCTGCCCAAGGTGCTCTTTAATAACCCCAAATTTTGTAAACATGTCCACTAAAGAAGAAAGAAGTCATCGTCACATAGAGGACAAAACCTTGGCTGTGAGTTAGAGAATCCTGGCCACAACTCATAATGGCTGTGTGGCTTTACACAAGTTGCTTGTTTTAGTCAGCTTTGTATTGCTGTGACCAAAGACCTGAAAAGAACAATGAAGAGGAGGAAAAGTTTGTTTTGGCTAACAGTTTCACAGGTTCAGTCCATGGTTGGCCGACTCTATAGCTGATAGGAGGCAGAACATCATGGTGGAAGGGCACAGCGGAGGAAAGCAGCTCAGGACCCGACAGCCAGGAAGGAGGGAGAGAGCTCTGCTCATCAAGGACAAAATCCCCAAAGCACACGCCCAGTGACGACTTCCTTCAGTCATGCCCTCCCTACCTGCCTACAGTTACTGCCCAGTTAATCCATATCAATGGATTAATCCACTGATTAGTTCACACCTCTCATAATTTTATTTCCAAAAATTCTTGCCTTGTCTCCCACGTGAGCTTTCGGGGAACACCTCATATCTAAACCATAACATTGTATAACTGGTCTGTCTTTATTTCCTCATCTTAAATTAAGTATAGGGAGTCCCCCTCCATTGATTATTGTAAAGCAAAAAAGATAACATAGAGAGAGCATGTTACCCTGGTGCCTGGCCCAATATGTATTCCATTTACACATACTGTTTCATTACTCTTGTAGAAAGAACAAAAAGGTAACTACTATCACCTTTTAAAATTTTTTAATAAAGAAAAAAATTAGGTAAAAAGAGAACACTTTCCATAATTCTAAATACTTAGAAAGTACAACCAGGAGAAAAGAATATGAAATCTCCTGTCCCCACCAAGCTTGCCCCATCTCTTCTTCCCAAATGTAACCACTGGAATTTTCCAGAAAAACGTTCCATAAGAGTTTTTTTTTTTTTAATTAAATGCTAAAAAAGATGGACAAAAATTAGAATTCTATGAAGTAGGATGAACAGTACAATATAAACTGATGACAGAATCAAAATAGCACACATTTAATTTCCCCCTTCCCTCCTTCCCTCCCTCTTTTTATTCCTTCCTATCTCCTCATCTTTTTCTTTATTTCTTTTCCCCTTCAAGCAGGAAGACTGAAGCTTCTGGCCTGAGAGAACTGAAGATCTAGCCAAGAGAAGAGCGGGCCCACCTGCCTGGTGGATCTGAATGAATCATCTTGGGGCTGTGGTGGATTTATCTGAGGAACTGGGAAGACCCAGAGAGGACACCATGGAAATACTTCTCAGTGTGTTCAAGGAATCTTGACACTGGAAGGGAATCAGATTCCAGTTTTCAACAGGTGGGTCAATGTGGATGCCCCAAATAGCAGTCACTACCATATGGAACTTGAGTGACCTTCTAGAATTAGTTATTAAAGATGTAAATGACAGGGAGATTTAGAGGGCCAAGTTGTGTTAGACCGACCTCATCCTCTTTTCTGACAGGCTTGCTAAAACAGAATCAATAAGGAAAGCTGTAGACTTGGTGGGTCTAGATTTCAAGAGGTGATTGACAGCTATATTCCTGTAGGAAAATGGAGAATATGGTCTCAGGGCAAAGAGATGCATGTGGCTTTCTAACTAGTAGGGCCAGCAGAGGCAAAGGGTGCTGAGGACTGGACCACTTTGATGGATAGCAGGATCTGGAAAGTGGTGTCCAGGGAAACATCATCTACCTCATCTCACTTCATAGGACATGGTTGACCTTATCTGCCACACCTTTTTTTTTTTTTTTAAGAGAGAAGGTTTTAATGCTCCAAGTGTAAATTAAAAACTAAGTTTTATAATATTTAATATCCTATTGAAATCCAGATAAAATCATCTAAGTTCCTTGTGTTAGACTTATTTCAAAAATGGCTATAATTATTTTCCCCTTCCTATGCACACATCCTTTGAAACAAGGCCTCGCCACATCTCTCAAGACTGGATGGTCTGTGTCCCTATCCTTTTAATCTGAAGTGGTCTTGTGATTTTTCTGTGGTCATTACAATGTGGCAGAAGTGATGGTATGAGTTCCAAACTTGCTTTGATGTGGCCATCTCTCCCTCTGGCAGCGTCCTACGAGCGAGCCCAGGCTAGCCTGCTGTATGATGAGGACACATCACCTCCACACCAACTGTCAGCCAACCAAGTGCCAGCATAGGAGGAAGGCCATCCAAGATCCGCGGATCCCTGTCTGTCACCTGACCCCTGACACAGGAGCAAGCCCCATGGTGATCAGACAGGCCTGGGCCAGTTCAGCAGAACTTTGTAGCTGACTAGCTCATGAACAATAATAAAGACTTACTGTCTGAAGCACTGGGATTTGGAGGTGGTTTGTTATGTAGCAAAAGGCCATTGTTCCAGCCCACATGTACTGTCCTGCTTTATCTTGTCTTGCTACTCTGGCACTCATATCCCACGCTTTGGCCGTGCCGTGACCCAATCATACATCAATTCCCCTAACCTACTTCGAAATTGTAAAATCTCCTGGGTCTCCTCCCTCACCCATCCTCCTTCATCGGGCTTATTCCTACCATCCTTTGAGACATCTCAGGCACCAGCTGAGCATTCCTTGAGTCTCCAAACCTCTCCCTACACGTGCTGAGTGTACAACTGGTCCCTATCTGTGCCTTTGTCCTGGGACTGATCCATTCATGTTCACTCAGCTTTCTATTCCATTTCACTGTGAATTCTTTGAAGGTAGAAATCTTGTCCTTTGTCTTTTGTTTCTATAACTCGTACCATATACCTCAAGAGCATATGCACCTTCAAATGTTTGCTAAGTGAATTAAATGCTTTTAAAGAATAAAAGTATATTTAACCTTGAAAAGAGAAGATATAGAGAAGCTGACAAATTTAATATATCATTAACTTGAGAATAGTCACTGTTTACCAATTCAGTGTTTATTTGTTCAGGGTAACTGGTTAGCCATTTATCCTAGTAGATGTCACCATTGATGAAAACTACTGTCTGTAAAGAGTAGTGGAAAGACATCCGGGGAACTCACATTAAACTGTTCTTTTCGTTAGGGACCAAGATCATTCAGTGCTAAGTTTGGAAGGCCCATCTTCCATCCACAGTGGAGTTATTGATTCTATCAGAAAGAGGCAATGTTAGATGCAATATCAGGAGTGCACGGACACCTCAAGGAAAAGACTTCA
Organism: Sciurus carolinensis; assembly: GCF_902686445.1. Classification (NCBI taxonomy): domain Eukaryota; kingdom Metazoa; phylum Chordata; class Mammalia; order Rodentia; family Sciuridae; genus Sciurus; species Sciurus carolinensis. The sequence goes on from NC_062218.1 coordinate 33,375,955, forward strand.
AAGCAGTTGTTCTTCAAATCATTTTTAAGGGTTGTCATATAAAAGAGAAACTCACTCTCCATGTGTCCAAAAGGCAGAGCTCAGACCAATGGAGGTAGAATTTAAGAGATACAAGGATCTGTTTTTTAATGATTAGATACTTTTTTTTTTAATGAAGTGAATAGTTCTTGAACAATAGTGTCTCCTTTTCCCTGGAGATATCCAAAGAGAGACTGGTGACAACATGTCAGAGAAGTTGCAAGAAGATTTCATGCTATGGGAACAGATGGAGTCCTCTTGAGTCTGCTAATCTTCAAAAAATGGCTCTCTTTGGGAATTGCCAAGTACTGCTTCCCATGAACTGTCTATACCTGTCACAACCACCTGACCAATTTTAAACTTGTACAATGGCCTCCTGACTCCAAGGACTCTTTGATGCAAACAGCATCTCTACCTCAATCATACTTGCTAGGAAATCCCATCCCTTGGCCATAAAGAGTGAGCACTTGACACCAGCCTGAAATTCAAAGATGGAAATCTGGGAACCGTGGCGGGGCTGCCTTCTGGAAGGACCATGGGGAATATAGGAAGCTACTCTGCAGGGAAATACACTGTAGATGCTGCTTAAGCTTCTACTATACACCAGGCACTGTTCTGGGCATGGACGAGCACTTCAAGAAACAAAGTAGCCAGGCACAGTGGCACATGCCTGCAATCCCAGCAGCTTGGGAGGCTGAGCCTGGAGGATCGAGAGTTCAAAGCCAGCCTCAACAATGACGAGGCGCTAAGCAACTCAATGAAACCCTGTCTCTAAGTAAAATACAAAATAGGGCTGGGGGTGTGGCTCAGTGGTTGAGTGCCCCTAAATTCAATCCCCAGTAACCACTCCCCAAAAGAAACAAAGCAGACAAAATCCCTGGGTTCATGAAACTCATGATAAGTCAGAGTCAGCAAACAAAGATGAGAGGCAGAGAGAGAGCTAAAGAGCACAGCCCTGAGGCTGCCTGGGCTCTGTGAGGACCCTCCTGGGGCTGCAGGCAACTCCCTGCCTTGCTGGTGCCTGCCAGAATGGGTTTCCGTTACCTGCAACCTCAAGCGCCTTCACTGTGACCCCACAGCAAGTGCGCCCACCCATGCCCATTCTCCTCACAAAACCACTGAGGCAGGGACAGAGGGGGACTTCTTCAGATCCCTAGTTAGAAGCCAGTGGAAGCAAATGAGAAAAGATTTCCCATCATCCTTCCATATACTACTTCTCCCATTTAGGGTCTCAATAAGGAAGACAGAGAGAAGCTGTTTCCCTAGATATTCAGGATGGCAGAGCAAAGGTTACATGATAGGCAGCATATTATGTTCTCTACAGCATCCAGGTATTATTATTATCTAATATTTCTACATTACTGTGTGATAAGCAAGGAAGTACATTCTCCACCCCAGCTTACAATAATAAATAAAATCATTCCAAAACAAGGAGGGGAAAAAAAAAAAGCCTCTTTCCCCCAAGAGTTCAGGGGATAAAGGCAAGAGAAACAATACCAGGCAGAGATGTGTCTGCGTGAGTCCGGGAAGTTTTCAAAGGACCATGTCAGGGCATGGCTGGGTTTCCAGGGGCTTTCGGCACAGTTGAGGGGAGTTGTTTGGGTGGTGACCAGCTGTAGCCTAGGACAGTGTCTACCCTATCCACCAAGGAATCTCTGGCTTTCAGTTTTGGCATCTTCAACTCAAGTGGGGTATGGCAGAGAGATTTTAAAAAGTAAAAACAACACCTAACCATTTTGCCAAATCTGCTTTTATTTTAATGACTCCTACAGTGAATGCAGATCTTCTTTCAATTTTCTACTTGCTGATTAATTTCCTGTTGACTCTGAAGGTAATTGAAAACCTCTTGGATGAAGCAGAAATAACTTTAATGCAAGTGATTCTTGGTAATGAGTTTGAGTCATTTGGGATCAGACTTTGGGGGCTTCCTCCGAGCTCTGGGTGGGTAGGTGGTTTCTGTACTTGTTAATTTAAAATGTGTTCCTCTGCGAATGTTTTCAACATAAAGCCGTTCTTCCTCCTCTTCCAGTATCCTCACAGGGTCTGCCTCAGGTTCATCTGAGAACTTCGTGCTGATGAAGGATTATTGAACAACACAGGCATCACCTTAAGATTGATGGTCAGATATCACCATCTTAAAATCTAGTAGTTGTAGAAAATTCCAGTCAAATAGAATTATTTTTTACTTTTTGGGCCACATTCTCTCAAGGGGCTATTTTCATTCTATCTCAAGCTATTACGCTTTATTTCCCCAAATTCCTAATCATTGTGTTATGTAGGAAAATTGAGCTTTCCACATTCAAGGCTCAACGAGCCTTTGGCTGACTTTGGCACAGCCCTGTGCTCATTTGCTTGGCTAAACAGACGGCAGAAAGCACAGAGGAGGGCACGATGGTAAAGGGCATATTATCCCTTTAACCTGGTCCCCTCTGAGAAGAGTCTCCCTCCTGGGTGCTGCTTCCACCTGTCTGCCCTGTTTGTCCTAGTGTTGCCGTTCTAGCCTGAAGTCAACTCTTTGATGTAACAATCAGTCCACGGCTGAGAAGCACCAGACCACCCACCACGTGGTGTCTCTGCTAGATGCCAGTAGGGCAGCAGAACTGTAGACACAGCAGAGCTGGGAGAGACCCAAGGACAGTCAGTTCCTCTGCTCCATGATGAATAAAATCAAGACCAGCCTCTCGTCAACCCAGAAGGTTGAGTGGCTCACGTGGAGGCTCAGGTGTCCAGAAACACTGTGCTTGACCTTGGACAAATTACTTCGTTTCTCTATTTTATTATTAGCTCTGAGGCTAATCATAGAAGCTGTCTCATCAGGCTGATGGAATGAGTGAACTAATGCATGCAAAGTACTTGGAACTGTTTGTAGTACATGCTCAATCTTACTAAGACCCAGAGTCTCACAGCCGGGTAGAAAGACCAGGAGAGAATCCAAGCCTCTTGGCTTCTGGTTCCCTGTACCTCTTACTCTGCCAAGCTACAAAGGATAACACTGAGGTGAGGTTACAGGGACTTGCTATCTAACTGGGTAGGCAAGACAAATAGGCCTGGAAAAACCAGGAACAAACATTAAGGAACAGAAAAAGGGATCAAACAGTGATTCTCAAGCTCAGCTACACATTTGTATCACCTGGAGAATTTTTCAAAATCCTGATGCCTAGGCCATTCTCTAGACAAACTAAATCCAAATCTCTAGAGGCAGGGACCAAGCATCAGTTCATCTTAAATCTCTCCAGGTAATATCAATATCAACCAAGGAAGAAAATCACTGGCTAGAACGATCGTCACAATTGATGGGCAATTTCAAGGAAGCAAATTTGTCAATAAAGCTTGACCAGATTTTACAACAATTCTTCCAGTCATTATTTCTTAAGGCTATCACTGATTAGGCATTTATTATGTGTGCTGCTGGATACCTCTCATGTGCTACCTCATTGATGCAACACAATAAACCTATTGACCTGTAAAATATTAGCCCCATTTTACAGATATGGAAACTAAGGCCTAGAGAGATGAAGTCATTTAGCCAAGGAGATGTAGCAAATGTGTGTTGGATCTGGGGCTCAAACACAGGTCTTCTGATCCAGAGCCCATGGAACCAGGCTGTGAACTCATCTCACTGCTCTGTCCCCTGAAGTACCCCTTCTCAGAAATGTTTCTCTCCTCTTCCACCTACCACCCCAGGGCAGAACACCCCCTAGTACCTCACTACCACCATAACCTTCCCTTCTCCAGCACTGTGAAGCCAACTCCTGTACTGGTCATTTTTTTAAATAGAGAATTTTGCTTTGCCTCTATCTCTCCATTCTAACAGAAATCAATTGTCCCCTTTCTCTATCACAAAGCTTTATACAACCCTTTTCTTGTTAATTCCTACTGTTAATGTCCTTTCTAGTTCTAGTTACTTTCATACCTAGACTGCAGAAATTCCAACTTTCTTCCTAACTACCCAGCCCTCTCCGACTTAGAAATACTCACACAGATTAAAGTTAACTTTTTAAAGAGCTGTAAGTGTAGCAATTACACTGGTTCCCTGTACCTCTTTACAAAGTATGTAAATCAAATTTGGAATAGGTGAACTCAGACCAGTTATACTAGAATCCCTTGTTAAAAATACAGAATTTTTGTCTCCACCCCAATTAACGAGATTAGACTCTTTAGATATGGAACCTAGGAATCAACATTTCAAAAGCATCTAATGTTATTTGGAGGTAAATTAACCATGGATAAACTTGAAGAAATATTGTTATGTATAAGGCACATGTTTTCCTGAAAATTGTTAACTGATTAAAATATTTTATTCTTATATGAGGTAATTTCTACTGAACCTACTTATCCTCAAACACTGATAATATAGTAAATGGAAAGCTTATTACTTAAGGTCATATGAATTAATTCTTCTATTAACTCTATTTTCAACCTCATTTAATAAAACGTGCTTCTCAGTACAGTCTAATGTTCAATTTAAAATATTTAAATATTTAATGTTCAATTTAAAATATTTAAATATTTGCAACAAATTCAAATATTTAGGTATTTTGGCTACACTAATTATTTAGTTTTGTTTTAGAGACTATCATCTTAGAACTCCAAAACAGAAACAAAAGAGAAACAAAAAAAACTAGAAACAAAAAAAGAAAGAAAGAAAGAAAAGAAATACACAGAGAGCAAAGCATTAACCTCAGCTCCTTGTAACCATCCCTGGTTATTTTACTCTCAAAAGTCTTCATCAAAGGAATTTTCATTTTCTTCCCTCTTCTGAAGCCAAATTCCTTATTATGGGTGTATTAATTAATTATCAATTGCTGTGTAATCAGGTTACCAGAAACGTACCAGCTTAAAATAGCATGCATTTTGTCACACAGTTTTTATGGATCATGAGTCCAAGAACAATTTGTTTGGATCCTCTGCTGAGGATCCCACTAGGCTGAAATTACAGAGTTGGTCACAGTCTCATCTGAGGCTAGACTGGAGAAGGACCATTTCTGAGTTCTTTGCAGTTGCTGGCAACATTCAATTCCTTGAGACTGAAGACCAAAGTTCTCAGCTTCCTGTTGACTGTTGACCAGAGATTGCCCCCAGCTCCTCAACCACACTACATTCTCCGCAGGCAGCTCACAACATGGAGACTTTTATCCTCAAAGGCAGCCATAGAAGGTCTCCTCACAAGGCGGTAATTGCAATTGTGTTAAGTGGAATCACCTGCACATTGTCATAATCAAAACAATTTTTTTTTTGCATTCCATTGGTTAGAAGCAAGTCAGAGGGTCTGCCCACACTCAAGGGAGAGGATGAAGGCAGGAATTTCAAAAGGCAAGAACAAAGGACCACCTTCAAATTTGCCCTCCATAACAGATTGTGAATACCCCACCTCTGCTCCTTCTGTTTGTCCCCTTTTTCCTCCACTTCTCAGTCTTTGTTTAAGTTGTCCCAAATTTGGAATGCAAAGGGAAGTGAAATTTATACTACCCCCCAACCCTTACTCAAACAATAGGGAAAGGCATTTGGGAAGAAGCCCGTCATTATCAGTTAAGGTAATAATTTTGGCATTGCAATCTACGGGTAAGGAGGAGCTCAACCTAGGATAAGGAGGCTTCAAAACTAATTCGCATGCAATAAATGAAAATGCATATGACTGGAAGGAATGTGAGTTTTACTCAAGTGATTTTATGTAGAAGGAGATTAATTCTTATTATGTTGATGTGGGAATAATTTTAGAGATTCAGAAGAAAAGGAAGTCATGGGCCACAGTAGAAGCCCCTTCATCCTTTCCCATTGGCAAAGTTTAGCCCTATATATATGCTACCCTAATTCTAAACTTGCAGTCTTTGGAACCAGAGTTTACCTCCTTTCCCTGCTGAACCAGCAGCAGTTAGGCCCAGGAGAAAGGCCACTATAGAGAATGCCTGAGGATCTCAAAACACAAGAAAGGACCAAGTGATGTACGACTTAGGACTACGTTGCAATGCAATAATGCTTGATAATAATAAAGCAAGAGGAGAGGCAGGGATAGGAATGTGCATATGAGAATTCATTTCAGCTGCAAGAAATAGAAAATTCCTAAATAGGAGTGACTTAAACAAGAAAGAAGATTATTTCTCTCTCATATTCAGAAGACCTGAAGGTAGCCAAAGCAAGGATGGTAAATAATCCGTGGGACAGGGAACCTGCTCTTCCATTTGCTCAACCACATACAAGCTCTATTTCCAGGGAAACTTCATGGTCCAGGTGGTTGCTGGAGCCCCAGTCAGTACATCTGCCTGTAGTCAATAGGAAGGAAGAAGAAGAAGGGGAAAGCAGCTACTGTGAAAGCTGCACACGCACTTCTGCTAATATCTTGGGAGTCGCAAGACACCTGGCTTCAAAAAAGGTTGAGTAGTGTAGTCTTCAATGGTAGCTAAGCATCCCGATAAAAATTGGGGACCTATAAAGAGGACATTTTCTACAAGTGGACAGCAGTTTCTGGACAGGTGTGGAGGATGTGAAGATGCACCACCCAGCTTCCACCTCAAGGAGGCACCCATTGCCCCCACTGTTGGGGGGCTGGTACTTATCAGCCTTCAGTTCCAGCCCTGCCTCTGCTGCAGAGACCCCAAGGGCTTGTCCTCTTGCTGATGATTGGTTGACATGAGCACAGAGACTGGTCTTTCGGTCCAGTGGGAGACAACTCTGCAGGCCACTCAAGCTCCAGAGCTCCTCTTGGGGTTGCCTGAGGTTGCTACTGGGAAACTCAAAGTTCTATTACTTCTTGTCCCGATCCTATTTCTGTTCCCTTCCTTTAATGTGTTGAGCGCAAGAATACTACCTAATAGAGTTTAGAGACTACCTACACTCTGTCTCAACAAGGAAACCAGGGAACCCAACCGACAATAGCTAGAGGGTTGGGGACTTAGAAACAATTGAAGGATAAGAGGGAAAAGAAAGAGTTCATTTATAAGGGTGTATGTGGGAGATACTTTATTAGTGCTAACTTAGCTGAAACCAGTTCTCATATGCACACCCCATCCCTCCTTGACTCCTCTTGCTAAAGTAAAACTCATTACTGTGTGGGAACATAATCAAGTCCTACACCTCTTGGTTCTTTCTAAAGGGCCTTTATTCTTGGCCCAGCTTCTGTTCTTTCAGCAGGGAAAAAGGGTAACCCCTGGTTTCTGAGACTACTGGCTTAGAGTTGAAGTAGCCATATGTATATGACTAGTAATCTTTACGGTGGATATATGTACTGTATATACACATTATATAATGTACGTGTGTGTGTGTGTGTGTGTGTGTGTGTGTGTGTGTGTGTGTGTTCTTAGAGACAGAGATTTATTCTAAGGAACTGGCTCACATGATTAGGGAGGCTGGCACATTCCATGAATTTGCAGAGTGGGCCAGAGATGAAGTCTGCCAGCAGCCTGCCAAGGAATCTCCTCTTGCTTGGGGGTGGGCTGCCTTTTTATTCTTGTCTTTTAGTTTTAGTCCAGCCTTCAACTTCAATTATCTCACATCTTCATATCTTCATTATGGAGAACAATTTTCTAATTTGAAGTTCACCAGTTTTAATGTTAATCTCACCCAAAATACCCTCCAAGTTGACAGAAGGAGTCATCCCAGACTCAAAGACCAGGAAGCTTCCTTGTGGAAACTCCATAATCACATATACATAGATGCACACACATGTTCTTACATGTGCATGCTCTCTCACACACACAGGCCAAGGCAGCAGAGGTTCGTACCCGAGGGAGTACAAGAGGGCAAGCTGCCTGATCTCATCATTCCCTTCCTACCTGGGGAAGCTATGAGGCTTCCGGGATCCTTGGGTGATGAGCCCTTTCAGGTTCTGCATATTAATGTCAGGAAAGCTGAGAGAGATTAGAATCCAAAGCAAAAGAAGAAGGAAGTGTCTCCCTCCATCCAGGACAGGACATGACGGCAGCTGTTCAGTGAATTACTAGGCCATGGGGCATCTATGAGCAAACAATCACCAGAAAAGGTGGTTCTTTCCCACTTTCCATGCCCCAAAAAAGAAGAGTCCCAGTGTGGTTTCTAGGAAAGGTTGGCTTGTCCTCTTGCCCAAGCACGTCCTCCCAGCTCAGGGCTGGCCTGGCTCCTATCTGGCATCCTTGCCCAACTCCATCCATTCTCCAGCTATCCTTATGTGTATTTGTCCTTTTACAACTCCTTTTTATTCTGTGTAGGTCTAAGTTAGATGTAGATCAGTCATTTTTGCCTTTCCTGTCAGATTACTGGCAACCAGCTTGAGGGACGATGTCTCTTCTTTTGGGATGTACCTATAAAGGCCAAGGACGACTCTGCTTCCCATGCGAATTCACAAAGGTCAAGACCGAGGCTGCAACATTAGAAATACAGATTTTACCAGAAAGCATCTAGGTCATATGTTATAATAACTCCCCAGTTCCCCCAAATTTATATATTCTATAAATGATAGCGGGAGCCTTTCCATTTCCTTGTTACAAAATATTCAAAATACAATGAAAGAAACTTGGAAGACTTGGAAGATAGTTGAAAGCTGAGCAGGCTTGTACTGATTAGAAAGCCAGTCCTCCTGGGAAACAGACTCAGAAAAATAACAAGTTTTGTCCAGGCCCAAACAGCTCTTTTGAACATAAGTCTGGACCCCTATGATATGTTGTAAACATTACTCAGGTTTTCTTGGCATCTTATTTCCATTCAGTAGAGCCATCATTTCTACAAAAACAATATCACAAGCATATGGGACTTTCCAGTGTTTGCCGATGGATTGGCAGATGGTACCTAGATTCTCGCTGAAACCCAACTCTTCTTCTCATCACACACACAATCATCAGTGCCCTTGCCAGACACACAGCAGGGAAGAGGACTCTGCTAATATTTCCTGCTTCCTAGGGACCAGTCCAAATTGTCCCAACCTTTAGGGTTTTGCAATGCTTGACATTTTATTGAATTATACAATAGTTATCCCCTCCTTCCCTGCCTAATCCCTCATCAAAATGTAATAAAGCAGATCAAAATGACTTTAAAAAGAATTTTAGGATATCTTCTTAAGAAAAATAAAGCTATGCTCTGGTGCTGTAAACCAACAAAGGCCCTGGCAGCTCCTCCCTCCAGGAGCATTAATAATACATGAGGATTTTCAGGAATTGCTAGAAGTAGGACACCCACTCTTTCCAGATTTCCTGGAATACTGAATTCTTTCTGACAAATGAGTTCATTAAGCATGTAATGAAAATTTGATTTGATTTTTAGACCTTTGCAAATGTTTCCTATTCATCAAACCACTCATGAGAAAAAATAATCCTGTGTGTGTCCTGCTGGTTTGTGTGGAAATGCAAGGGTGTAACCCAGTGAAGGGTGACTTGAAGGGCAGAGTGCAGCCTGAATGTCTCATGCAGGCCTGATCTGGGGCTCCTTCCACCCTCTACCCTACCCCCCAGGTCAGGATGGCAGCAAGGCAAACCTCTGCACTCCACTCCAAACATATGCAAGGGCAAACTTTCTTCCCACAAAGTAAATTTCATGGTGCCTTTTGCCAAAGATGAATCTGACTCACTTTCCCCTGTAAGGGTTAAGAGATGACTTGCAATAGGCTGCAAATTCCACTGAGGCATGAATACTGAATTGCCAGTTGTGCTCATTCAATGCCACGGAACATTCAGAAGTTCCAGGGATCCCTGATCCCGCAAAGCAGCCTGACAGCAGGGCAGTGGAGGAAGCTTCACAGCAGTTCTCTCAGGTCTTTCCCTTGAGCCTGCTCGGCTCGCCCCAGCCCTGCAGCTAGCATCTCCTTTCATTCTTCCCTCCTTCCAGCCCTTCCCTCTCTCTGCACCCCTGCATTGCCAATCTGGTCAAATCTGAGTTTAAATGTGCAGCGTGACTGACCATCTTCCTCCTGGGTCTGCTCAGTTCCAGGCTGCAACAAGCCTTAGTCAGAGCACTCTGTACTCCCCACCCTTTCTTCCTGTCACCTTCCAATTCATTTCCTGTAAGCTGTGACCCTTTCCTGGGAACATTAATTAACTATGATGCTTTTTTATAAGAATTCTAGGAACGTGATATCCGTGTGACTCACACTTCTGTTTTTTTAAAACAGTATTTAGCGTACTGGAGTGCGGCAGATGAGTTCTTTGCTGGATGCTTACTCTATAAATTTATGACCTTCTCTAGCCATTCTGGGAAAAGACACACACACACACACACACACACACACACACACACACACACACACAAGCACTGGTCATTCTTAACAAGGCGTTGTCATTTCACTAAAGCTTTTAGAGTGAAAACATATGGAATGCAATATCTTTAGGTGCTCCCCAAACTGTCTTTATTTAGGAAAGCAAAAGATTTCCTTCATGATGCCAATTTTGAGATTAAAGTTAACAACACCCTTAGAAATTACATTGGTAAGAGGGTGACTTTACATGTTCTATCTCTCAGGACTTTTACATCGGTACAATCATAAGCTGTGTTAAATAAACTATGTAAATTTATGTGGTCCAGGGTCTAAATTAATCCGGGCTGAAATCAATCAAATGCTAGCTAGACCATGATTTAATTAAAAATCGAAAATATGACTCATGGCACTTAAGTTTACCGATGTTTACTGCCAAAAGGAGCATCATTGCTGTGACAGAGACAAATGTAGGAAGGACTGGTAGGTTTCCCAAGGTTGAAATAGAGAGACGATATCAAGATGAACATGACATTGTAGAAATTTCCACAATTGCTCAAATACATATTTTAGGGACATTCCAGAAGAAGCAGATTTACAATAGAATCGCATAAAAACATAGATGTATTTTTTACAATTTGTCTATTTGTTCTAATTAGTTCTACATGACATTGGAATGCATTTATGCACTTTGATATATCATACATAAATGGGGTGTAATGTATATTTCTACTTTCAGCTTCTTTAATTTTGGGTTTTCATGTTTTTCCTTCTTGTGACTGTGTATGTGTGTGTGTGTGTGTTTGGTAATGTTTTTCTAACTGTCCTTGTTTTCACATTTTACATATCACTTTTATGAAGTATTTTCTTCTATTTCCTGGGTACAAAGTTGAGGCGTCCCTACTCCGTCTCATATACCGTGCCCCTTTGCACCCTGATGAGGCCTCCTTGCAGGCATGATGTGGGCGATCTTCCCCTGCCTGATGCTCCTCTTCAGTCTGGTGTCTTTGACCAGGGCCCTGGCCTTTAGCATGAAGTGGATTTTAGGGGAGGAGGTAGGATGCATGTGTAGAATGATAAACATGTGCATGTGGACATACTGGGATGGCATTTGAGGCCCAGGTTCTCCTGGGCACACAGGCGTGGCATGCGTACATCTGGATCTGACTCCAGGTCACAAAGAGAGCAGGAGGGGAAGGTGCTGCTCTGGTGCCACAGATGCCAGGTCACACTGGCCTCTTGCTCTGGGCAGCCGATGCAGCCCACCCAGGACTGACACTTCCCCGGGGTTCTCTCTGAGCAAAGGATTCTCCCTCCAGCTTTCCCAATCAAAACTTTCCCTTGCCTCCGTATTTCAAGGAGAGGTTTTAATGTCCAAGGCAAAGAAATCAGTAATTTGGAAGCTCCAGGTCTCTGGCAGGATGGAAAGGGCATCCTTTCCACACCCTGCTTCTCTTTCCACATTTTTTAAATTGGTGTATTATAGTTACACATAATAGTGGGATTTGTTGTTATATATTCATACATGCACACAATATAACAATATAATTTGGCCAATATCCCCCCAACACTTCCCCTTCCCTCCCTCCCCCGGGACCCTTCCTCTGCTGATCTATCTCCCTATGATTTTCATGAGCTCCCTGCCTGCCCCTCACATGACTTTCTTTTCCTTTTCCCTCTCTAGCATCGACATATGACAGAAAACATGACCCTGACCTTCTGAGTTTGGCTTATTTCATTTAACATAATGACCTCAAGTACCAGCCATTTTTTCTGCACATGACATAATTTTTTATGGCTTAAAAATAGACCTTTGCACATATATATATATATATATATATATATATCTCACATTTTCTTTATTCACTCATTCATTGGTAGACACTTAGACTGGTTCCATAATTTGACTATTATAAATTGTACTGCTATAGACATGGGTATGCATGTATCACTATAGTATGATGACTTCAATTCCTTAGAATAAACGCTGAGGAGTGGCATAGCTGGGTCATAGGGTCATGCCATGCCTGGCTTTTTAAGGAACCTCCATACTGATTTCCATAGTGGTTGGACTAATTTATAGTCCCACCAACAGTGTAAACTGTTCCTTGTTCTCCACATCCTCTCCAGCATTATTATTTGTATTCTTGATGACTACCATTCTGACTAGTGCAAAATAAATTCTCAGTGTAATTTTCCTAATTGCTAATGATGTTGAGGATTTTTTCAAATATGTGTTGGCCATTTGTATTTCTTCTCTTGGGAAGTGTCTGTTTAATCATTTGCCCATTTATTAATTGGGTTATTTGGCTTTTTGTGTTAAGTTTTCTGAGTTCCTTATATATTCTAGATATTAATTGAGAAAGAGATTCTCTTAAGTCGGTAGGTCCCTTGGTGTCCTTCAGACCACACAGAACTCTTCTCCCCAAAACCAGGCCTTCTATTCTGCCACATGCTGGCTCTGAGAACCGCGGGGAGGGAAACGGGCTGCCCAGGTCCCCATCGAGGCTGGGAAACATCTGAGTATCAAGGAAGGATGGGGGCTGCGAGTTCCCCTCAGGCTGACCTTTTTGTGGAGATTGGGGAGGAGAGGGAGCAAGCTGAGTTATTATCCCTTGCTTCTTGGGCCTTCCTCCCAAAATTCTTGAACAATTTTTAGAAGACTGAGAGAGAAGCACATTTAGTATTACCCTTAAGATGCCCCAGAATAGTCAAAGTACGCCACCGAGGACCCCCTTCCCTGCCAGCTGCTGTGAACCAGGGAAGGGATACAGCTCCTGATATAACAGAGGCCAGAACCCTGTCAAACGGATCTCACCTTCTGATGGTTGATCTGAGGATCCTAACTCCAGGAGGGAACCACAGAGGTTTCCTCCCCTTGTTCTGGTCCTCGCATTCGAGGCTGACGTCGCTGAAGCCCTGGGACCTATGCATTAGCCTGTGGCGCCACCTAGCAAACCCAGAGGGAACTTACGAAATTAGGAGAAGGCAGGTTTGGGGGTTTGGTTTTGTTTCCAAATCAGAAAAGGGAGTTTCCATTTCATTCAGTGAGTTCTGGGAAATGGAATTTGTGTAAAACCTTTCTTGCTCATGATGGAAAACATTTATTTGAACCTAATGAGGGAATTTAGCCCAAAGGCAATAGTAATCAAAACTTACGAGGACAAGTATTTAGTTCTCTAAACTTGCTTTTCCCCCCACTAGGACCAGCTGTGACCATGCAGTTTTGCTTCAAGAAGAACTTGATTCTATCTTAAGTTAAAGATTTTGAAAATGACAAAGAACTACCATTTCCTTTTTCTTCTCCCCCTCCCCACTTTTTTCTTCTCCTCCCCCTCCTCCCCTCCTCTCCCTCCTCCTCCTCCTCCTCCTCCCCCTCCTTCCCCTCCTTTTATTCCTCCTCACCCTCCTCCTCTTTCTCCTTCTCCTTCTCCTCCTTTTTTCCTAGTCAAATTTGCCTCTGGGCAATGCTTTCAAGTCCTGAAGGGAACAGAGGTTCACAAAAAACAATTCTAGTGACAACCTTAAATGGTGGAGTTGAGGGACATTCTGACAATTTATGCTGTTGCTTCGCCCTTTTTTGAGATGAGGCTTTCCCTGCTCTACAAACCCTAGCCCCAGAGGAGATGCTTGGTGTGCCTGCTCCGCCTGCAGCACACCCCGAACACAGGGAACCCTGGCACAGCCCTTCCCATAGGGAGCATACAGGCTCAAGGGTGCCTCTAAGCTTCCAGATGGAAGGTGTCCCCTGGATCACGCTGGCAAGAGAAAGCCTTTGCCTTCAAAGGGGTCTGGGAATGCGGAGGTTGTGGACATGGGTTCTGGAACCAAATGCCTGGTTTGATGCTTGCCTTCCTCAAGCCTCTGGGATCTCAGCTCTCTATACAGTCAGAACAATCCAAGTTGTGGTTTTGTGATGATTAAAGGAGGTTAACCATTGAAAGTTCTTAGAATAAGGCCTGGCACGTGGCAGGAACATAGTAAGTGTTAAGTGGTATTTCAACATCCTAGAATTTAAAGGAAAAAACCTGAAATCCTTGCATCCTAATAAACTAGTCACAGTTTTGGTTGTACCTGAAGCAGTTTTAGATAATTAGTGTAGCAAATAGCACCTGGCAATTTCTTTTGGATACCTCTGCATTGGTGGCAGAAACAGAAACAGGTATACAGGTTTTAAAAATTCTTTTAGGAGGAAGTATTCGAAAAAGAGTGAGGACCTTCTGGATGCTTAGTTAATGAAGGCAAATGATTGACAATCTGAGCTGGCCGATGGATTGGCGATCAAGGCTACTTCTTTTCACTTGACATTATGATCATTCCCCAAACCCAAGGGGCATCCCTGATTGATTCAGTGATCTTTCCTGAATGGTCCTATGATAATAAGGCCTTTTTTTCATTTACTAGATTTTAATTTTTTGTTTTATTGTTTTTTGTTTTTGTTTTTGGTACCAGGGATTGAACTCAGGGGCACTTGACCTCTGAGTCACATCCCTAGTTCTATGTTTTTGTATTTTATTTAGAGACAGGGCCTCATGGAGTTGCTTAGCACCTCACTTTTGCTGAAGCTGGCTTTGAACTCACGATCCTCCTGCCTCAGTCTCCAGAGCTGCTGGGATTACAGGCGTGCACCACCACGCCCAGTTTAGATTTTAAATTTTTTGATCACAAAGATCCTGTGACTCCATGTCCCCAAACAACTAGAAATTGTGAGGTAATTTTGCACTAATACATAGATTGTTTGAAAAGTGGTGTCTTTTTTGAATCACATTAATGCTCTCAAGAGGCAGATGCTATTGTGAGGCTGAGGCAGGAGGATCACCGGTGGAGGCCAACGGGGGCAACATATTGAAATCCCCATCTCAAAACACACACACACACACACACACACACACACACACTCACACACACACTGGAATTGACACTATAGTCAAATGACAACTAGGTTGTCTTCATTTTTGGATCATCTTCAGGGTCAGCTTCTGATCATTGTCATTGACGCTGGTCCATTTTGCCTTCAGTTGATTCCTCACAAGAACCTAACTACAACACATTAAGAACATTTTTTCTTAATGTGGTGAATTTATGTTTTTCCCACAATTTTTAGAAAGTGGTGAATTTATGTTTTTCCCACAATGTAAATGCCTGAAGAACTTTCCAGAAGGTTGACACAGCAAATAATGTCAGCAAAGTCATGATACATTCTTAGAAAACAGAAAATGCATATCAGTGGGCAAGACTTTTAAAACTGAAGCCAAAGTGCAGGGCTTCCTTGAGCTTCCTTTGCCAAGGTAGATACAGCGTGCTCAGGCAAGGGTCAGAGAAAAGTGTCTTTACACATTTCACATGGCTAGTACCTCCAGGTTTCACTTGGCATTTTCATTTTAGATTGAATTAAACTACAAAAAATTATATGTATCAATTTGATCCAAAATTATATGTATCAATTTGATCTATGATATACACAGAAATTAAGAGTCCTGCTAATCCACAATGTTACTGAGAATGCACAGAAATAGTTACACTACTTGGGGAAATAATTTGGTTTCCTGTAGGAAATTCCAAAAGTACCCAAACTCTCTGATTTTGGTAATTCGACCCTGAGGTACATTCCTTGGAGAAACACTCACAGTGTGTGCTAGGAGACCTGTAAAAGAATGTTTATAGCAGCATTGTTTATGACTAAAAATAATAAAACTGAAGGCAGACCAAATGTTGATAAACAATAGAATGAGCAGATAAATTGTGTTGCATTCACAATGAACATGTCAATGAATAAATCATTCATGTTGCTACACCGGACATGAATGAAATTCAGAAAGCAAGAGTTGAGTGAAAAAGTTTAAGAGATGGTCAAATCGTAGGGCAACTCCCTTTACAGTTAAGGTCATGCAAAACCAAAAACGTACCCTTGGGGAATATAAATACATGGGGTATAACTCTAAAGGAAACAAAGGGCTGATGAATATGAGAATCCCAGTAGGACTTTACCTGATGGGAGAGGGACAGGGCAGGGGTTAGCAGGGGCACGTCCAAGTCTTCCAAACTAAGGCTAATAAAGCTCTCCTTACAGGGGGTGGGTGGTAATGGATGTCTGATGGGTTCTTATTACTTAAGTTCCTCAGGTATTTTAAGCTTTTCTTTCGAAATTATTTTATACTTACATAGAAATTTCTTTAAAAATTAAAAAAAAAAAAAAAAAAAAGCACAATGAGTTCTACTGTGCCCTTCCCCTGGCTTCCCCCAGTGATGTCTTCTGACATAAAGACAGTTTAGAGATCAAAACCAGGAACTGACATTGAACTCAATTTCGGATTTTATTCAGATGCCACTGGATACACCTGCACTATTTGCCTGCATGTAGTCTACCGTGTTTTATCACATGTGTAAATGCAAGTAATCGCCACCACAACCAGTGTTCAGTACAGATCTAGTGTTGGAAAGAAATTGATCCCCACAGATTGAGAGTTACACCCTCCCCCAAACCCTGATCCCAGACAACCCCTTATCAATTTTTTTATCATCATTATTTTGTTACCCTATACGTACTGTTAAATGTTCTTTAGTATTTACTCAACATGTGTTAGAACGACTCGGTTTCAGAAGGGAGAAATGCTTAGTACATATAAAGAAGATGCTCCTGTTCACCCTTGGCCCTTACA
Source organism: Sciurus carolinensis (assembly GCF_902686445.1). Lineage (NCBI taxonomy): Eukaryota > Metazoa > Chordata > Mammalia > Rodentia > Sciuridae > Sciurus > Sciurus carolinensis. The sequence goes on from NC_062218.1 coordinate 33,392,785, forward strand.
GTGAACTTGCTCCAGGTTTACTAACTGCCAGGCACTTCACCTTCACCCAGCTCGCCTCCTGCACCCTTCCCCAAACAAGGGACCCGGGTAAAAACATGTACACATTTTTCTCCTCTCTAGAAAGTCACCTTAGACTCAGTAAGCCACTTTGTCTTCCCCAACCTCCCCCTAGGCTCCTCCCCCGTCATTCTGTGCAATGAGGTAGCAACTTATCAGGGTCTCTGTTTCAGAGGGTGAACCAGGTCAGCATGGGGAACTCTTTCCAAAGAAGTTAGGTGCAGCTCAAAACAAGACAAAACAAAAAAAGTAACAACAACAACAACAAAAAAAAAAAACAAAGCAAAACACCTGACAAGCACACGGAGAATTCCGTGACTGACAGACCCCAACACCCAGGTCTTGCCTTAGGCTTCTCCGGCCTTCCCCCCAGGCCTGTTGGTGCCTGTTTTTGCAGAGTCCCCAGAGTCTCAGGCCCCTGGTGTTTGGCACTCCAGGCATAACCAGTTTAGGATGAAACGGAATGATCTAATCCATCCGTGTGAACCCCGGTCTCCTTGCCTGCCTCAGCAGAGTCCACCCCACTTGTTCCCTAATGAGCCGTCCCCCGTGGGCTGCATCTGTCAAACCTGACTCCAGACAACCTCCCCCACCCCTCTTTTCCTTCTCTCCTGTTCTCCTCCCTGCTTCTTCTGGCTGAGGTGCATTTAGCTTTGTTTAGCTTTGTTTCCATTTGACGGTGGCCAACCAGGCATGTACAGGCAGACCCTGTTTTCAACACAATCAATCAGTTCTTGGAATCTTCCTCATAAAGGGAATCATGTTTCCTTCTAAGAACAATAGCAAAATGAGGGGTTGCGTTCCTGAAGAAAGTTCAGCCACCATTAATTAAATGAGTTCATTAAAGTGTGTTCCTTAGAATAGTATCATGTGGTTTGATAAAGGGTCTCTGAATAGGCACATTTGAGTGACAGTGGATTTAACAAAGTTAATCCCTGAACCCTGCCACTACAAGAATACCCATACCTTTCCAAGCCTTTTTGTGTGACTGACACACCTTTTTTTTTTTTTTTTTTTAAGGAGGGTGTCTGTGGGCAAGCCTCTGGACTGCAGAACAACCCCTGAATCACAGCATGTGTAATAACAGTGTATCATCCCTTCTGAAGCAGAGCCGAAGAGCTGCAGGCCCCGTTCACCAATTCCTACAGCAGCACAAATGCACTGTGTGCAGCACGAGCTTCTGTTTGCTTTTGGGTCCACCCACCACCTTGCTACCTCCCTGTAGGATGCTTGCTCTCCCCTAAGCATGGACCTCAATGTACCTCCTGCATGCAGCTCAGCTCGGCATCTGCTTTCCCAAGAACTCAACCTGTGACAAAAGTCAAAAAGCCTTCTCTCTTAGAAAAAGCTTCCCCCTTCCCTCTCATTTCCAGTGTTCCAGAGGCAATTAATTTAAATTCTTTTAAAATCATCTTCAGAGACTTCTGGGAATGAGTGCTTATACTGCTATGTTTCAATCATCTGTTTTAGGCAGTTATCATGCACTTTCCTCTATGGAGACTGAGGATATCACACTTTTGTGCATTTGTGTGTGCATACACACACACACACACACACACACTCCACTTCTCATTCACCCACCATAATAATAGCATTAGAATCACTTCCTCAGTAAGCCAATCATTATGACTGCACATGATTAGCAATGTAATCTAGTATGATTGCTTGTTTTCCCTCACATTTTCCTTCCCAGAAATTAATATTTGTCTTGCTTTTCCATTTGCTTTCGTTTTTTTTTTATGTATTTATCACTAATTTATTTCTGAACACTCTCCCTATAAATCTTCTCTAGATATATTCAAACAAATTAAGTACTCCAACAATATCGTCTTCTTGAAGATGTCTCTTCCAGAGCCTTCTAGACTGCAATTATTTGGATGGATTGATTTCCAGGACTGCCTTCCATTTGCTTGGAATTTCCTTTTCCCATTAATTTGAGCATTTTCTTTATATATTTCTCGCATGTGATGCTGTTTCTCTCTTTCAAGACTTAATTTTTTCTTCTTATGGAGCATACACTTCAGCAGTTTTCTTAGAAAGAGTACATGGGAGGTAAATTTTTTGAGATCTTGCTTATCCAAAAAATACATTCCTTTACTTTTATACTTGATTGTTTTAGGGAAATGGTGGATGTTTGCCCCATCATCCTTTAAGCAGATGTCTTTGGTAAAAATCAGAGTTCTAAAAGCATAAAATAAGCAGATTTTTTCCTCACCCAGTTTCCCATCATATAGAAAACCACTACTTGTTTTTTGTGATTCCTTTTAGAGATATTTCATGTGCACAGAGTTCATTGTTAGGAAGTAAGTTGGAAATCTGAAGGGAGTTTAATGAATACATTTTTCAAACAGGATGAAAGGAAATAACCTGGAACGGTGAAGTGTCTAGGAGATAACAGTAGCAGGCAGACTTTTCTAGGCCACACAGGGAATGGGACGGGAAGTGGCTGGTGTGGGCTGTCAGCATGAGTATGGCCTTGGGTAGAGATTTAAAGCCCAGCAAGTGGAAACAAAGAAACCCTTTAATGCATTAGGTAGAGTTCCCCTGAGAAACACAACCAGTAAGACGTATAGATACATTCATGTGTGCATGTGTACATTTGTGTAAAGGGAGGTTTTGAAGAACTGACTCATGATCCTGGGGGCTTGCAGCTCTGAAATCTGTAAAGCAAGTCAGCAGACTGAACAGTCAGGTCAGAGCTGATGGGGCAGTCAGGTCCAAGGATGAGAAACTCAGGTAGAATTTCTACATTAGTTGGGAGACAGAATTCCCTAACTGGATTTTAAGGCCTTGGGCTGATTAGATGAGGCCAACTTACATAATGCAGGGTAATCTTTTTACCCTCAGTCCACTGATTTAAATGTTAATCACTACACACCAGCTATTCAGGAGGCTGAGGCAGGAGGATTGCAAGTTCAAGGCCAGCCTGGGTAACCTAATGAGACTGTTTCAAAATAAAAAATTTAAAAAGGGCAGGGATGTAGCTCAGTGGTAGAGCTGTTGCCTAGGATACATGAGGCCCTGGGTTCAATTCCCCAGTACTACACACACACACACACACACACACACACACACACACACTAATAACACCTAAAAATACAGCAAGATCTCGGTGAGCATTTGACTTAGACAGTTGACAGGTACTCTTACATCACAGGTAGCACGTGCACTTGACATGCTTGGAACATATAGTTCTAGGGGCTGGTGAGGAAGGAGCAAAGGCCAACTGGCGAGGTCTATTTATCATTCTTTTTTCTCCTTTTACATAGTGACAGAAACACGCGGCACATGCTGCGGCGTTTATTATACCTCGCTTCATTCCTGTTTTGTATCTTAGAGATGTTTTCACCTTAGTACGTGGTTTCTTCATTCTTGTTTCTATTTTGTGACTGCACAATGATTTATTTAACTAGTCCACTGCTTGTAAGCACGACTCCCCCCAGTCTTTTGCAATCACAAATGACGCTGTAGTGAATACTACTACAGGCCCATCATTCCCATGTGTGTGAGAATGACCCATTCCACCAAGGGTGACTGCCGGGGAAATGAGTATCGGCATACTGTCAAATTGCCCACGGGAGAATCTTACCAATTTATACTCCTAACCAAAATAAATAAAGTGGCCTGAATCCCCACTTTCTAGCCATTATAAAACTCACAATATTGAATGTCTGGATCTTTGTTATTCTGACAGCTAAACGTGACTTTTTGCAGTAATGCTACATTTTTAGAAGGATAAACATGAACTTACTGCATCACAAATCTCACAACGAAAGATTTTGCAATATTTGTCTGCAAAGTGGGGTAGCAGTAGGGTCCCAATTTCATGAGATTTTTAGAGGAGTTTTGCATGTCAAGTGCTTAGTATGACGTCTGACACGTGGCAAGCACTCAACGAGTGCTTGCAATGGCTGATACCCAAAGGAATGAGAAAATGAATCAGCGCTCAAAAAAGACATAAGAAATGAACATTCCTCTAATAGAAAAATTTGATAAAGAAATACATATGGTTATTAAAAACATTACAAGGAATATGGTTCTAGGTTTTTTCACCTAAAACACACAAAGAATGTTGCTTTGCATGTTCTTTCATATAAAATAATATACTATAAAAAATGTATAATCCCCACCTGTGTGTCAACCCTCATTTAGAGCCCTGGCTCTCTTTTAGGGTTTTGAAATGCTACGGGGATTCAGTTGTGGGGAGACTGCCCACAAAGGAGAAACCGGGTCTTTCTGTGGAGTGTGGGAATCCTACTCACGACTTCACATCTGGGGATGGGGGTGGTGAGAGGGGTCGTAGGGGTCTTAGGTCTTCTGTGAAATGGCGGGGTCCTTGTTAGCCCTGAAAAGCGGTGCCTTCCATAGGATCCTCCTCTGGGAGGACCCGAACTCTCCTCTATGTTCATTTATATCTGTAAAAGAATTTGAGCCAAGTTTCCTCTTCTCTTGCTTCCCTTTCAATGGCTTTCCATGGAAAGATTTGATCTGCTTCTAACATTCCCATTTCATAGGAACTTCTCCATATTCATGGAAACCTCCCTCACACTGATCAGACTCTGACTTCTTTTTTTGGATACCAGGGATTGAACTCAGGGGCACTCAACCACTGAGCCACATCCCCAGCTCTATTTTGTATTTTATTTAGAAACAGGGTCTCACTGAGTTGCTTAGCACCTCACTTTTGCTAAGGCTGGCCTTGAACTCACAATCCTCCTGCCTCAGCCTCCCCAGCCACAGGGATTACAGGTGTGTGCCACTGTGCCTGGCCAGACTCTGACTCTTCATGCAAGATCAAAGTCATTCCTCAGTACAGACTCCCACCCACTCTGCTTAGGTGCTTAAAAAGAACACTTTACTCACCTTACTCAAACGTTCACACCCTACATCAGACCGTGGAAATGCCCTCCTTGCCCTACTCTGTGTCTGACTCCCACACTCCAACATAGGAGCACTGTCTTCACCCTGATTGGATTATCACCCTGCCACCTGAGCCAGTCTCCTTAGATCTTCCAATCATGGACACTCTCTTCTTCTGTCCTATTAAATGACTTGAGGATTTAATTTTTCAAGAAGGGAAGAGGAAGAAAATGAAAAGATGGATGTTTTTATTCCAATGGTGGCATGTTCATGTCAATGCATATTAAATGACAATTAGTACATCACAACAGTGACTTCATACATATTATTGGTTAGGGCAAAGCTAAAGTATTTTTTTTTTTAAATCCTTATTTTGTTTATTTATTTTTATGTGGTGCTGAGGATTGAACCCAGTGCCTCACATGTGCTAGGCAAGTGCTCTAACACTGAGCCACAACCCCAGTCCTAAGGTTTATTATTATTATTATTATTATCATTGATTCATTGTACACAAATGAGGTACGACTTTCATTTCTCTGGTTGTACACGAAGTAGAGTCACACCATTTATGTAATCAAATATCAAACATGAACATAGGGTAATGATGTCTGTTTCATTCCATTATCTTTCCTTCCCCCTGTGCCCTCCCCACCCCTCATTTCCCTCTACACAATCCATCCTTCCTCCATTCTTCCCTTACCCCTCCCCCACTCCCATTATATATCAGCATCCACTTATCAGAGAAAACATTTGGCCTTTGGTTTTTTGGTATTGACTTATTTCACTTAGCATGATATTCTCCAACACCATACATTTACCTAATAATGCCATAATTTTATTCTTCTTTGAGGATGAGTAATATTCCATTGTATATATATATACCACAGTTTCTTTATCCATTCATCTATTGAAGGACATCTAGGTTGGTTCCACAATCTGGCTATGGTGAATTGAGCAGCAATGAACATTGATGTGGCTGCATCACTGTAGTATGCTGATTTTAAGTCCTTTGGGTATAGGCCAAGGAGTGGGATAGCTGGGTCAAATGATGGTTCCATTCCAAGTTTTCTGAGGAATCTCCACACTGCTTTCCAGAGTGGTTGCACAATTTGCAACCCCACCAGCAATGTTTGAGTGTACCTTTTTCCCCACATCCTCGCCAACACCTATTGTTGCTTGTGTTCTTGATACAAACCATTCTAATTGGGGTGAAATGAAATCTTAAGGTAATTTTGATTTGCATTTCTTTTATTGCTAAAGATGTTAAACATTTTTTCATATGTTTGTTGATTGCTTGTAAATCTGTGAAGTGTCTGCTCAATTCCTTAGCCCATTTATTGATCGGGTTATTTGTATTCTTGGTGTAAAGTTTTTTGAGTTCTTTATAAATTTGGGAGATTAGTCCTCTATCTGAAGTGCATGTGGTAAAGATTTTCTCCCACTTGGTAGGCTCTCTGTTCACATTAATTGTTTCCTTTGCTGAGAAAACTTTTTAGTTCGAATCTGTCACATTTATTGATTCCTGCTTTTATTTCTTGTGCCTTGGGAGTCTTGTTAAGGAAGTCTGGCCCTAAGTGATGAATCCTCTGAAAGAGAAATTAGGAAAACTATCCTATTCAAAATAAAACAAAAAAACTTGGGAATCAACCTAAGAAAAGATGTGAAAGACCTCTACAATGAAAACTACAGAACACCAAAGAAAGAAATTGAAGAAAACCTTAGAAGATGGAAAGATCTCCCATGTTCTTGGACAGGCAGACTTAATATTGTCAAAATGGCCATACTACCAAAAGTGCTATACAGATTCAATGCAATTCCAATTAAAAATACCAATGACATATCTCATAGAATTAGAGAAAGCAATCATGAAATTCATCTGGAAGAATAAAAGATCCAGAATAGCCAAATCAATCCTGAGCAGGAAGTGTGAAGCAGGAGGTATCACAATACCAGAACTTCAATTGTACTACATAGCAGTAGTAACAAAAATGGCATGGTATTGGCACCAAAATAGACAGACAGACCAATGGTACAGAATCCAAAATAAGTACAGTTATCTCATACTAGACAAAGGTGCCAAAAACATACAATGGAGGAAAGATAGCCTTTTCAACAAATGGTGCTGACAAAACTGGAAATCCATCGCAGCAAAATGAAATGAAATCCATATCTCTCACCCTGCACGAATCAAGTCCTGAGGTTTTTTATTTTTTGTTTTTCTTTTTACAGACTGCATTTTGATTCATTGTACACAAATGGGGTACAATCTTTTATTTCTATGGTGTGCACAATATAGATTCACACCATTCATGTGATCATACATGTACATAGGATAATGATGTCTGTCTCATTCCACCATCTTTCATTCCCCTGCCCCTCCCCACTCTCATTTCCTCCTCCATTCCTCTCTTACTCCCCCACCCCACCCCCATTATGTATCATCATCCACTCATCAGGGAAAACATCAAGTCCCAAGGTTTTTGACCTTTTAAAAATATTGAAAAAATACACAGATATGGAGGAAATTGTGAAGACAGCACGATGACAATTGAGTATTGTAATAAATTCCCAGAGCCTTTGTGTTCATATTCAGACTTTATCCTCATAACATATGTATTTGTTCATAATATGCATATTAGTTAAATTGCTTGTCTTATTAATTGACAATGGTCAGGATAATTCCTTAGGAAGCAGAAGCCAAGTAGGAGCTGGTAGCAACACTTACTAAATAGTACTCATTTTGCTGAACAGAGCAAATTAACAAGCCAGATGTGCCCACTTTAGATTTTAATCTACAGCAGTTTGAGGAATTGCATTAAACTCTACCTTACCAACACATAACATCTCTGTTCCCATAAAAGGCAGACTCTCAACACTCACTGTCTGTTACAAAGTATAAAAACTACAGTTTGAATATAAGTAGTGTCCCCCAGAGATCTAGGAGTTAAAGACTTGGTTCTCAGTGCAGCACTATTGAAAGGTGCTCTGAAATTTTAAAAAGTAGAGCTTGTGGAAGGTTCTTAGGACATGGCAGGTGTGCCTCAAAGGTGGTTGTGGAAAATCTTGGTCCTCTCATTTTGCTTCCTGTGTAATACCACCATGATACGCCACCCTCATCAAAGGCCCAAACCTCTGGGGCCACCCAATCTTGGATTTGGACCTTTAGGACCTTGAGAAAAAATAAGCCTCTTTTTATTTAATAAGTGGTGTGTGTGTTGGGTATTTCATTATAGTGACAGAAAGCTTACTAATGCAGTCTCAAAATAAGTCTCAACTATCATTAGAACAGTGAAATAATCTATAGTTTATTTTGGTACAAACTAAAAATTAATAACAGGAGGAAATCTCACAGATTTGTAGGAGTTAAACCACATATTTGTGAACAAACATTGGACAAGGAAGAAATAAAAGGAAAATAAGTTCTTTAACTTAATAATTAAAAATATCTTGAGAAAAAGGAAAATGGAAACACTACATAATAAAATTTAAGGGATGTAGAAATAGCAGTTCTAAGAGGACAGTTAATAGCAATAGATGCCTACATTAAGAAAAAAGTCAAATAAATAACATAACTTCACAACTCAAGAAACTATAACAAGATGAGCACAGTAGCTCATGCCTGTAATCCCAGCAGTTTGGGAGATTGAGGCAGGAGGATCGCAAGTTCAAAGCCAGCCTCAGAAACTTAGTGAGGCTCTAAGCAACTCAATGAGACCCTGTCTCTAAATAAAATACAAAAAAGGGCTGGGGATGTGGCTCAGTGGTTGAGTGCTCATGAGTTCAATCCCCAGTACCCATACCCACCCCAAAAAGAAACTATAACAAGAAAAATAAGTTTAACATAAGGAAGGAAATAACAAAGATCAGAGGAGAAATGAATGAAATAGGGACTAGGAAAGATCAACAAAATTAAAAGTGGGGTTTAAAAAAAGTAAACAAAATTAACAAATCTTTAGCTAGATTAACCAAGAAAAAAAGGGAGAATATGCAAATAAAAATCAGAAATGGAAAAGGAGACACCTCAACCAATGCTACAGAAATGAAACAGATCACAGGAGACCACTGTGAATCACCATATGCCAACAAATTGGATCATCCAGGAGAAACAGAGAAACTCCCAGAGACATATAACCTCCCAAGATTGATTCATGAAGAAATAGAAAAAAATCTGACAGACTGATAATGATTAAGAAGATTGAATTAGTAGTCATAAATCTCTCAACAAGACAAATCCAGGACCAGTTGGCTTCACTGTTGAATTCTATTAAACATTTAAAGAAGAATTAATACCAACTCTTCACAAACTCCTCCCAAAATTTGAAGAGGAGGGAATGCTTCTAAACTTATTTTAAGAGGTCAGGAGTACCTAACGCCAAAGCTGGACAAAGACACTACAAGAAAACAATAGACCAATATGCCTGATGAACACAGATGTAAAAATCCTTGATGAAGTACAAGCAAACTGAATTCAACAGCACATTGAATAAAAAGACCCAACACCATGATCAAGTGGGAGCAAGAACAGTTCCATGTATGCAAATTACTAATTGTAATATACCACGTAACAGTGAAGGATAAAAATCACGTCAGCTCTCAATCAGTGCAGAAAAGCATTCAATAAAAGTCAACATCCTTTCTCTTTCATAAAGAAAAACATTCAAACTCATCAGATTAGGTATAGAAGGAATGTACCTCAACATAGTAAAGGCCACATATGACTAGCTCACAGGGGTGGAGAGTTGAACCCCTTCCTCTAAGATCACAAGGTAAGGATTTCCACTCTTGCCACTTCCATTTAACTCAGTACTAAAAGTCCCAGCTGGGCAACTAAGCAAAAGGAAAAAAAGGAAGACATGAAATTGTCCTACTTGCACACTTGAAATTTTGTGTACTTGAAATTTTCTAAGTGAATAGCTCATAAAAAGAAAAGTAAACTTGGGAGGTGACAGGTAAGTGAGTTAGCTTTATTTGGGTAGTAATTTACAAATGTATATGGAGACACTACAACGTATACTTAAATATATACAATGTTTATTTGACAATTGTACCTTGATTTAAATGACTAGTTAATAAATAACCATCACAACAAAAAGAGGAAAAACAAGAAAGACGTAGCTCGTGGCAGGAAATACTTGCAGTTAGGGTGATTTTATGAAATGGCAGGTGAGCCACCAGTGCTCAGAGCTAAAATGGGCATGGTATTCATCTCCCCTGGCTACACAGGAACACTCAGACCACCACCACCTCAGTATCAATAAGCCACCCAGGAAATACTGACATCATCTCAAATAAATGTCTTAGAATTTAAGCATTTGGTCTTGGTGCAGAGGCAATGATAGAAAGCACAACCCTGGAAGTTTAACAATGAGCTAATCAACCTGTGAAAATGTCCCTTACCATACAAGTAGAAAAGAAAGTCAATTTGCAGGAAGAGGCAAAGGTTAAGGTTCATAGGATATTTTAAACAGATAATTAAGAAAAATACAATTTTGTAAAAATTCCTCAAGAGCAGTATTAAGAATAATTTCACAAGCTGATAGCTAAGCAGAATGTGGAACCTCTTGTTTCAAATTTATTTAAAATAAACTCTTTCAATTCAAGTGAGCAGTTAAAGTGATATGTTCATTGTCAAGTTTTGTAAACGAATGCCTCTCTGTTTTAAACATTCTGATATCCAGAGAAAAGTGATGTGTTGCGATTTTTTGAAATTGTTGCAAATTCTCTCAACAAGAAGAAGGTTACTTTTCTCCCTACTGCCGCCCTCTGTAGCAGAGATTAAATCCTTATGCACTTAGCTACTGAACCACATCCTCAGTTCTTTTAGTTTTTATTGAGACAGGGTCTTGCTAAATTGCTTATGGCCTCACTAAATTGCTGAGGTTATTTTTACACTTGCAATCCTCCTGTATCAGCCTCCCATGATGCTAGGATTAGAGGCATGTGCCACCATACCCAGCCTAAATAGCAATTTATGTACTACACTTTTTGAATTTATAGGGTTGATCTTGATGATTATATGGATTTTTTTTAGGTATTCAATGTATGTTTATTGAAATACCTTTTGCATTATAATTTTTAAAAATTTGTTCTAATTAGTTGTACATGACAGTAGAATGCACTTTGACACATCATACATAAATGGAATATAATTTCTCATTCTTCTGGTTGTACATGATGTAGAATCACACTGGTTGTGTAGTCACATATGCACATAGGGAAATAATGTCCAATTCATTCTACTATCCTTCCTACCCCCATAATTCCTTCCCTCTCTTCACTTCCTTCTGCCTGATCCAAAGTACCTCTATTCTCCCATAGTCCCCAACTCTTTATTGTGAATTAGCACCCTCATAGCAGAGAAAACATCAGGACTTTGGTTTTGGGGAATTGGCTTATTTCACTTAGCATGATATTCTGTAGCTCCATTCATTTATCGGTAAATGCCATCATTTCATTCTTCTTTAAGGCTGAGTAATATTCCATTGTGTATATGCACCACAATTTCTTTTTCTATTCATCTGTTGAAGGACACTTAGGTTGGTTCTGTAGTTTAGCTATTGAATTGAACTGCTATAAACATTGCTGTGGCTGCATCACTGTCGTATGCTGATTTTAAATTCTTTGGGCATAAACCAAAGAGTGGGATAGCTGAGTCAAATGGTGGTTCCATTCCAAGTTTTCTGAGGAATCTCCATATTGCTTTCCAGAGTGGCTGCACAAATTATATTGACTTTCTCAAGGAATATTTGTCTTTTAGAAATGTAAACTGAAATGTTTCTAAATAAAGTGATAGGAAGTTTCACATTTGTTTCCCAATCATGCAGAGGAATGGAAGAAAATGGATAGACATTTTGAAAGTGTAAGTTTGTCGAGGAGTAAATGATTACTTAAGCTGAGTGGTAAGGACATGGGGTTTCTTATGCTAGTTTTCATCACTTATGTATATGTTTGAAATTTTCCATGATAAAATGTTTTTCAAAAATAAGATCAAGGCCTGGTGCAATGGCACATGCTCATAATCCCAGCAGCTTGGAAGACTGAGGAAGGAGGATCAGGAGTTCAAAGCCAGCCTCAGGAATTTAGCAAGGCCCTAAGCAACTCAGTGAGACCCTGTCTCTAAATAAATCATAAAAAAGAACTGAGGATGTAGTTCAGTGGTTAAGCGCCCTGAGTTCAATCCCCAGTACCAAAATACTAATAATAATATCAGATCTCTGAGATAAGAAGTTGATGAAGCTAAGATGGTTTGTTCTGATTGTTGTAGTTTCAAAAGAACTGAATAAAATTCATCCTTCTGGGGAGTGGCACAATAAATGTCTTGGAAAATGAAGGAATCACATTTGGGTACAGACTAAAGGGCCTCCAACCTGCCCTGCATCTTCACTCTCTGCTCCAGGTGACTCCTAGGATGACAGGCCTCCCTGGGGACTGAGTCTGGTAGGTACTGGCTGTGCTCACCTGAGTCAGTGAAGTGCTAAGACCAACTTGAGAGAAGTCAACTGTGTATAGAAGGAATACACCAAATGTCTTTTTTTTAGTTGAATTTTTAAATTATTATTATTTTTTATTTAGCTTTTAATTTTTTACAGACTGCATTTTGATTCATTGTACGCAAATGGGGTACATCATTTCATTTCTGTGGTTGTACACAATGTAGATCCATACCATTCATGTAATCATACATGTACATAGGGTAATGATGTCTGTCTCATTCCATCATCTTTCATACCCCCCTCCCTCTCATTTCCTTCTACATATTCTAAATTTCCCCCATTATTCTCTTATTCCCCACCCCCTCACCCCCATTATATTTCATTCTCCACTTATCAGGGAAAACATTCAGCCTTTGATTTTTGGGCTTGGCTTATTTCACTTAGCATGATATTCTCCAATTCCATCCATTTATTTGCAAATGCCATAATATCATTCTTATTTATGGCTGAATAGTATTCCATTGTGTATATATACCAGAGTTTCTTTATCCATTCATCCGTTGATAGAGCATTCAAAAAAGAGTTCTTTCCAAAGCTTTCATGCTTTTGTCTGAAGCAGTTATGCACATCAGCAGAAGCCTAAAGTGAGGTTGGTGGAAGGCTCTGAAACTCATTTATCTCCACTTTAAAAAAGGATCAAAATCAGATACATTTCCTGGTAAAAATTCATTCAAATGTTGGTGCTTGAAAACATAATTTGGGAAATTAAGTTAAAACCTTGATAACATAATAAAAGTAGTTCCAGCTTGTATATTAATTCTATGTCTTTTTAAATGGCAAAAGATATTAAATGTATCTTTTCATGCTGGGGAATGTCAGTATTTAAAGATCCTTCCATTTTTTTCTAATGGATTTTTGATATTGTTTATTATAGTTTCTATACTGAACAAGTTTTGGGGATAGAGAGGAGGGTTATCAGAGGAAAAAATCTGGAAAACTCAGCAAAGTTTAGACAGAAGGATTTCAATGGTAAATTTCCATCTATATTTGAAGAAATCTTTAGTCATCCACACATGTGTGCTCAGTTCCTTTCAGTGGGTCCTCTCTTTCAGAAGCCAACTCAATCTTTCTTAACTCTCCCCACCTCATTTTGTGAAGTGGCGGTTATTAAACACCATCCACCCCACCTGCTGCACATAGGTCATGAGGTATCTTTGCAGGCAGCATAAGAAAGGAGTCTCACAGGCAAGAAATACTCTCATCTTGAGATTTATATTAGAAGCTGGAACTGATTTCATTAATTTTTGTACAATATTCATTTCCTTTCTTCCCCTGGAGGGCAAGTATACTACCTTACCCCATTGAATTGAATTGGCCAGTTATCTTACTTTGACCAACAAAACGGGAGCAGGCTGAGAGGAACAGAAGTTTTGAATGCGCTCCTGTGATATGACTTTTCTCTTAGGCTTCTTGGATCTGTCATACTAAGAAGATATCCTAAGTAATGGTCAATCCAGGAGAGTATGAAGATACATCAAGCAGATCTGAACCCAGTCTGAAGCCTAAAGCAAACCCGGTGACCTTCAACCTGAAGCAAAGCTGCTCTAAATGGCATTTAAACCTGCGAGGATAAAAATACAAAATCTTGCTGTGCGCTACCGACTTTGCAATGGTACTGTGATTTGAATGTCTTTGTATTCTCCAAAATTCATGTGTCGGGAACTTAATTCTCAGTGCAACAGTGTTGGGAGGTAGGGATTCTTGGGCAGTGTTTCAGACTAAGGCCCTATGAAGAGGGTCTGTGTGAGTGAGCTCACTCTCTCCCTCTTCCGGTCTTCACAGTAGGACAGCACAACATTCCCCTTCTCCAGTTGACAAAGCAACATGGCACTATATTGGAACCAGACACCAAACCTGCCAATGCCTTGATCCTGGACTTCCCAGCCTCCAGAACGTGAGAAACACATTGTGCTCTTTATGAATTATCCAGTCTTCCATGGAATAGAGTAGAAGACACAGAGACAGGCCCATAGATGTAGTCATCTGATCCTTCACAAAGGCACCAAAATGTGTTGGAGAAAAGACAGACTGTTTAACAAATGGTGCTAGGAAAAAATGGATATTTATATACAGAAAAATGAAACTAGATCCATATCTCTTACTGTGCACAAAAGTCAACTCAAAATGGATCAAAGGCCTAAGAATTAGACCAGAAACTCTACAACTACTAGAAGAAAACATACAGTTAACACTCCAACATATAGGCACAGGCATCAACATCCTCAAAAAGACTCCTGAAACTCAGGAAACAAAACAAAGATTTAATAAATGGAATGGCATCAAATGAAAAAGCTTCTGCACAGCAAAGGAAATAATTATGAGCTTGAAGAGAAAGCCCACAGAATGGGAGAAAGACTTTGCCAGCTATTATTTCAACAGAAGGTAAATAGCCATAATATAGAAAAAAACACCAAAAAACAATAATAATAACCCAATTGATAAATGGGTTAATGGATTAGATTGACATTTCTCAAAAGAAGAAATATAAATGGCCAAAAATACATGAAAAAATGTTTGCCATCCTTCGCAATAGAGGAATACAAATCAAAATTAAACTGAGATTTCATTTCACTTCAATTAGAATAGCAATCATCAGGAATACAAATAATAAATGCTGGCAAGGATGCAAGAACAAGGAACCATTCATACATTGTTGGTGGGAAAGTAAGTCACTGTGGAAATCAGTACGGAGTTTCCTCAAAAGACTTGGAATAGAACTACAGTATTACCTAGCTGTACCTCTCCTGGGTGTTCATCCCAAAGAACCAAGTCAGCATTCTACTGTAATACGCCCATACCCTTGTTTATAGCAGTGCAAATTCACAATAGCCAAGTTATGGGACCATTCTGGGTGCCCATCAATGGATGAATGGATAAAGAAAATGTGATGTGTATACACAATGGATTTTTACTCAGCTGAAAGAGTGAAATTATGGCATTTTCAGGAAACTGGATGGAATTGGAGAACCCCATGGATGAAATAATACCAGACTTAGAAAGCCAAAGGCTGAATGTTTCCTTTCATATGTGGAAGCTAGAGAGGCGGAAGGTGGGGTGGGGCTGGAAAGAAAAGGGAAAAATGAGGCGGGGACAGTGTTCATGAAAATAGAAGGGAAATCAGTAGAGCAGAGGAGTAGGGGATGGGCTCAGGGGAAGGGAGGAGAGGAGGGACAGGAGTGGTACTGGGGAATGAAATTGATCTGATTATGTTGTGTGCATGTATGAACATATCACAATGAGTCCTCATCTTATTCGTAATTATAATGCACTAATAAAAATTAGTTTAAAAATTTACCCAGTCTCGGGTATTCTATAGTAACTGCATAAAATGGACAAAGATAGCTGGTTTTTTATGCATCATTATTGCATTAATGGCTGACAAACAGAACATTTGCACACACAAGGAAATCGAAACATTGGAGCAATTGCGTTTTCTAAGAAGCCTGTATAAAACAATAATTCAACCTTAAATAGGGTTGGGGACTGTGATGGGCTAATCATTTGTGTCCCTTCGAACTTCAATGTTGAAATCCTAGCTCCCAAGGTGCTGGTGATAGGAAACAGGTCCTTAGAGGTTGTGAGGTCATAAGAATGGAGCCCTCGTAAAGGGAATCAGGTCTATGAAGAGAAAGCTCACTCCTCCCTTCTTCTATCATATGAGAACACAGCAAGAAGACAGCCATCTGTGAACCAGGAAGCTGGCCCTCACAGACACCAAATCTGCCAATACCTGTACTTTAGACTGTCTTGCCTCCAGAACTATAAGAAATAAGTGTTTATGGTTTAAACCACTTAGGCTGTATTTTTGTTACAACATCCTGAATGGACTAAACGAGAACTTTTGTTGTTGTTGTTGCTGTTACTGGGGATTGAACTCAGGGGCACTTTACCACCGAGTTACATCCCCAGTTTCTTTCGATTTTTTATTTTGTGACAGGGTCTCTCTAACGCCAAGGCTGGATTTGAACTTCTGATCCTCTTGCCTCAGCCTCCTGAGTTGCTGGGATTATAGGTGTGTGTCACCTTGCCCAGCTGACATGAACTTAAAAGTCCAGTGAACACCTGGATAAGCACCTTCTCCAAGTGTCTTCCTTTCATCCCCCATTCCTCACCTCAGGTCTCCACGTCAATCCACCTGATCAGCAGAATCTAAAACACATCTGGAATGTTAGATGTGCAAGGAAAGCTGGAATAGGTAGTTTTTTAGCTTTCCAACCTCAGATCAGCTTCAGTGGGTCAAACTACTCTTGCTAATAGAGAAATGTGTGAGCAGAAGAGGAGGAATTTAGGAGGGAAATGAGAAAACAAAACCGGAGAGAATTAGGAGAAACTGATGACATAAATATAATGACAATATGAGAAGAAGCTAGTGGTTAATTGTCTAAATTCAATGAAACAGAAGGATGCCAAAAATATAAATTACCTGCTGAACTGGGTACTGATGATGTCCCCGGAGACCAGAACACAAGCTGCTGCGTTGGAATGAAGAACAGATGAGAAAGTGGAGATCATGAAACACACACACGCTTTCCAGAATCTTGGTTCAGATTGGAGGATGTGGTTGCCATCCATGTGCCCCCACGTAATGGTGAATCACTCCTCCGTGAGGGTCTGGTAAACTCCCGCTGAGGGAGACTGACTGGAAGAGGTCCCACTTCTCTCCTCGTTGACATATCTTTTCATTATATTCTCCTCATGCCCTGAACCAAAGTGGCTTTCTTCTTATGTCTCCCAAATCTTCTTGTGAGGGCACAGAAATAACTCTCAGCTTCTCTTTGCATTTTCCTGCTGTTGTATTCTCACAGTCCACAGCTTACAAAGCTTCCTGGAACTGCTGTCTCAGTGACTCCACTTTTCTTCTTGCTCTGTACAACCTGTATCTCATTACTCTCTGGCTGGGTCTGATTTCTGGCTTACATTTTTGCCATAACTGATGTTAATTCTCACATTGTATTAATAGTTAGCAGGCCTCGCAGTTTTCTAAGTCAAACTATTCCTGGCTTCATGACATTGGCAGATACTGCTAGTGGTCTCTCAATATTCATCTTTCCTTGAACCTTTTAATAAAAGATCTTCCAAGTTTTACCTACATATTAATATCTTGCCTTCTGTTATTCTATTTTCTGTTGCTATAACAAAATACCTGAGGCTGGATAATCTATAAAGAAAAGAGATTTATTTAGCTCACTTTGGTGGAGGGTGTAAGTCCAAGATCGGGCCTCTGCATCTGTCCAGCCTCTGGTGAAGGCCTTCTAACTATATCACAATATAGCAAAAGGCATCATGGAAGGAGGCTATGCAGAAAGGAAAGAGTAGCTATGGGGCAAAATAGGAAGCAAAAGAGACTCAGGGACCAAACTTGGTCTTTTTGTGACAACCCACTCCTCCAAGAACTACCCAAGGTCCTGTGAGAACTACCTTCAACTCTATCAAGGGTTGCAGCACCATGACTTGATTACCTTACACTCAGCTCCATCTTGTAAAAGTTCTACCACCTCCCAATACTGCCTGGGGCCTGTTTCCAGCACAATCCTTTGTGGATGCACTCACACCACATCCAAACCCTAGCAGCTTCTCATGCAGCCAGAAATGACCATGTGATTAGGGTTGAACCCCAAAGACTCTCACTTCCCTCCCTTTTCACCTGGCTGGAGAAAGGAGGTGACTGGTTGGAGCAGTCCTGGAAGGTACCTATTGAGCATGTTAGAACTGGTCTACCTATGCAGGCTGGTCACCTGGAGACTATTAAGACAGGAAAGAGAACTAAATCTAAATAAATCTAAATTTAGATTTGGGGTAAGTTATAACATTTTGTTTTAAACTTGAAGAGGATCAGGATATGCCACCTCAAAATATGGCACTTTGATATAAGAATATTTGTTTTTCAGTCCTGGGAACCAAACCCAGGGCGTTGTACATGCTAGGCAAAAGGATTAGGTTGAACGGATGGCAAATAAAAATCAATAGATGCAGGAAGTGTTCTCAGACTCCCTTTATCTGCTTAAAAGCAAGGCATAAATTTCGCTTTGTGAATGTGACTCGTGTCCTGCCCCAGGAAGAGGAGAATCGCTCTTATCACCAGACACGGAGAGTTTCCACCGACTTGAATCTACGCAAACAAACCTTAAAAAAATAACTCTTATCTTCCCTTAGTTTCCCCCATTTATCTCCTAGTCACTTCCCCATGATTTATCATTCCTGAAAGCCCAAACTTCACTTTGTTAAAATGAGTCTAACCATATCTTTGCGTTTCACTTCTTTTCTGCGAACTCCTGCATGTGTAAACACTAATTTCAAAGTGCTTGCCTTTTTCCCCACTGATGTGTCTTTTGTTAGTTTAATTCACGGGTCTTCGAATATTGAACCTAAGGAGGTAGAAGGAAAGTCCTTCCTCCTCAATGGACTTCAATAATACTGTGCTCACAAGGCACACGATTCTCTAGGTAACTATGGCTGCATGGTTCAGCTGCCACACACCGTCGGGGACTGGCTTCATGGTGTCCGCCTCCTTCTGGCACGACATCCACAATTTTTTTTCTGCCTATTACAGTCTCCTTTGACTAGAACTTCTAAAGATGTCTCTCACCTATGTCTCATGACATTTGGAGTTTGAGGCAAGAATGTCTAGAACTTGCAGGACACTCCTGGGAATCTGGTTCCTTAGAAACAATGTATATCTTCTCCATGATCTTCCAACTTTAGAGTCTGCAACAAAAGCAAGCTCTACCACGTAAGAGTAATGCTTTCTGTGACTCAGTTAGGAGGATGGGAAAATAATCATACATGTCTTCAGAAGTTGCTACGACAATAATTTTAAGTGAAATTACAATACAGGTTTCCATTGTTAAAATGACATAGTTAAATTATCCTACTTTTGCAAGTTTTAGGATGAAATATTATCATGTGACCCAGTCCTTGGGCCTCTACCTGGATCTTGGAAAAATCTGTCATTAGCTTCACAGTAAATCCACCTCTGTCTCTCTGACAGAGTCATCAGGAGATGAAAACATACACCCAGGACCACTAGCACTTAAAATGCCTCTGAGCTTCCAACACAAAGATATGTGTCACCTTCCAGACCTAGGACTCTGAGGCTGGTCAGAGGAGCAAGGACTAGATTTTGGCTTTTATTTTCCCCCTTGCTGGGTGCCTGAAGCATCAGGAAAACTCAGGGCTGCTTCCACATCTGTGTGGTTGGTGCTTCCACATCTGTATAGTTGGTGCATGCCACCTAGATGTCCTGCCAACAGGGTGGAGATGGGTGGGAACCAGACTGAAGTCCCATTTTCTTGCCAAGTATGTGTCTCAGCACGCACTTACATATATGCAGGAACAGGGCTTCCCGTGGAGTCTCCATCTCTCTGCCAAGCCCTGTACACACTTTTGGCTGATGTGCAGAGGGGCCTTGGAGTTGGTGAGTGAGTGATCCTGCACTTGGCATCACTGCAAGCAGTAGCCCTGGCTTTGTAAATGCAATTGTTCCTTTTTGCACCCCACCACCCCCACCATTATTGCCTATCTGTGTACCCTTCTCCTTACTTGTTCAATCTTGTATAACTGGAGACCACTTGAAAAGTTAATTTGTGTATTTTCAAAGAAGCGATTGGAAACCTAATTGCCTTACCCTGTGTAACTGGGGAGAGGGTGTGTGGGGTTGGTTCACATAAGATGCCACATGTGAGGATTCTGCCAGGTTCCTCCGCTATCTGCATTGGTACATGGTGATGAAGATTCCTTGTTTGGTCCACCCAGATAGGCTCCAGAACCTTCTCCTCAATTCATCTTGTACTTCCTTGTAAAGTCATTTTAGCAAAGAAACTTGCAAAGTTAGTTTAGCAAAGTGTCCTGCCCTTGATATCTGATCATCCTGGACCTCTGATCAGCTTTCGCATCATACACCACCTCTTAGGTGGTCTGATTACCTAGGTCCACGTTCAGCAAGAATCAGGTCAGGTCCCTTTTAACATAATCCTCCTTATCCCCCATGTTTTCTCTTAGTAGGTTTTCCATCCGCTGACCACCACCCTGCATCTTGGCTATAAATTTCCACTTGCCCATGCTGTCTGTATTTGGAGTTGAGCCCAGTCTCTCTTCCCCACTGCAAAACTCATTGTCTTGGTCCCTTTACCTATGGCAAGGGTCCTGAATAAAACCTTTACCACGCTTTAGCAAACATTTTTTAAAATAATAAAAGGGAAGGAATTTGTGATTGTACCACCAGGGGAATGCACATTGTGGGAATGGTCAGACCAAAAACTGTGCCTGGCTTGTTTGAGACCAGGTTGGGTGGAAGGGAGTGACCAAGTCTCATGCCCTCTAATGTCGGGATTGTAGCAAATTCCTTAAGTGACCTGTTTTCTAAAAAGCAGCCACTAGAGGGCTCTTTAGAGTCTCTCCCACCTACCTCCTTTCTCTCCCCCACCCTTTCTTTCTTTTTTTCTCCATCCTCCCCAGCTTGCCCTTCTATAAGCCCAGAGGTTTCCTGAGTCACTTTAGTCGTTCCTAAACCAGCTGAGTAAGGACGGTAATATCCTCCAGACTAGGTATGCAGCCGGGCAGCAGAGGCCTCGGGCATTATCTCTACTCAGTGAGTTGCCTCAGGGCGAAGTATGCACTTTCTCCATCAGAGTAGATACACCCCAAAATTGTGAAAGTATAAAGGCTGATTAATTTATACTCCCACCAACAGCATTTGAGAATTGACTGTTGACCCACACCCTCATCAACTTTTTAAAAAAAATTTTTTTTAGTTGTTGATAGATCTTTATTTTATTCGTTTATTTATATGCTTCACACATGCTAGGTGAGCACTCTGCCACTGACCCACAACCCCAGTCCCTCATCAATTTTCGACATGATCGATTTGTAAATTTTTTCCAACGTGATGGATTAAAAATACAGCTTGAATTCATTTTCCTGCTTTTAATTAACTGGTTATATTCTATCAGTTCACATTCTGTCAATTATTCTTTTCCCTGTATGGACATTTCAAAATGCTATTTTATAATCCACAAAGTCTCTCTCTACAAAGGAAACACAGTTTCTGGGTAGCCCTTTCCTACCAGAATATCCAGTCACCTTGGGCTGGTTGTCGATTCTCTTCCAAACAAAATGTGGTTGCTTCTTGTGAAGAGTGTCCATCCGTTGTGTGACAGCTCAGCGTTTTCATAGTTCTGTGGCTGAACCTGAAGATATGTTAGTTCTGTCTGCTTTCAATTAAAACCTCCTGAAGGGGCAGACCTGGTTTACTTATTTGCTTTGTTCAGCAAAACATACACTGTTCAATAAGTCTTGCCACTGACAAGGATATATTTTTGACTTAGCTTCTCTTTCCCAAGATAAATTTTATACGTGATTCTGACCACAGCTAATGTGTAAAACAGGGAGTCTGGCTAACAGTTATGTTATGAAGAAAAATAAGCACTAAAGCCACAAGCTTGCCCTCTGCCGATTAAAAGAGCTTACTAGCATAACTTCAGGTTCACAGTCCTTAGTAACTTTTGTCTTCCACTTAAGGAATTTTAAGTGTCAGCTCTGGTTCCAGATGAGCTGAGGATTTCACTTTTAAAAAACTTGTTTTTCAGATTAAACTTAATTGTTTTCAAAGAAATATGTGATCACTTAATAAAATTTAGCAATTTCTTAGCCAATATAATAAATAAAAATGGCTTATTACCCTACTATTTAGAGATAACCATAAATAACATATATTTTGTTTCCTTCCAATCTATCTTTACAAGCATTTATACACACGTATGATAGTATTTATTCCAAAAATTAACATTATAAAAACTTATATCTTGTTCTTTTCACTTATCACTGACATTTTCCTATCATTAAATGCTCTTCCTAAACCTAATTTTTGATGGCTAAATGACATTCCATTATAAAGATATGTTCTAATTTATTAGCAGTGTTTCTCTGAGCTTGGACAATGCCTTAACTCACTCTGCTTACCTTTTCCCCTTCTTGAGCACATTGGAAGCTCACCTTTCCTAGGCTGCCTTGCAGCTCAGTTGAGGTCATGTGACTGGGTTCCAGCCAATGGAATATGACTAATGCTGAAAGATCATCAGACCATGACCCCAGAGAGAAACAAACCTCTGTCCTGCCCAGCAACGCCTCAGTTAATCCACTCATGTAAGTTGTTTCCAATCTTCCATTATAGTAAGTAAAGGTAACATTTTGGTTCTTTCCAGTTATAATAAATAAGAAGTGTTTAGATAACCTTTTCCTATGTCAAATAAACAAAAGTGATATTTACTATTTTCTTCTTATAAAACTTTATAGTTTACTACCAAGAGCTCTCCTTTAATAAGAAAAGAAGAAGATGGAGGAGAAGAGAAAGCAGTAGCATTAAGATAACAGTCTGCTGAGTGGCCTCTGACATTTCCAGCAGTGGGCTGACCTACAACAAGGGTTCTCTCTTCCCCATGGCAGGGTCTGCGGCCGCGCTGGGGTGAAGGGCTCTCTTCCCTCTCACTCTGTGCATCTAATTTCTAAAATTGTGCTAAGGACTGGCATTCTCAGACAACTGCTATACAACCTGCATCTGCATCCAGGCTATGGCGTTTAAGACCTCTCTGTCACATGAAGCCCACTTGTTGATAAACTCAGCCCATACACCCAGAGCTTTAAATCAGACTCTCTCTGCTTGCTAATCATCATTTCTTAAATTATAGTTTTAACTAAGTAATGAATTTATAATAAAAATTCAAAAAATAGAAGAGATTGTCACTTAGCCAAAAAATAGAAGAGATTGTCACTTAGCCAGCCAGGGACTTCTCTACCCTTTTTTTTTTTTTTCCTTCAAAATGGTACCATGCATGAACTGCATACAATTTAATGCAAAATCATCAGGTGACATTCAATATCTGTCATTATATCTGGCTCCAAACCTTCCTTATGAAGGATGTTCTATTTCCTTTCAGTACACGACTCTTCATCTATTCTGTCAGACCTGGGATCCGCCGCTCCAGTAACCTCTGTATTTTCTTTCATGCAGCTCTCTCTCCTAGCCTACAACACCTGCCTTTCTGCCTAGTAACTAACTGGCCCTGCCAGCCTCCTATCACTAATGTAGAGGGCACAGCTCTTGAACAAGGAAGTACCACCTTCCTTCAGGCTCTGACAAGATTATGCTGTGTGCATCATGGACCTCCCTCTGGTTCCTCTGCAGCTCAGAAGCCCATTCAGAGGTCAGTCACACCAGCTTCCCCACCCCTCCAGAGACACACAGAATTGGATGGTACTGACCAAGGATTGGCACAAAGCATTCTAGCAAAGGAGATTGCTGTTCCCTTGAGAGAAATCAACTCCCTGCCCACCCCACTCCCTGCAACACATCAGGGGTCCTTTTTGAGGTCTATCCTCTTACTGAGTTTATGTAATTCCTTAGCTACCTCTATCATCTCTCCAATGTGCGTATTTTTTTCTTTTCCACAACTCTTAACCCTACCTCTACAGTCAGAAGCCACCCCTCCTCTGAACTCCTATAAAGCCTCTTGTCTGTACTCCTCATGTGACACTTACCATACTTGCCTTTTACTGTCACCATCTACAGTTGGACTCCTTCACGAGAGAGACCAAGGTCCAAGTTGCTCCCTGAATTGCACAAAGGACCTGGCATGCTACCTTGTGTATAGGGTTCATAATATTTATTGATGACAAGTTGAACAGATCATCCAAAATAAAAAACAAATGAGGCTCCCTCTCTAGCAGGACATACTTAGACTTCCAAAATTCTTATTTTATAAAGTAAATAAGTCCATGATAAAAAGGCAATCTGCACAGAGAGGTCTTAAATGAAAAGTTCAAATTCCTCACCCCTTATTCTTAGCAGCTCCCCAAGAATAACCCTGGTCTGGTTACCAATTTCTTGTATTGTACCCAGAATATATATCCCATAAATATTAAGAAAGATGAGAAGAATATGCTATATATGCAGTTCCAACTCTTGCTTTTTTATTAAATTGTTTTTAGATTTTTGCTATTATAACATTCTTCTAATGAGCCATAGTCTATGCACAGTATGTGTGTTATAATCTTGTAAGTATGAATATTATAGAGTCTAAATTTCCAGATAGGTAAAATATTCCTTACCTTTCTTTTTAAGAACAAGAGAGGGTTTCAGAAGAAATACGCCTATCCTTTCTTTTTCAAAACATTTACATCTTCAAGTATCATATTCCAATAATTTAGGAAGACAAATACTTATTGATTTTGCTACAAGAGCTCAGAAAATTGATATCATTACATTCCTTTTTTTCCTGGGTGTGCCTTCTTGTTCTCCCTTAGCTCAATTGTTTCATATGGAATTTGAATCAACATTTCTCCCTTATCTGTTCCCTTAGGAGTATGGAAGTTACCTACTATTCCAAAGTGATCAAGCATCATATGATAATATTTTATGGTAGACAAAACAATTGCTGTTGAGTTAGGACTGGATAACAGAGGTTACACTTAGAAAGCTGAAAAGACTGAATATTTAAGAATTTTTCATTCCAATCTAAGTGGAGCTTATTTAAGCATCAATGGAATCAGAAAGATAGATATGTAGCTTACTGTAACCTCCTCAAATAAATCTTGTGTTTAGTGCTGGAACAAAGTTCACAGGAAATTCAAGAACAAGTTTAACAACTCCCCCTTTAGTTTACAATTTGTTTCCTTGTAGTATAGTGTTATCAAAGCTTATAAGCAGTCTTCATTCTGATAGCTTAGCCTTCCATGATTTCAGCAGGTTTTTGTTTTTATTAATTTCCAAAGTAAGGTATAAGGCAATCTTTCAAAACAGTGGATTGTATCCTGCTATAATTTGAATCTTAAATGTTCCCCCAAAGATCTGTGTATTGAAAATTTGATTCCCAGAGTGACACATGTTGGGATGTAGGGGAACCTCCAAGAGGCAGGACCTGGTGGGATGTCTCTGGGTCTCTGGGCTGTGCCTTTGGAGGACTTAGTGTGTGGGACCCTAGCCCCTTCCTCTTTTTCTTCCTGGTCATGAGGTGAGCAGTTTTTCTCTGTCTCATACTCCTGCCATGTTATGGCTTCGCCAAGGCCCCAAAACAATCATGTCAACCCACCCTGGACCAGCACTGCCAAAACAAAACTGTGAGCCAAAATAAATCTTTTCTCTTTATAAGTTGACTGTCTCAAGTTATTATTATAATAACACCTAACACATGTCCAAAAGAAAGTTCTGTTGGAGAGGAATCTAACCTAGCAGAGGAAAGAGTTCATACTATTTCCTCCTGATAAGGTGTTTTCTTAGTAGATCTAATGTAGGCAGTGCCACTTCCAGTCACAGCTGTGTACTTTTATTAAACTGACCTTTCTGCGTATAGCAATATAAAAAGCTAGAGAGATATTTGAAAAAAAAAAAAAAAAAGAGGATTTAAAGTGACGAACATCAGGCAGACTGGAGGGGAGTTGGCACTTGGCATGCAGTGAGCTGCCCACTTTTAATAGCCCTTTGTCTGACACTAGCCTGAATTTGTATAGGGGTAGTTAAAATTGTTAGACAATACACAGCATTTCTGGTTCATAAAAGCAAAGGTCAGAGTTTGGGGCAACCACAGACTCTGGAATGTAAGGGGGAAATCACAGAAAAGAGAGAGCTAGTGAGGAAGAAGTTGAATTCTGTGTTTAAAGTCTATACCAATTACTGGCAAATGTCTGAGCCATGCTCATGCAATTCAGAGTAGCTCTGTTGAGGCTAAAAATATGAACTCAGATTTCAGCTGCTACTTACTGTAAGCAATATCAAGTTTGCAGTTAGACTCTAACCACACCAATTGTCCACTTAAAAAGAACATCAATGTCCTTGCAGGAATAGAACAGAATCAGCTGGATGTGATGGCACATGTCTGTTATAATCCTAGCCAGTTGGGAGGCTGAGGCAGGAGGATCACAAGTTTGAGGCTTGCCTCACAAAAACAAATAAATAAAATGGTTGAGTAGGAAGCTTAGTGGAAAAGCACCCCTGGGTTCAATCCAAGTACCCCCCGCCCCAAAAAATAAGCAAGAAAAAAGAAAAAAGAATAGAACAGAAAGAATTCACAGTCTTCATTGTGTTATAAAATACTGTCCAGGTTGCACCGCAAAATTTCTTGGCAATCCAAAAGCAGATAAATAACTAACCAGAAAAATGTGATTTGTCACATTATCTCTCATAAGAGAAGCAATCAACATAGATTAACCCCAATGCTGGAATAACAAATCACTGCTGTAAAAGCAGTGATTATAATAACTATTCTCAATGTTTGAAAGGAAACTTTGCCTATAATGACTGAAAGAATAGGGATTATCAGTAGAGACATAAACAATATATTTTAAAAGAATCCAATCTCTAGATCTGCAATACACTACCTATGATACAAAATTTAGTAGATATTTCTAATAGCAGAATGAAGTCGATAGGGGAAGAATAGGTAAACTTAAAGATAGTTTCATAGAAATGATCTAATCTGAAGAGCACAAAGAAAAGATGGGAAACAACAAAGTTTCAAGGACATTTGGGACATTTGAACATGGACTGACTGGAATTTTCTCAAAATTGGTAAAAAGATATAAATTTACAGGTTTAAGAAACTCAGCAAATGCCAGGCAGGATAATTAACAGTAATATATTAAAATTTCTAAGCACAACACTGATAAACTATTCACAACCAAAGATAAAGTTAAAATACTGAAAGCAATCAGAGAAATAAAATGACACATTTTATGAACAAGGAAAGTAGATTCAAATAATGACTGACTTCTCTTCAGAACCAATGGAGACCAGAAAATAACATATTTATGTAGTTGAAAGAAAAAAGCTGTCAACTTAGAATTTTATATCCAGCAAACATATCACTCAAGTATGAAGTAAAATAAAAACATATTCAGTTAAAGAAATTAAGAGTATGTGTGTGCAACAGACCTTCACTAAACAGATGCCAAAGTAAATTCTTTAAGCTTAGGTAAATGACACCATATTGAAACTTGGATCTTTATGAAGAATTAAAAAAAAATTGGGAAAGATAAATATGTGGGTTAATAAAAAAGTCTAGTTTTCTTCTTAATTTCTTTACTTTGTGGGTTTTATCTTGTCTATAGGTGGATGCATGATTCAAATGGACCTATTATGTAAAAAGATACACTAATATATGAAGTAAAAATTAATATATATTGTAATCCATAGAGAAAGCACTAAAACATTATGCAAAGAGAAATAACAAAGAAAGGCAAATTCCAAAAAAAAAAATTCAAAATAATCCAAAGAAGGAAAAATAGAAAAAACAAAACCAGAAAGAACAGAAAAAGGAAATATATAGTCAAATGGAAGGCTTGGCACAAGTGTATCAATTGCCTTAAATGTAAGTGTACTAAACACTTCTTATCAAATTAAATCACAGGGATTATCAGAATGGGTTTCCTTTTCAGCTCCAACTATATTCGGAAAGAGATCAACTTATAAATACAGATATACACCTTTTTTGGTTCACCCTTAAGCAAACGGTTTTCCAAAGTGCCCAAGGTCCCATCTAATTCTCCCCAAAGTACTTCCCCCTTCATTATATTAGTGTTCTGTGCTTTACCATCAACTGAGCACTCAAATTTATTAAGTTCTATAATGATAAGCCCAGAGAATAAAAACAGCTATTTAAACAAAAACACATTCAACATTTTCCTTAAAGCCCATGGGGGAAGGAAAAAAGATCCAAAGAGTTCTCCTCATTGTCTGCTTTCTGATGTCTACAACAAGATGTGAGCTCCATTACAATACTCAGGAAAGGATGGACCAAGCAAAAGCAATTAGCCAACTTTAAAAATAATATCTACTTCAGAATTTTTAAATGATGTTATTCCTCAATTAAATTCACTTTACAAATTCTGAAAGAAAAAACAAGAAAGTTCCAGGTGGCCTCCTTACACTCAACATCTTGCCTTGTCATTGCTGAGTTCCTGTTTTGTATATTTAGAAGTGATAGGTGACTCTTTAAGTTTTATGATATATTTCAGATTAGAAAATTTGTGGCAGACCTATTTCATTTTTCACCTTAGAAGGACACATTTGCAAAAATAGCAGTTTCATTAGATATAATAACAAGATCGCCACCAATCATACTCACAGAAGCATGCTTCAAGGATTGAAAATGACAATGTGGTATAATAAGCCAGATAAGAATGGAATTCTTGTAGCAGGGTGCAGTGCTACAGCATGAATACCCAGGGCCAGTCTCAGCAATTTAGCAAGATCCTGTCTCAAAAATGAAAGTGAGGAGACACTGGGGATATAACTCAGGGGTAGAGCACCCCTGGGTTAAACATGCATACTCATGCACATACATAAATAGAATTCTTATAGATTAGGGTAATTTTAAACCATCATCCATTGCTTAGTTGAGGAAGCCGCTTTCTTCAAATTTCATCAGTTTGGTAAACAAATACCTCCCAATATGTAAATATAAATATTTACGGTCATTGAACCAATGCAATCAGTTGTGTTTCACAGTTTACATAGCTGATTTCATATTATGTGTATATCTTTATGTTGCATATAAAGGGATATGTAATAAATGATGGTTTTGACAGTTACAGAGCTAATTTTCCTCTGACAGGTTGGTTGAACATTACACTCATGATATAGCTATACCTATGAGGTTTTCTGGTGAAAAGTGAAAGATGAGGAAGGATGGATGAAGGATCATTCTCAAGGTTTTGGATTTGAACGAATCCCAGGTTTGGGGCTCCACTGGCCATCAAATACAAATTCTAGGTTGGACCATTCACGTATTATAAGAGAATCGCGTGAGGAAAACTGAAGAGTGAACATACTGAATTTGAGGTACAAATAAAGTGTTTTGAAGCAGGGATGAAATAATTGCAGTGGAAAGGACAATTTGAGGGCCATTAAAGCACAGTGATCATGGAAATCATGGGTGTGAACAGGGTCATTTAGGAAACTCTGAAATTAGAGGGGAATGTTAGAGATGGGGCTTCAGGACACACCAACCTCTTAGGGGCAAGGAGAACAAGAAGCCCTAAGTGATGGGGAAAAAGTCAGGGACATAATGAGTGAAGAGAGTTTTGCTCCTGAAATCAAAAGGCAAAGAGAGCATCGAGGAGGAGGGTAAATGATGCAGAATAAATATGTGATTTTGCAACACAATCTTAGTAATGCTAAGAAAGGATGGGTATTTCAACTTGTAACTTAATAAGCCATTTTTATTTTTCATTTCAGCTGTGTTCAGGCAAACTCTTTAATTTAACCTTTGAAATAGAACCCGTGTATCGGTTTCCTTAAAACAGCTGTTTGCTCACAGTTCTGGAGGCCAAAAGTCTGAAATCAAAGTGTCGTGGGGGCTGGTTCCTTCTTAGGGGCTCAGAAGAAAACTCTGTTCTACCTTTATCCCAGCTTTTGGTGGTTGTGTAATCTTGTCAGTCCTTGGCTTCAGGCAGAATAACTCCAATCTCTGTCTCCACTATCACATGGTGTGTGCCCCGGGTGTCTGTCCAAATTTCCCTCTTCTTATAAACACAGCAGTCACTGGACTTATCCAGCATGACCTCATCTTAATTTAATTAAATCTGTAAAAATACTATTTCCAAATAAGGTCATGTTCTGAGGTTTGGGGTGGATATGAATCTGGAGAGGACACTATTTAACTCCACACACCAGCCCTAGGACAGGATCACAAATATATAGATGTTACAGCAAGAGAACTCTCCAACAAAGCGATACACTTAAGAATTTGGAAAGGTACAAAAGTGGATGACTTTTATGTGGGGGTCAAATTTTTACACTTTAGTTTCTTTCAGTTGTAAGAGAAGTCCATTTTAAGAGTCATTTTGTAGAAATTCTACATATTGATTTTTTTTTTTTTTTTTACATCTTATTAGCTCTAAGAGACATCTATAGCCCAGCACAGTGGTGCATGCCTCTATCACAGCCGCTCCGGAGGCCTGAAGCAGGAGGATCCAGAGTTCAAAGCCAGCCTTAGCAAAAGCAAAGCAAGGTGCTAGGCAACTCAGTGAGACCTGTAAATAAAATGCAAAATAGGGCTGGGGATGTTTCTCTGTGACCAAATGCCCCTTGAGTTCAATCGCCAGTACCCTCACCCCAAAAAAGAGAGATATCTGTCACTGTTTATATATAAAAAATCAGCACATCATTTTTTCTTTTTTCTCTCTCTCCTTTGCTCCTATTGAAATAATAAAATCAGCAAGCCTTCCCGCTCTTAAGGACCTAAAGACCTGTGTTGACAGAGTTTCCATAGCCAGGCAGGTGGCTAAACTAATGGACTCTTTCAAACTCTTTAAGTAATGAAAGGTGTGGCAAAGGATCATACATTTATTCACTAAGCAAAATGTACCTTTTCTTCATTATCATCAAATATTTATTATGCACCATGGTCTGTGGCACCATTAAGTTTTAAATGTATTAGGGTCTAAAACACTTCTTTCCCACGATGACATCAGGGAGGAGAAAAAATATGCACAAACACTAAAAGTAACATTTCGTAATAGTTAATTATTCTGACGTTACTTTGGGCTATACTGTAGATTCAAGAAGTGATCCTACGACATGATTCATGATCAGTTTTTTTTTTTTTTTTTTTTTTTTTTTTTTTTCGGTATCAGGGGTTGAACCCAGGGGCACTTAACTAATGAGTCACATCTCCAGCCCTATTTTGTATCTTAATTAGAGACGGGGTCTCACTGAGTTGCTTAGCGCCTCGCATTGCTGAGGCCGGCTTTGAACTCAGCTCCTTTCCACTTGTGACATTTTTCATGGTCCCAAATTTGAACCAAATCAGGTTTAGCTGATCGAGAACGAGGCCCCATGCGAGCAACCCTGCAGAGCCACAGGGCATCGGGAGCGCAGGACTTCACGTCAGAGGCTGCCATGGAAGAGGCGGTTATCACGAGGATTTTCGTGCCAGTTCTTAAGGTCGATTTGGCTTCCAGTTGTTCTATCACGTAACTATAAAGATAAGTCAAATATGTCTTTCAAAAAGGCCTGGGCGGTAAGGACGGGTTGGCATTTTTTAAAAAGAAAAGTAAACCACCGTGTTGCAGCTTTGTGAAATCAAAGTTTCGGCGCCGCCGCATCGGAAGAAACTGGACGGGACCGAGTGGCGGAGAAACGCGGATCCTGGAAACTTGTTCGCACATGTTTATGTCGCTCTGAACTCCAAACGGAAGCGCGGTCACTAGCTTGGATAAGGAACTTTTGCCCGCGGACTTTCTGCCGGGAGCCCAGGACTGGGGTCTCCGGCTGGGGTCCCCAGCGGCCGGTGGGAGGACTTGGCCCCTGCGGTGCCCGGTCCTCCGCGGGAGGAGCGGCGCGCGTGGGGCTCGAAGCCCGGCCGCGCGTTTTCGGTTTCCCCTTTTCCTTCTCAAGCCTCTCCCACTTCCTTTTCCCACCGGTCCCCTCCCGTCCGCTCAGTCCGGGTCCCGGGGGCCGCGCCTCCCGCAGGGTCCCGTCCGCCTCCCCCGGGACCAAGGGGAGGCGAATTCCTGCGGGTCCCAGGAGTGCCAAGAGTGCGGCGCAAGACGGGAAATTGCAAAAGTCCTCGCCCCTCTGCCCTCCCCCGCGGCTTTCCCGTAACTCCCGCCCCTCGGTGCTCGCCCCGCAGCTGATTCATAGCCCGGGCGCGGGGGCGTCCCAGCACGTCCGCCCCGCGTCCACACCGGCGTCCGCACGGGCGCCCCCGGCGCCGCTGAGGACGGGGCCCGGCTCGCGGAGCCCGCCGCCCGCGGGGTGAGTACCCCCGACCCGCCCGCCCAGCTCCGCTCGCGGGCCCCGCGCCCCGCCTCCCACGGTGACCAGTCCGGCGGGCGAACCCCGCGGCGCTGGGAAGAATCCCACACTCTGTGGCCTTTCCCGCTGGACGTGCTCCTGGCCCCGTGCTCCGCGCTGCCAGGGACCCGTGTTTGCTTGGCCTTGGGCTTCAGTCTTGCTGGGGACGGTGCTTCCAGGGGTCTGGGTCTCTGGCGCGTCTACCTGGCAGGTAACACTAAAAGACTGCAGCCTTAACGCGGGTTGCCGGTCGCCAGGACATTTCCCAGCCTGCTTTTGAGTTCACCATCCCATCGCCTGTTTCTGAAGTGGTGGGGAAGCGTTTGAGTTAAAATTCCCGTTTGGTCCACTTTTGCCTCTCTCCTAACATAGCGTGTGGAGTTAATTTCTGTCTCCAGCTCTTACTCCTCCTGACCCTTAACTCCCACCTGACAGTGCCTCATCTCTGGGAATCCGTCTCTTTCTGCTACCAGGTGTCTGTTGAGCTAGACAAGTGAGAAGCGCCGTGGGCACTCATGTACAGTTGGAGAAAGGAAATCCTGAGGTGGTGGCAGGGGTAGGCCGTAATTTACCTCTTCTCCCGTCACGTGAATGGAAGCAGTACCTTTCTATAGACTAGGAACCTAGGTGTGGGGTCAGTAACATGGGGGTGCTGATACCGCAAGCCCACGTCTCCCAAGCCAGAGCTCTTTGCCAACACTGAGATTCCCTTCTAGTTAGTTCTTGTCCTACCTCTCATCCGCCCACCCCGGCATGCATCCATTCCTGCATCCATGCATCCATGCATCCATGCATCCATCCGTCCATTCATCCTCCTGTTGCACGGCAGGCACAGTACTAGGTACTGCTGAGAACTGCCACTTGATTCTGGAGCTGTGTTGAACACTTTGAGGAAATACTTTGAGAACAAGCTTATTCCTAATTCAAGAGGGCTAAAGGCAAGGGTGGACATGGGCAGGGGAAAGATAGAATTGGATGTGATATCTAATTTGATCTAAACTGATCAAACTGATCTAAACTGACTTTGGAACTTGGGTCAAGTTACTTTGCACCTATTGGTTTCAGTTTCTTTGTTGGTTAAATAATAATGTTTCCTTCTGTGGACCAAGTCTTATTTTAAATATACACTTTACATATGTTTGCTCATTTAAACTTCACCAGTGAATAAATGAGGTAATACTATTATCCTTATTTTATCAATGAAGAAAATGAACATCAGAGAGGTTGAGTATTATGGTCACACAACTAGCAGTTGGCGGAGTCAGGATTTGGCTTTGGAGTTTTCTTAAACTCACTAGGTGCTTTATAATTTTTATTTTTATTTATTTTTTTAAGTGTACTGCTTTGTCTCTGTCCTGTACTGCTTTAAAGTATATTCTGAGAACCTTGAGATCGAAGGCCTCAAACAGTGGCCAGGGATTCTCAAACTGAGCTGTGTCTGAGAATCATTCCTGAAAATTTTCAACCACAACTACTTATTCAGCAGCTTCGGGGATGCTCCGTTGAATATCTCCGGCAGCATTTCAGTGCTGCTGGAACGCCTTCAGTGGCAGAATACTCACCACCTGTCCGTTGCTGGACAGGGCACATGCTCAGTGACCATTTGTCTCCCTGGGACTACGGCCTGGCCCCAGTTCTGCCTCCTGTTGTCTAAGCTTTTCAGACCAAAGGCAGCTGTGAGAGAACAGAGCTGGTGTGGGTGTCCAGCAGGGACTTGAGCCTCATGGAGAGAACCCTTGGGCTCTGGACCACCCTCCTCCTCAGGTTCCTTTATCTGGAGAGGAGCATCTACAGCAGAATACAGAGGGGGCTGGTCTCTGTAATCCCTTTGTCCTGAGAAAGGAACCAACTCAGGAAAACTATTGTGGTTCTCAAAGAGGAACCAGTGATATTGTATTTGACAAGAGGAAGGAGCATGTTTTCCTTGTGGGAACTGGGCTGGGATGGGTGTTGTCCCCAGTAGAAAGGTCTCTTGGTGAGTTTCATCTTGCTCACTTACAGTAACAGGGAGCCTTGGCCTCCTTTCCTTGGGAGAGGAAGTCTTTCTTAGTTTTAAAATAATATGTGAAATGGAAAAAACAAAACAAATAGGATATTATAGTCTTGCAAGAGAAAGCCCCTCCCTCCAAGCAAGCTTCCTCAGAGTTACAGAAGGAGAGTTTCTTTTCCAAGATTTCTCTCCAGATTATATTGGGTTGGTATGTTTTTAAAGTAACACAAGAAATTACAATACATTCTCATTCAAACAATGTGGAAGTATATGCAATGATATCTAGGCATACCACCATCTCCCCAGCTTCACTTAGAAGCACAGAGCTTAAGTTTGTCACTCTAAGATCTTTTTTCTTTCTAAAGACTTGCAGAATGTATATATATATACACATAAGCTTTTAAGTTTGTTTAAACATTCCAATTTACTGTACTTAGTGTACAGTTTCCTTTTTCACTTTCCAACCCTTAGAGAGCTTTCCAAATCTGTACATCGCCTCTTTTGTTAATGGCTCCCTGTTACTCCAAAGCAGAGATAGTATAAAATTTATCCATCCTTTCCTTTGTCAGTGCACATTGGGTTCTTTAAAATAATTCAGCATTAGTGACATTGCTTCAGGGAAGATTGTTTATCCATCTTTGGGTTCAAGGGTGAGTACCTCTATGGGCTGGAATCCCAGGAGAGCTTTTATTAATTTATTTATTTACTTACTTATTTATGTTCTTTTTAGATATACATGACAGTAGAGTGTATTTTGACGGTCTAGTGTATTATATGTACATAGAGTATGACATTCTAATTAGGAATTAGAATTGTGGTTGTACATGATGTGGAGTTACACCGGTCATGAGAACTTTTCTTGAGCCCAAAGATTTCCCTGTATTTCTACTTGGTAAACAACAGTCCTTCAAATTGCCCCTCCTCCTGTTGTACTAATTTAAACAGGGCACATGATAATCTGTTACTCTCTATCTTTCCTAACACCAACTGTTATCTTTGTTTTGTTTTTTTTTTTAATTTTTAAAATCTGGTAAGAGAGTGAAATCCAATATGGCACTTTAATTTGCATTTTGCTGATTACTACTGTGATTTAATTATCTGTATATATTTATGGATCATTTGTGATCTATAAGTTAGCTGTTCTTGTCCTTTGTCAGTTTTCTATTGAATTGGTTTTTCTCATCCCTATTTACTGCAGAAACTCTGTACCTATATGTTTATTAATCCTGTGTCTCTTATAGATGATGCAAATATTTTTTATAGCATAATGATCTCTTTTTTTAAAGTATTTTTAGAGATGTAGGTGGACAGCATGTCTTTATTTTATTTGTTTAGTTTTATGTGGTGCTAAGGATGGAACCCAGTGCCTCACACATGCTAGGCAAGTGCTCTGCCACTGAGCCCCAGCCCCAGCCTGCATAATGATCTCTTTTACCATTTTTTTTTTTTTACTGTGGCAAACCACATATAATATTTATCACTTTAACACTTTTAAGTGTATAGTTCAGTGCTGTTAAATATATTACCATTGTTACTCCACCATCACCACCATCCATCTCTAGAACTCTTTATAACTAGCAAAACTAAACCTCTGGACCCACTAAATGATAACTCACTAATTCTGCCTTCCCTGAACTCTTGACAAACTCCATTCTACTTTCTGTCTTTTTGAACTTGACTAATATAAACACCTCATATAAGTGAAATTATGCTATTGATCTTTTTGTGACTCCTTCACTTAGTATAGTGTCCTCAAGTTTCACCCATGTTGTAGCAAGTTCCAGAATTTCTTTCATTTTTCAGGCAGATTTGTACTCCATCATATGCATCTTCCACATTTTGCTCATTAAGTCATACTGATTTTGTCTTTAACTATCTTTTGTTGCACAGAAAATTTAAATATTTGTGTAATCAATACAGCAATATCTTGATTTATGTGCTTTGTCTCACTTAGGAAAGATTTTTTCCACTTAAAAATTAAGTTATCCTATTTTCTTGTAATACTTTTATTATTTTGGTTTTTACATTAGGTCTTTAAAACATCAGATTTTCAAAATAAAATGAAAGGTAAGAATGTAATTTATTTTTTCTTTACATTTTAGACAGTCAATCTAACACCAATTTCTTTAATAGTTTTTTAACTCATTTGAAATTTGATTTTTGTGATAAAATAAATTCCTTTTTATACAAAGGTCTGTTTCAGGACTCTATTCTGTTTCTCATATCAATATCATCCTGGTAAGTACTAGAGCTTTAGTCATGTTTTATATCTAATAATTATATTTCACACAAAAATGTTTATGTGGTCCGTATACATTTTCATTGTCGTATAAACTTTACGGCTAGTTTGTCAAGTTTAATAAGCTCCTCTTGGAGTCTCTTGGGATTTTATTGAGTTCATAATCATTTGCAGTCTTTTCTTCCTTATTGTTCATTTTAACATGAACTCCACGCATTGAGGAAGCAGTGCCTTAACAGTAAAGGGTTGGGCTTCCATAAACGACTCACCTGGTTCAAGTTCTGACTTCACGGTAGATTAACTATGTCAACATGGACAAGTTACTTTTAGCCTCTTTTACCCTTAATTTCCTCATTTGTGTATGGGGATAATAAAAGAATCTCTTTCATGGGACAGTTGTGAAGATTCAATTATTTAATGCCTGTAAAGTAGCTTAGCAAAGCATCAGCTGGAGAATTAGCCTCTGTGATCATTTTCATATTTATTTTTATATTCTTCTCTGGGCTTTTTGGAGAGTCATTGATATTAGGAACTAGTCAATTATTTATTGTTAGTATCCTAGGAGAAAAAATATGTAATAAATATCCAATGTAATAGTGTTTCTCAAAATTTCAGTGCACATATGAATCATTGGGAACCTTGCTTGAATGAAGTTTTTTTTGTTCAATAAGTCTGAAATGTGGCCTGGGAGGTTGCATTCTAGCAAGCCACCAAATGATGTCAATGCTCCTTGTCCTTTGTCCAGTTTGTGTGTAGATTCTTTCACTGACATTTAAAATTATATTGCGGCTGATAGTATTTTCTATTTGTAATACATGTAATTAATAGGACTTGTAAATTGCTTTCTTTAAATACCAGGTGCTAAAGAATTAAATCATACTTGTTTTCCTTTCTTCCTTTACTCCTTTTTCTCCCTCCCTACCTTCTTTCAGTTGTTTTTTAAAGAAAGGCCTTTAATGAAAGCACTAAATCATAATACCTAGTTCTGTTCTTAGATATGAAATAAGCAAGGCATTTGACTATCTTGATTATTTAAAACTGTCAGCTTAAGATGAAGAAAGTCTTATAAAATATATCCAATCTGAGTATAAAATCTAAAGTCATAGAAAGAAAGCCACAATTTCAAGTGGTTTTGCAAATAGAAAAATATAATCCAGCCATCCAGAACACTTAGAAAAATGTAAACCAGAAAGAGTGCTTGGCAAACACAGAACAAAGTCCCGCTGTTTGTATGTGCACCAACTTTTGAGAAGTAAATCAACAGAATCTGCTTGTAAGTAAACTTTTCCTGTAGTGTGTCTTGTCACTTCTCTCTACTTCCAATCTTCCTATTAATTTCATAGTTATATCTCAGCATGCCCATTTGCTAGAAGGAGATGGTAGAATGTTTTTCTGCATAGGACATTGGTTACTTTTTGTATTTGTAAGTGCATTATTAAAATATCTGCACTCAGGACCTAAGAGATCACGTATTTTGTACAGAAATTTGTGACAGCCTCCAGGGTTTATACAGTACCTAAAAAATACTAACCAGGGCCTGGGGCTATAATTCAGTGGTAGAGCGCTTGCCTCACACGTGTGAGACACTGGGTTCAATCCTCAGCACCACATAAAAATAAATAAAGATATTGTGTCCATCTGTGACTTAAAAAATATTTTTAAAAATACTAACTTTTGGGGCTAGGAATATAGCTCAATTGGTAAAGTGCTCGCCTCACATGCACAAGACCCTGGGTTCAATCCCCAGAACCAAAACAAACAAAAAAAACAATACTAACCTTTGTCAGTCTGTTCAGTAGATTTGAATTGCAAAACACTGTCAATTAGCCTAATACTGTTGGAGCTTATGGTCCAATGTGAAAATAATAGAATTTCCACTACTTTCACAAGATTGTATCCAGTATACTTAAAACATGTACACACACACACACACACACACACACACACACACACACATCACCTTAGAGAATGTTTTATGTTATAGAATTGCTTAAAAGAATTATTTGTAATTTCCCTCATCCTGCCCACCCAGCCTTTCCTATCCCAGCTCTGCACATATAACTATGAGTAAATGTGTGTGTGTTTGGGGGCAGTTGGGATCCTTCAGATAGAGAACAGCAAGACAGAAATGGGTGCATAAGAGACGCAGTGAGGGAAGCACTCATAAGGAAGGGAAGGAGAGGGGAAAGGATGCAGGAGTGGGCAGAGGGAGCCTCCAATTAGAGGAGTCCTTGTCCGGTGGACACTGGCATGAGGTGAGTGTGCTGGAGGCTGTCAGCTGTGCTCTTGTGAGCGCACACTCCAGTGGGGAGGCTCTTCTGGAGGGAGCTCTGAGCCTGCCGCATAGTTGCACACTTCTCTCCCAGGGATGTTCTTGTGCACCCACTGTTCTGCAACTTGCCTTGTCACTTTATGCTTGGACATTCTTCCATGCCCACATGGACCTAGTTAATTCTTTTCAAAAATTGCAGTTTTCCTTTGTAGAAATGACCAATTATTGCATTTGCAGTTCCTTTTGATGGACTTTTGCAGTTTTTGGTTTTTCTCTTAATATACACAAGCTTTAGTGATATCAATGACTTGATGTCTATACCTTTTTACATATGTGTATCTGTACTATCTGTAGGACAAAATTCCAGCAACAGAATTATTTTTGGATCAAAGAAAAGTCACACTAAAATTCTCATAGATATGTCCAAATAGATCTCTATAAAGTTGTCCTCTTTCTTCACTAATGAATGACTCTACTTATTTCTAAAAACTCTTGCCAATGAGAGGCATTAATATTTTTTTTAGCTTTGCCAGTTGGATACCACATAGACATTCATATACATACAGACACATGATTGCTGTTTTAACTTTCGTTTCTTTAATTCTTCATGATCTTGCCTTGTTTTTCACTTTTCTTTTGGGTATGTGTATTTTCTTCTTTTCATCAAACACATAATTGTGTATTTTACAGAATTGTTTGCCTTTTTTACTTATTTTAAGAACTCTGTATATTAGGGATACTAGCTCTTTGCTTAATATATAGAAGTTATCATTTTCATGTATAGCACTGAAATTTTGAAATGTTTATGTAATCAGCATAGTGCTCTTTATTTTTATCGCTTCTGAGTTTCATGTCATGTCTTCCAGATTATAAGAATGTTCACCCCTGTTTTATTCTAGTACCCTTCAAGTTTTTATTTCTTGCATGTATATCTTTACCTGGAATTTATCTTGCTGAAGGGAATGAAGTAATAGCAGTAAAGATTAAGTTGACATTAATTGGATATTCTGTGTGGAGGGTCTCATAATGTCATCTGATCCACATGCCCATACTGTGAAGTAGATCCTTTTATTCTCATTTACAAAAAATAAAATTTAACCTTAGAGGAGTAAATAACATGGCTTCAGTGAAACAGATATTAAGTGCCAGAGTAGGGATTTGACCCTAGTTAGTATGACCCATGTACTTAACTATTACACCTTCGTTTCTTCCATATATGCCAGGGCTATTGTTCCCAAGTCATTTGGGAGAACAATACATCTTTTCTCAAATTATTTGAAATACCACTTTTAGAGTATACTAAATTCCTACATATTTTTTTCATCAAGATTGCTCCTTGGATTTGGGTTTTCCATTCCTTTCTTTGCCTTCGAGACTCAGAGACTCAACTTTAAACCCAGCCGATGTCACGAATTCCAGCAATCATTCACTGAACATGGTTTTTAAAAAAATCAGCTGTGTATGAAGTAATTCAATCCCATAAATCAGGATATACTTTGTAAACCTGGTAGAAGCACTTAATATTTACCCACTGGATGGGTTCAAGGTGGAGGGGAGAAGCACATGAACTCTGTGGGTGGAAGTCCTGGCGGTGGAGTCTTGAGGAGGAAGGAACTGGGGTGAAACTTTGGAGCTAATCAAACCCGAGCTGTAATGATGGAGGCCCCTCCAAAGGGGCTTCCAGGTGCAAATGCAGTGCTATTTAAAAATAAATAAAGGTAACTGAATCAGGGAATGTAGGTAACCTCCAAGAAATGGCAAGCAACTCTGTACCGAAGCACAGAGCTTTTGTTATTGATTCCTAGTTTTATTGCATTGTGGTTGGAAAAATTCTCAATATGATTTTGGTTTTTAAAAATTTGTTGAGGTTTGCTCTGTGGCCTGCCATATGTTCCCTCCTGGAAAGCATTCAGTGTGCTGTGGAGAAGAGAACTCTTTCACACGTGCACACACCCGGGCACGTGCCCTCCGTGAACAGCTTCTTTCTTTAAAACAGCATTTGCATGTGACGTCATCAGGTCACCCAGCCAGTTTTAAAGAATTTGGCAACACACCCAAGTTCTTGGGAAGCAACTGACTATTCATCACACTGCATCACATGGGGATTATTTGCGATGGGGCAATGTCCCAGGAATAAATGTTTCAGTTGTGGCAGGACGAGAAGTGCTGGTGGGGGAGGGCAGACTCACACTCCCTTTAAAAGTCGTGTTTATTCACATGGAGAATTTGCACTGAGGGACACTCAGGAGCATCTTCCCTGAGAACGAGATTTGGCAAAGAGACAAGATTTGAGTAGGAAGTTCTACCAAAAAAGTAGGCCGCTTTTCTTTTCTTTCCGTCCTTTTTTACCCCTCTGCCCCCAGAAGAGGGATGTCTGTGAAATACCATGAATGAAGCAATGTTTGGCAAGAGGAGAAGTAGAGAGGCCTGAAAAGCAATCTGTTTTCATTACAGAAAACAGGGTTCAAAGCAAAGAAGAGAGAACATGAGAAAATGGAAACCACTTTACATTCACTTCCCAGCTATTTCCTGGGTGGCACCTGTGTTCCGGGACTGTGACAGACGGTGGGGCAGGAGACCCAGGCCTGTCCACCACTGGCTCATCGTTTACTGGGGAGTGATGGAGACTTGGGGAAGGGGCCAGGTCGCGCCACGGAGGCAGGGAGCACTTTGGGCGTGTTTCTGAAGTCTGCTGCCTCTCACTTCCCTGTCTTGGTTTTTTCACTGAGAATTGAAGCGGTGGTGCCGGTCATGGTCGTAGCAGAGGGAGCAAGCCTGCGGGGTGGATGAGAGGGCTGGCTGGCTTTTCTGTGTCACCAGCAGGGCTGTGGAGGAAAGCTGGCCCAAGTCTGGTGTGCCCCGAGCAGTGGCGAGGCAGGCGAACGTGGGCAGCAGCTGGCTGCAGCTGGCAGCCCCACAGGTTGGAGCCTGCCTACCTGCCCATTCAAACACACAGCCCTCACCTTTTTTTTAGAAAAAAATTACATTTATTTTGTTTTTTTGTACTACTGAGGTAGAACCCGGGCCTCACGCGTGCTAGGCAGGAGCTCTACCACTGAGTCACATCCTCAGTCACAGGCCCGCATCCTTGAGTGTGCAGGAAAGCCTGGCTTAAGCCTGGATTTTTATTCTGAGTGGACATGGTGTGTGTGTGTGTATGTGTGTGTGTGTGTGTGCACATGCACATGTGTGTTGGAGGGTGGTTTCCTGTGGGCTGAGGAGAGACCCAGAGCACTGATTTGAACTCTTTTCTGTATTTATCCATCTTGACAATCTAGTCCTGTGGATTTAAAAACCATACGTATTCCCCAAAGAGACCTGAATTATACCCTGGCCAGGAACTCTCCAGATTGTATATCCAACTGACTGCTTGCCGTCTCCCCTAGGAGAGAAGAAAATCATGTCAAACTGTGTCAGAAACTGAGTTCTCCCTGCAGACCACCCAGTCTGTTCCTCCCACAGCCTTCTGCCTCTCCTCGATGGTGATTCCGTTCTTCAAGGCTCAGGCTGAAATTCTTAGAGCCAGTCAAGGTGTCTCACTTGCTTGCTGCCTCATGTCTGGCCAGCTGCATCTTTGAACCTCTTCCAAATTCCACCCTCCTCATGCCCCGCACTGACTCCCACTGGCCCAGGCTCTCCCAGCCCCACCTGAACTCTAACCGGGACGACCCGAGCTCTCCACCTCCTTCCACGCTCGCCCCTTCTCTCTCCTCATTTTAGGATTCTTCTGTTCAAGTCAGCCCAGGTCACGCCTCTGCTGAAAATCCTCCAGGGGCTCCCACGTCCCTGAGTCCAAGTCCAGGGTGTGCCAGTGCTGACCCTGCCCGCTCGCCCTACCCTGGCCACACTGACTCTGAGCTCTTCCTCGAATCTGTGGAGCACTGTGCCACCTTGGGGGTCTCTGCATAGTTGCTTTGTCACCTCCAGGTTTCTGCTGCATTATCCAGGGTCCCATGAGGACCCTGGTGGCACCCTGAGAAGAGGGTGGCTTGAGCAGGCTTTCCTATAATGGGCGGGTGGGCCGTCCCCTGAGACTTGGAAGCAACTGTCTGGAGCCATCTGTGTCACACAGCCTCAGCCTCTGGGCTCTCAAGACAACTATTCCTGTGTTATTTCCAAAAGAGAGCTCCATGGTGCCTCTAGGCTCTTCAGTATCACCTCCATTCTGAAAGTGTTAAGGGACTTGATGGATCTTGCCAGGTTTTCAGAGAGCAGCTAGGACCCATATTCCTGCTGCTTGGGGACCTTAGGTGCTCTGGGGCCGGAAACATGGAAAATGGCGGTTGCCCAGTCAAATCACTGGAAACGATGCCGCTTTCCTAGTTTGTCTGCTGGGAACACATTCCAGGACACCCAGGGGATGCCCCAAACCAGTGATAACACCAAACCCTATATCTACAGTGTTTTCCTATCCATACATACATACCTATGATGAACTCTAATTCATGAATTAAGCCTGGTAAGACATTAACACCAACAACAGCAGCTCAGAAGAACTCTAACAATACGCTGTAATAAAAGTCCTTTAAAACTAGTGAAATATTTATTTCTGAGATTTCCCCTTTCGTATCGTCACACTGTGGTTGACTGTGGGTGACTGAAACTGAGGCAAGGGAAACCACAGCTAAGTGGGACTGCGGTGGATGCGTTGCTCATGGGCAATGTCCACTGCATCATGGGTGCCACCTGCCCAGTGCGTGTCAGAAAGGATCCTAGAGCAAGAAATGTGAATGGCTGCTGAAGCTAGCCTGGGAGTCAGCCGGTGGGTACGAGAGATGGGGAGCAGGGTGCGATGGGGAAGACTACCCCGTCAATTCCTACACTCTCCCGTGACATCCAAACCACTCTTTCATGAATGCACAGATTATTCAGGTGTTACATGACAACTTTTATTCTTTAATATCTGCTTCCCCTTAAATGGTAGGTGGCTCCTGAAATGTACCTTTGAGCATTTCTGATCCTATATCTTTGTGACATGAGATATTGATTTAATGGGGAAAGTTCAAGCTTTGGGAAATATCTAAAATAATACTGTCATAAGGAGAACATCTGGCAATGTGCGCCTCCCTCTCCCAATCATTTGCTTTGGAAAGGTGAGCGATTGGGCTGGGGAGATAGCTCAGTTGGTAGAGTGCTTGCCTTGCATGCACAAGGCCCTGGGTTCCATCCCCAGCACCGCAAAAAAAAAAAAAAAAAAAAAAAAAAAAAAAAGGCAACTGAGCGATTTCCTCCCACAGGGGTCTCTGTGCTTCTCTGTGGTGTGGGGGGTGCAGGCTCTTTACTGGGGGCATTTTCCTTTGCTTTCCCCTTGATTTGGGGCAGAAATTATGTCTTCTTGAGTTGGCCTTGATTCTGACTTTGACATTTATTGGTACCAGGAACTATTCAAGATTTTAAGTGGAGATTTGGGGGAGGTTTGAATTGATGTGTTTGCCAAAATTTAAAAAGTAGCAGAAAGTAGTGCCTAAAGAAGCACGAGCAAGCCCCGTGCTTTGCAGGTTTTGGTTTCTGTGTCAGACAGACTCATCCCTAAGGGTTTGATCACCTTGGGATAATTTTCCTGTCTTCATTATTCACATTTACCTCTAAAATGCTACTTAGAAAAAAAAAAGAGAGGGTGTGGGCAGTGAAAATTGATGATCTAGCTTGCTGTATTTCTAGTTTTTGATGAAATCCAGGTGACTGAACAGAGGTAAAAATTGAATTACAGTGATATGTTTCATTGCTACTCTGCTGAGTCAGTTTGCAGTAGAAAAGTGAAATCCAGTGCTTCCTCCTGACTAACACATTTATTATAGAATTAAGAACAGATTAGCCTTTTTGAGGTCACCCAGGCTCACACTTCATGCCCTCAGATTGTCCTGTGATCCAAGTGCCTGATGAATCACTGAAGTGCTGTGGCCTGTAATTTACAGCCCTCTTCTAAGGCAAGAAGAACCGGAAATATTATGTTGAACAATGAAAGACTGACTGTTTCCTGATAGAATGTGCTAACTTT
Source organism: Sciurus carolinensis (assembly GCF_902686445.1). Lineage (NCBI taxonomy): Eukaryota > Metazoa > Chordata > Mammalia > Rodentia > Sciuridae > Sciurus > Sciurus carolinensis. Next base: position 33,437,480 of record NC_062218.1, read on the forward strand.
TCCTGGGTTGAGTGTTAACGAGGGGGATAGAGAAGAATGGAAACACTCCCCTGCAAAAACGTAATTGAAATTTAGCTCTTTTGAAACTGTGGTATTTGTTCTCTTCCTAATCGGAGGCTGTTTTTCATATTCACTCTTGTTTCTCTGCTTTACCATTACACACACACACACACACACACACACACACACATGTGCACACACACACACAGGCAAACACACACACACACATATATATTGGTTGTAGATGGACACAATACCTTTATTTTATTTTTATGTGGTGCTGAGAATCGAGCCCAGGGTCTCTCACGTGCTAGGCAAGCACTCTACCACGGAGCCACAACCCTAGCCCACCATTCTTTTTTAAATTAATTTTTTAGGTTGGTCCAATTATTTAATTCATTAGTTCTTTTTAGTTAGTTATACAAAACATTAGGGTTTATTTTGACACAATTATAAAAGCATGGAATATAATTTGCTCCAATTCAGTCCCTGGGACTTCCCTTTTCCCTCCTGTCTTCCCTTCTCCTGTTCCCTTCCCTTGCCGCTAGTGATCCTTCTGCTATTTACTTATAGTATGTTTTATTTTAATTAGTGCTTTATGGATATGCATAAAGGTGAAATTTACTGTGGTATATTCACATATGTACATGGGAACGTTAGGTCGAATTTATTCCACTGTATCCAAAAGATCTAAAATCAGGATACAGGGATGCAGCCACATCAATGTTTACAGCAGCACAATTCACAATAGTCAAGCTATGGAACCAGTCTAACAGATGATAGACAAAGAAAATGTGGTATATGTACACAATAGAGTATTAGCCATAAAGAAGGAAGAAATCATGGCATTTGCTGGTAAATGGATGGAACTGGAAACCATCATGCTGAGTGAAATAAGGCAGACCCAAAAAGTCAAAGGTCAAAAACTTTACCCTTCTTATCCAACCTTTGCTCAGTTTGAATGAATCAAAGAAACTGACTAGTTATCCATTGCCATTAAGCCTCAGTGTCACACAGCAGTAAGTCATCATCGTCATTGCTCTTACGCCTGGGGTCAGTGCTCTGAGCTGGGGTTGGCCCCCTGCAGGTTGCTGTAGGTTGGCCTCAGTTGAGATGACTCACCTCCACTCCATTCATTGCTCACTCTCCTTCTGGCTCCACAGAAATGCCCTCTTCACGTCAAAGGTAGAAACATTGGAGCAAGCAGAAACACACCAGGGCTTGGAGGCCCAGCCTCCTAACAGGCACACTCTCGATTGTGCCTTATTTACAGTTAAAACAAAAAGTTTAATGGGACAGGAGCATGCTTTTTGCCTCTATTGGGAGACTCCAAAATCACCTGACAAGAGATGTGGATCCAGGATGGGGGAGAATGGAACTTTTAATGCCATCATCTACCACGATTGGCTCTAAGAGACCTGTTAGAAGTAAATAAATCTCATTCTCTATCATTCCTCTTTTTTCAGGATACCTGGACCTATGGCTTTCTTTGCAGTCTTTCAGAAAACACTCCTGTTAGCATTGCTGTCCTGGAGGACTTTCTGGAGTGAAGGTAAGCAGTAGAAAGAACTAAGGAAACGGGTCACTTAGAGAAGAGCTGAGGTCACTGGGGCTTTGGAGAAGAGCTGAGCAGCTTCCTGCCACCTTTGGGAATTACCTGCAGTTGATGAGTGGCTCACACGTCGTGATGTGTCAGGCTCAGCAGCAGTTGCCTTTGTCTTCCTTCCTCCTCCTATGGCAACGCCTCAACCCGACTGCCTGGTCAACGCCTCGGTCAGTAGCACACTCGTGATTAGACCTAATGTGGGTGAAGTTCATGATTAACGTATTTACCAAGGCCATTGCCAAAGTAGTTCCTTCTTACCTTACTGGGTAAAGAAATGGAATGTGCCAGACCAGTACTGGCTGCCGAGTCAGAGCATGTTGTTGTCCCTCAGCCACATTATTTATTTATTTATTTACTTAATTATTTTTACAGACTGCTTTTTGTTTCGTTGTACACAAATGGGGTCCAACTTTTCGTTTCTATGGTTGTACACGATGCAGATTCACACCATTCGTGTAATCATACATGTACATAGGTAATGATGTCTATCTCAGTCCACTGTCCATCCTTCCCTCACTCCCTCCCTCCCCGTTTCCCTCTACACAATCCATCCTTCCTCTGTTCTTCTCTTACGCCCTGTACCCTCCACCCCAGGTATGTATCTTCATCCACTTATCAGAAAAAACATTCGGCCTTTGGTTTTTTGGGCCTATTTTACTTAGCATGATATTCTCCAACTCCATCCATTTACCTGCAAATGCCATAATTTGATTTTTCTTTATGGTGTCTTCCAGCCACATTGATTCAGAAGCAGTTAGTTAGCTTTGCAAAATGTGTGAAAGCAACAAAATTTCATGAACCCAAAGAAACCCAGTCGAGTCTCCACAAGATACTATCTTCAGTGCTGAAATACTGTTTATAAATAAAGAATATGAAATTTGTCCCTTTGATACTTCCCAACAGGGTATTTTGAGATAAATCAACTTTGTAAATCAGGTCAAGAAGAATTCAACTCTTCTCAAAAGTTTATGGACTTTGAACCTGTTTAAAAGTAGATCCTTAGATTTGAGAACTTGTTGGTTAGGAACTTGTTGGTTCCTAAATTATCATTGTCTTCATCCCTATTTTTTAAAGCTTTACATTTCCTCTGCCTGTGTTTATTCTGTCCTGGCTTTATAATAGAGAATACAGCTATCTCCTCTTAGGAATTACTCACCCAAATCCTGTCCGTGGATTCTGGGAAATGATGCCTCCAAAGAATATGCACAGAATTTCTCATCACTTCTTAAAACTCCATAAAAAGGTAATTGGAAAAAGGAGATTTTGTTGTGATAATAGCTCAAGTCTCTTCTGATATGCTTTAGATCTGACTTATTTTCAGTCCAGGACACGTGGGGAGATACTACTTCTTATGACTTCTTAAAAATCATAATTTGTTGATTTCTTCCATGATCTGGGGCGATGAGGTGGGACTAGGATTTCTCATTTGGAGCACATTTACCTCTCACTCAAGAGCAGGTTTAGGCTTGCCTGCTGCAATCTGAGTGTGCTACAGCCTGGCGGAGGGTGGAGTCCGCAGAGTAAGCATTGCTTTGGCCCAGCCAGCGCTCCAGATTCCGAGACTGTCCCACCTCCCCAACTCCATGCTCTCCAGGCAACCCCAGCCATTAACCCCAGCTTTTTGGCACAGCCTATTTCGCTAGTGAAGTCGCACTATCTGATTCCACAACTGCTGACATCAAGCCTTGCACTAAGGCCCTCTGCTTTCAGAGCAGGGCCTAGTGCCCGCTCTCCCAGCTCCTTTGGTTAGCTCAGTCTTGCATTTCCCTGTTTTCCTATCAGTCAGGCTTCGTTTCGACTGCCAGCCCTCTCTGCTAAACAGGACTTCTTTGGTCAGTCAGTCTTGGTCTCATCTGTACTGTTTGGATTTCTTGTTGCAATTTCTGCTGCATTTACCCAAGTACCTACTAAACCTTCACTCAACTAGTTGGGTTACCCCACAACCATCTAGGTCTGAGAATCTATTTCAAATAACCTGGCCTAACTACTCCCAAAGAGCCAGCTTTAGTGAAGCCTGGGCACATGTTTCCATTAGCCAGAGATCAGGACCTCAGCATTTTGGTGTATTTTCCTCCACTTTTGTGTCTGTGTACACACAGAGATAGAAATGTGCATATGTGGTTTGTAAAATGAAAGTTAAATTACACTATATATATCTTGGGATGTTTTGGTTACTTAAACAATGAATGCAGCTTGGGTGAGTGTTTCCCTTTGATATTAAATGCCCGTCCAGAAATAACCTGCTATTTCAGTGCTACATGGCACCCCACCTTGTGAGTGGATCACGGCTTATTTCCTCAAGCAGTGTCAGGCCAGCCAGAGAAACTGTGGGAAAGCAGGAGGAGAGTCTGTGATCATGTCCAGGTCTGATTCACAAGTCAGGCTTTTTGGCTACACTCCAGCGTAATGAAATGAGAACTGGGCAGGTGACCAGGAGCCCTGGGTCTGGTCTGGTGCTTGGCCTTGGCAAAGTCATGTCCTGATTTTTGACCTCAACTCCCTCTTCTGCAAAACAATGGGATTGGATTTAATAATCTGTATGATCCTTTTAGCTCTTTGACTTTATCTGGCCTTCTATTACTTTTGACCAATTTCTGACTGATATTACTCAAGAACCTGAGTACTTGCTGATCACATATGTTAATTTAAGGAGCTTCCCCTTTATCAAAAGCAACATATCATTATTTTCTAGAACTTGTGGAAATAAAGTTTGCACTGGAAATTGACTCACTCATTCAGCAACCAATCACAGAATGTCTGTACTGCCACTGGTTTGTTGTTAGTCTCTGTTTCCCTGAGCTGAGTAAGACTTAGTCACACCCCTACTTAGGTCACAGTCTACTAGAGACAAAAACAGAGACAGCCTGTTATGGCATGCTGTTTCAGTGCTGCAAACAAGGGGTGAGAAGAACCACGGTGGAATGGTGTATTCTGAAGTATCCTGATATCTTAGAACAATACTTATTTTCAAATATAACATATTATGTGATTCTGAAACTAATACATGTTTCCGAAGAACATTTACCAAAACATTTAAAGAAAAGTATGAAGAAGAAAGTTAAAAATCACTCAACCTCATCGTCTAGAAATAAAGACTGTTAACATTTCAGTTTGATTTTCCTTTATAAGTTAAAAAATGACATCTACTTTTAAAAACATAAGATGGGGTGCATAACCCAATCTTTTTTTTTAGAATTGTATGTGTATTAGCCCATTTCAGAATGTCTAAGATCTGGGAGCCCCATGGGACGAGAGGAGAGGAGAGATTACACAGTCTGACAGGAATCCAAAGAGATTCAGGGAAAAGGCTCACTCTTTTATAATGAGCCATTCTAACTAGGGTCCCAGTGAACGACATTAATGCCCTACAACAGCAGCACCCCCAGTTATGTAACATCCTCCCAATAGGCCACACCTCTTCAAGGTTTTACCACTTGTTTACATTGCCAAACTGGGTATCAAGCTTTGAATACAAGGCCCTTTGCTGGACATACTCAAACCATAGCAGGATGGAAAAGTTTGAGAAAAGCATAGGATTTAGGGCCAGGGTTGTAGCTCAGTGGTACAGCGCTTGCCTGGCATGTGTGAGGCACTGGGTTCAATTCTCAGCATCACATATAAATAAATAAAATAAAGGTATTAAAAGAAAAACATGATTTAAACTTGGTAATGGAATAAGAATAGAGTTGGTAGGATTATAGGGAAGGGATTCAACTTCTATATCATTTCAACATTTTTATCATGATTTAACATTCTTGAGGTTATATTCATATAACATAAAATTAACCAATTAATAGTGAAGTGAGCAAATTATTAACATTGATTATATTCACAATATTATATAACCATAACATCTAGGTCCCAAACACTCATTACCTCAAAACGAAACCCTGTGAAGCAATTACTGGTTCTTCTCTACTCAGCCCTTGGAAACTACCAGTCTGCTTTCTGTCTCTATGGATTTACCTATTCTGGATATTGCATTCTACTTAAGTAGAATCATATGATTTGTAATCTTTTGTGACTTCTTATACTTAGCATGTTTTTGAATTTCATCCAGTTTGTAACATTTATCATTTTCATTCCTTTTTACAGATGAATAATAGTCCTTTGTATATAACACAGTTTATTCATTCAGCCATCCACTGATGGACCTTTGAATTATTTCTACCTTTTGACTGTTATAAATGATGCTACTATTAACATTCATGGACAAGTATTTGTTTGAATCCCTACATTGAATTCTTTGGATATAGACTTAGGGTTGGAATTGCTGAGTGTACTATAATTCTATTTAAATATTTTGAAGAACTGGCCAAAATGTTTCCCACAGTGATGAGCCATTTCACATTCCCATCCACAGTGTACAAATATTGCAAATTTCTCCACATTTTCTGCCAACACTTGTTATTTCCACTTTCTTCTTCTTCTTCCGACCATTTGGTGAGTATGAAATGGTATTACAATGTGGTTTTGATTTACATTGCCTTCACCACAAATGAGGGTAAGCATATTTTCCTGTGCTTGTTGGCAATTTGTTTATCTTCTTTGGAGAACTGACCATTCATGTCCTGCACCCATTTTTAAACTGTGTCCTTTATCTTTTTGTTACTGATTTCTAAGACTTGTTTATATTGTTTGGCTGCTAGAACCTTAGCAAATATGTGATTTGCGATTATTTTTTCCCAGTTTGTAAGTCATCCCTTCACTTTCTTGATAATACTCTTTGATGCACAAAAGGTCTTTTTTTTTTTTAATTTTAATGTAGGTCAATTTGTCCACTTTTCTTTTGTTGTTCATGTTTTAATATAACATCTTGGACTCACGCCAAATCCAAGATCATGGAGTCCTCCTTGAACACTCTCACCTTCCCTATGATTGCATTTACAAAATGTTGCAAGGGATGGGTTACTTTCTGTGAAAGTAGCTGTTGATGGCCAGTGTCCTTCATTTTTTGGTTGTTCTTATTAATTCGACTTCACTAGAATCTATTGTGTGAAGTTTTCTTCCACATTCTGAAGGTAATTCCTTGTCTGTATCTGAAGCTTTCTACCAGTTGGACCTATCACCTGAAGAGCTACATGTTTTTCTCAGCTCCTCAGCTTATCTGGCTCCATCCAGAGCCCCATCTGTCATCTGTTTCCTGAGTGTGGCAGGACATTTTTGGAGTCACGAAGCATATCTCTCAGACATTCCTCCCATGAGACCTTTGATTGGATAATTGTTCCTGTCTGAACTGTTGGGGAACAGTAGAACAAAGGGCAGCACAGTTTTCAGTATTAGATAGATCACTATTTAAATTCCATATAAACTTTTTAAAATTGTTGAACCTCATGGATCTTCAGTTTCCTTAGTATTATCAGCTGGGTGCAGTGGCACATGCCAATAATCTGAGTGACTCAGGAGGCTGAGGCAAGAGGATCACAAGTTCAAGGCCAGCTTGGGTGACTTAACAAGACTCCATCTCAAAAATAAATAAACAGGGAGATCCAAGATGGCGGACTAGAGGGAGGCTGCGTTCCTTGTCACTCCATAACTCTGGTTTCAAACAGAGGATATCTGTTTCTTGGTAAGGCAGTTTTTGCTGCTTATCGATCCCCTGCTTTTTAACCCATTTGTCTGCTGTGATCACATGCAGTCTGCCAGCAAACATATTGACGCGTTTTTTGAGTGCAGATTGCTCACTGTCAGGCGCCTATCATCCGCCATTTGCCTGCCTCTCGCCTGTCCATCGCCTGCCTTACACCTATCCACCATCCAACGCACGAGGTTCAGCTCCCAATCGTCCGACAACAGTCAGCAAACTGATCACAGACCGCCAGTGGAGCACCAGCTGCCTGCTGTTGCCCGGAAGTTCACTGTTACGATACCTGCAGGTTTGATTACACGTGGCTGCCGCCATTTTGAGACAACAGCCAGGCCCTGTAGGACCCCTGGCCGGACTGACTGAGCCCCATCTCCAGGATCCCTCAGCCCGACCGATAACTCCCTGCCGCTGGGGCCCTCACATCGACTGACTGCTCCCTGCCGCCAGGACCCCCAGACCAACTGACTGTGCCCTATCACCAGGACCCCAGACTGACTGATTGCAACCGGCCTCCAGGATCCCACAACCACACCAAACACACCCGATCTCCAGGACCTGCCTGACCAATTGCATCCCGCCTTCAGGACCTCCTGCTGACCACGGCCAAACCCCGAGCTACAGCTTCCCATTTGCCAACACATTTGGAAGCCAGAGCGGCCATCTTGGATAATCCTGGAAGCCGTAGCTCTGATCTTTAGGTGGAGCAAATCCCATCCTGAGATGCCTGCTGGAGACTTGAAGCTCATTGTCAGACAAAGGTGCCAAAAATATGCAATGGAGAAAAGATAGCCTCTTCAACAAATGGTGCTGGGAAAACTGGAAATTCATATGCAACAGAATGAAACTAAACCCCTATCTCTCACCCTGCACCAAAATCAACTCACAATGGATCAAGGACCTTGAAATCAGACCAGAGACCCTGCATCTTATAGAAGAATAAGTAGGTCCAAATCTTCAACATGTCGGCTTAGGATCAGACTTCCTTAACAGGACTCCCATAGCACAAGAAATAAAAGCAAGAATCAATAACTGGGATAGATTCAAACTAAAAAGCTTTCTCTCAGCAAAGGAAACTATCAGCAATGTGAAGAGAAAGCCTACAGAGTGGGAGAATATCTTTGCCACTCATAGTTCAAATAGAGCACTAATTTTCAGAATATATAAAGAACTCAAAAAGCTCTATGCCAAGAATACAAATAACCCAATCAACAAATGGGCTGAGGATATGAACAGAAGCTTCACAGAAGAAGATCTACAAGCAATCAACAAACATATGAAAAAATGTTCACCATCTTTAGTAATAAGAGAAATGCAAATCAAAACTATACTAAGATTCCATCTCACCCCAATTAGAATGGCGATTATCAAGAATACAAGCAACAACAGGTGTTGGCGAGGATGTGGGGGAAAAGGTACACTCGTACATTGCTGGTGGGGATGCAAATTAGTGCAGCCACTCTGGAAAGCGGTGTGGAGACTCCTTAGAAAACTTGGAATGGACCCACCATTTGACCCAGCTATCCCACTCCTCGGCCTATACCCAAAGGACTTAAAATCAGCATACTACAGAGATACAGCCACATCAATGTTCATAGCTGCTTAATTCACAATAGCCAGACTGTGGAAGCAACCTAGATGTCCTTCAATTGATGAATGGATAAAGAAACTGTGTTATATATATACAATGGAATATTATTCAGCTATAAAGAATAATAAAATTATGGCATTTGCAGGCAAATGGATGAAATTGGAGAATATCATGCTAAGTGAGATAAGCCAGTCTCAAAAATCCAAAGGACGAATGATCTCACTGATAAGCGGATGATGACACATAATGGGGGGTGGAAGGGGGGCAAGAATGGAGGAAGGAGGGACTGTATAGAAGGAAAAGAGGGGTGGGGGGGAAGGAAAAAAAATAACAGAATGGATCAAACATCATTACCCTATGTAAATGTATGATTACGCAAATGGTATGCTGTTACTCCATGTACAAACAGAAACAACATGTATCCCATTTGTTTACAATAAAAATAAATTTAAAAATAAATAAATAAATGAACAAACAAACAAATACATCAAAAGAGCTGGAGGAGTATCTCAGTGGTAGAGCACTCCTGGGTTCAATTCTCAGTACCTCAAAACAAGAACGAAAGCAAAAAACCTTCTTGCCTTACAGTTTTACAGTATTACATGAGACCATATAAGTAAAGCAGTAGCACTGTGCCTGGCAAATAGTACATGTTCAATAGTGTTGTTATGTTTACTTCCCTGTTTAAAAAAAAAAAGCATATCACAGCAATTTTGGGACTTTCTTCAGTATTGGAGATGGCATTCATTTTTGCTGTACAAAGAGACATTCTCTTCAATTATTTTTAAGGGAGGGGATGCTGAGAATTAAACCCAGAGTCTCTCTCATGCTAAGCACATACTCTACCCCTAAGCTATACCATCCCCAGCCCCTCTCTTGCCTTTTAAACTACATGCCAAAGAGTTTCAGTTCACTAGAGCAAATTCTTAAGGTACTAAAAAAAATGAATGCCTAGGAGATGATACCTGTTATACCACGGGTGGTCAGTCACCAGCTGATTGTGTCAAGTCTTTATCTTTCAATATCTTCCTATCATTCCCAGCTTACCTCAGACCCTTTCAGTCCAACAATTCAAATAGTTGAATCAGAAACACACAGTTCGTTTCAAATCTATATGGTGTACCCTCCTCCTACGTGGAAAGCCATGCTTTGCATCTCTAAGAATGAGCAACTCGCTCAGGGCCTATCTTCTCTCTGGTAGCAGAGTGGTCACTGGCATTGGTGCCATTGATGGTTTAAACTGTCAGTTTGAGAAATATTGGGCCACTTCCCAAGGTTAATAAATGACCTCCACAAATCTATTCAAATTTGAATTTTTTTTCTTTTTTTTTTTGTGCTGGGGATCAAACCCCGGGCATCACACATACTAGGTAAGCACTATACCACTAAGTTTTATCCTTAGACCTGAATTGCCTATTGTTCTACAAACTCTATCATACCACCAACTACTCTCTAAACTTACAGTCTCTAATTTTTCATGTGAGTTTGTCTTTTCTTTCCAACTAAGTTCTTTCTGTAAGCTAGGAATCTTATCACAAGCATTTGTTTCACACCAAGTGCCTCATATACTGCTGATCTCATCCAAAAGTTCAGTAGCTTCTTTCCAGAGGGCTTTTAAGTTCAGTACCCTGAAATACAAGGGATCATGTCTAGAGATAGGATATGCATCCACTTTATAGCTTTTCATAAACATTTTAATTCTGGAAATATGAAATTTATACCAACATATCTTCTTTCTTTATTCAGCCCTGTTATGAATTTCAAACCTGTTGGATTGTCTGGTTTGAATTCCCTTATTCAACTGTTTACCAGTTTATTAACTTGCTCTATACAGCTGAGCAAGTTATTTTGTTTATCAAGTTCTTAATTCCTTCCTCTGCTAAGTGATTTCTAAATTCCTTCCCAGATTTTCAAAGTATCTGATTCTAGGATGCCTGTATGAATAATTTTCAAGACCAAATAATGATGAAATTGAACAGTTTAATTATCTGTGACTATTCATCATGTTCCTGTCTAATGTTATTTCATACCTCTCTTTGTGCTTTCAGTCTTGGCTGAATATGTATCATTGACTCCTGAATCACTTAAAGTCTCCACCAATTCTACTTGTCAGTGTCTGCAGTTACAATGGAGTGTCCACCAACTTCCTCATCATCAGGAATTGAAAATGCTATTTCAGATGGAGATCAGTAGAATTAAACCATCCAATGTCATCTGGGTGGTAAGTATTTTTCTTTTTTGGCTCAATATTTTTAAGATCCTTCCATGATTTATCTTTTGTAACATCCAAGAAATTTCATTGTGCCAACACATTAGCAGCACCAAACAGTTTTCCTAAACAATTGCATTTCTGTGTTTTTGGTTAGGAGAATATTCAGGACAAACTAACATGGCCACTTTGGGTTGCTGGGATGCTTTATGAAAACAGATTATTTTCCCAGTTCTGCTCTTTCCCCTAAGAGGACTATTAGGCCCATCTTGTGAATACCAGATTCCTAAGATCCGTGAAGATCAAGCATCTCATTTTTCTTCCCTTTTTCTTCTCTGTCCACCAGAGATTTTCATGAGTGTTATATTTTGGCAACATTTTTCTTGCCAGTTTGGCTTCCTGTCACTTTCTTTGCTTATACTGTGTTGAAATGCGAGGAAGAGTAAGTACCACTACTTCATGTTCCAGTCAGCAAAGAGGTTCTCCATGGGCCAAGTTGGAAAATAAATCAGTGCTATTTTTTGTTTTTGTTTTTTCCATGTGGGTTTTCTAGGAAAAATAAAAATAAAAAACTAAATTAAGAAAATCCTTAATTTTACCCTTTTTCTCTTTAGATTATTTGGTATAGATTTTCACTCAACTTGGTTCAAATAATGGTCATGCCTATTGTGCCTGTCACTTCTCTGTTTAGTGCATTGGACACATTGATGGTTTCTTCCCACTACCATTTCTGCTCTAGGAAACCTCAATAACAGAAGGGTGTACTATTATCATGGGGTATTTAAGAACAGTGGAACATTTTCCTGTTGAAGGAACCTAAGATTTTTCCTGGAGGCCCAAGACTGTGCTTGGGATCTCCATTAACCCCATGGAGGTCCACCTTCTCTCAGGCAGAGGAAAACGTGGGTGCAGTGACCCAGGATGTTAGCACCTTTCGTCAAGCCCAGAGGTCACAATGTTCAAGGCTTCAGTTACTTCCCTTATCCATTATTGTATTTGAGGTCCAAGCAAGAGCCTGTGATAAATAAAATGCTCACCCCATCCACGTAGGATTCATACCAGATCTATAATTGACCACTCAGAAGGCACTTTCCCACAATGAGAGTTGTTTAGTGTGCTGATTTTAAGCAATAGTAACACTAGATGTAGCTGTCCACTTCCGCCATGAACACGACTTTCCACCTCCCCCTCACATTAAAATCTATTTTTTGTGGTTTTGGTGGATAAACTGGTTGTTGATTTGAGCCAGAAAAACATTGAACAAAGGCCTTACTGAGACTAAGAATTGTCCTAGAAAAATAAATGTGGGGGAAGTGGTGGAGGAATTTTGGAAAACCAGCCCTATTGCTATTAACAAAAATAACATTAACCATAAACCAAGTGTGTCTTATTCTGTAGTTTTCCAAAGGACAGTTCAGGTCTGTTGTCGTATCAGTTATAGTGTCAGCCACATGGATCCCCCTCTTTTCCCACAAAGCAGTTGTTCATATCTGTCTTCACATTAGATTCATGCAGTAGTCTCTACGTAAGGTGGAGCAGCTTCTGGAACCGACTTCTGTAATGTTCTGGGGCTCCAGATGCTTAAGAGTCGAGTTTTGCCTTGTCTGTTGTGCTGTCCTCACAACACACAGCCCAGCTTGTGGATCACAGAGGAGAGAGCCACAGTCCAGAGAGATGCGTGGTGTGGCTCAAGGTGACAGACAGGCCAGTGTCACACTCTCCCCACGCCCTGAGACAGAACATGGCTATGTGCAGCCTCTCCAGGCCATCAGAAGACCACAGAATTGATGTTGCCATGAGAAGCCCCGTCTCATGCCTGACGACGAGGCGAGACATCAGATTCTTCCCCAGTTATGGAAGAGGAAGAAAGCCAGCTGAGCGAGAGAAGATGCGTCCATATGGACACTATTCTCCTCTCCATAGGGCAGATCCTACAACGCAGGGCTGACAGCACCTCCTCATGCTGAGAGTGACAGCTGCCAGACTCACTGTCTCAGATCACTGTGTTGCCAAGTGAGACAAAGGAAAGGCATCTTGGTCCAGGTGCCTAGAGCAGGACCAAGGCCACCCCCTGGTCAGAGCTGGCCATGTGGAACCCTGCTGGCAGACTCACTATGTGGTTCTGCCCTGGGCCAAGGTCCTCCCTTCTCTTCCAACCAGTTGCCATGTGATTTTGTCAACAGCAGGAACAGGCGTAGTGACAGACGGCTCAAGCTTGGAAGGAAGCCCAGAGTGTGAGTCAGTTTAGGGATAGAGCTCACGCTTCGGCAATGAATCAGTGACCCCAGTTAGACTTCTGTGTCACTGTGTCTCTACACATTACTAATGGTGCTCAGTGCCAAATTACACTTGCCTCTTCAGTGAATGAAAATGGCCTAAAGGCAGTTCATTAAACACACACATGCACAAAACACACACGTATTTGTGTTTGTTTTGTTTTTTGGTGCTGAGGATTATTGAACCCAGGGATGTTTTACCACTGAACTACACTTCCAGTCCTTTTTATTGAGATAGGGTCTAACTAAGTTACCCAGTCTGGTCTTGAACTTATGATCCTCCTACCTCAACATCCCAAGTCACTGGAATTACAGATGTATGTCACCACCTTCAGTCACCATGTTTTGTCAAATCACTGAATTGCTGAATCCAAGGATTGTTTTATCTCCTTCACTTGCAAGTCTGCAAAGACCACAAAGCACAAGTTAAGATTACACAGAATCCACACAAGGTGTCTGAGGAAACACATCACTGCGTATTAATGAAGTGACTAAGTCACTCATTACCCAGGATTAGACTCTGGGTCCAGATCAAGCATTGTGCAAGGTGGGAGATATGCCAGCAGAAAAGAGGTGATACACATACAAACAGAGCGTTCTGAATGTGCGGTGTGTGCAGGTCACGGGCAAGGTGCTGTGGGCTTGGGGTTGACCTCCTGCAATTTGGGCGAAGGTTTGTTTGAGCCAAAATATGAAAGAGTAATATAGTAATTGATTGTGGAATGTGGAGAAGGGCTCTCTGGGAAGAGCTGATGGGTGGGAGGAGAGGCCTTCAAGTCGGGTGTCAGCTGGAGAACTGCCAGGCCTGGATGCAGGGTGCTGCCTGGGAGCTCTGAGCATGTGGGGACAGGCCAGAACAAGTGGGCCTGGGCCTCACTGCATAGGACACACTCAGGTTTTGCTTCTTATCCAAGAGCAGTAAGAATAAGGGCAGTGGCAAGATTTGGTTTGTTTTTTAAAAGCCCACTCAGCGGCAGAGTGGAGAACAGTTGGGAGAACAGAAGAAGCAGGGAAATTGACTGGTAGGAGTGGGCTTCAGGTCCAGGCCAGGCGGAGATGGGGTGGGAGAAGGGGCTGAATCTGAGGGAGTTGCAGGAGGCCAGATCCAGTCTGTGACTTGGTGACATTTAGAGGGATATTATTATCATGAATATAGTTCTTTAAAGTTCTTTTCCTTCCTTCCTTCCTTCCTCCCTCCCTCCCTCCTTTCTTTCTTTTCCTTTCCTTTTCTTTCTTTCTTTCTTTCTTTTTCTTTCTTTCATTCATTTTCTTTTCTGTTTTCTGTTCTTTCTTCTTATATTTGCTTTTAGATTAAAAATGCATTTTGTCATCTAAGAATAAAATAATTCAATAAGCTGAAATTAAGCATAAGCATTTAAAAAATCACAGTTCGTTATGGAGTGTAAAGGAAGTATATAATTAAATGACACCTGAGTGGACCAGGGTGTTCTGATTCCAGGATTGTGTTAGTTCTACCATGGACTTGGTTTAAACTTAGCCACCTGGAAAGGGCACAGGCATAGGTGGGAAAAAGTTCCAGCTGCTGCCTCCAGGTGGTATGTGACATGCAGGTCACCCTGTCCCCTTCATTGAGGATTTATCATTTTCCCTTAGATAGGTGGGTACAGATGCAGACTCAGATTCCCCCAAGAAGTACAAAGTATGTATTGTTTCTATTCCTAGCTGTGGGGGCAGAAAGCAGGAGTCTTAGGAGAGGCATACTGAAAAGAATGAGGCCTAAAACTACAGGGGGCACAAACAATAAGGAAGCATAGTCCCTGCTGTCTCAGGACCACCCTAGAGTCACAAATCATTACCGAGAACTAAACACAATGTTCATGAGAACTTCAAGGAGGCAAAGGTGGGAGGAATTAAGAGGAAAGGGGCTTCATGGGGGCTAGGGGTAAGCTCAGTAGTAGAGTGCTTGCTTAGCATGAACAAGGCCCTAAGTTCCATGCCCAGCACCACTGGGGAAAAATCTCATCAAGGAGATAGGGTGTGACCTGGGAGTCAAGGATGACACTGATTCCTAATGCGGAGGGAAGTAGGGTGAACTCAACCAGGAGCACTGCGTGAACAAAAAACAAACCCTGAGGCGTAAAGAACAAAGCGTATCCCAGATGTGTTGGGATATGGGTCCAGAGAGAAGATTCTGGAAAGAGAGAGATCGGTGGATCCAGCTTGTAGAGGACCTTGAATGGCAGGATAAGATGTATTGAAGCCATTGGAGCCTGATGAATTTGAGAAGAGAGATGCCAATGTCTTGGAAAGATTAAGACGAAAGGTTGTGCCAAAAGACCAAATTATGGTTCAACCTGTACAAACTTCTCAAACAACAGTGTAAGACATTCTATGTTATTGACATCTCTTGGGTCTAAGATTCTTACAGATGAAGCTCATTGGAGGGGGTGTGGTCCAGGGGGCCAACCATATCTGAAAAGACAAGAGATAGAAAACCAAGGGTGACATGGAGCGTCATCTGTTGACTTCTGGAGACAATCAGACTTCCAGGGTGCCATGAAGGGCTGTCCTTTCTACAGAGATTTGGCCAATCTGATCTGGTGCTGGTTGAAAATGAATATTTAAAAACAACCATCAATCTTACTTATTTTTAAAAAGATTCAATTATCTAGTTTTCAGGAATTTTCTTAGCAGGTTCTCTGTAACTTGCTCTGAGAACACCTTCTGTCACCGAACTTCTTCCCAAGACTTGATCGGTTTCTGTCTTCTCTCCACTTGCTTCACATGAACCCCTGGAATTGGACAGCCATAGGGGTTGAGAGCTGGGTTTTCGAGAGGCAGGATGCTGAGACATCAGAGTCAGGGGGTTGACTAGTTGGAGACAGACTTCATTTGTATGTGTGGTAGAATTGTAATGGGATTTAAGTTTGTGCTTTGGGGCAAAGCAGGCTGACTTATTTTCCAGAAAGGGATGGCTATGTGATTTCAAATATTTCCTTTACTTTTAGGGGAATTACAGCACCACTGTGAAGCGGGACCAAGTTCTGCACTGGAGCTGGGAATCCGAGCTCCCTTTAGAATGCGCAACACACTTTGTAAGAATACAGAGTAGGGCGGATGATGCCAAGTTCCCCGAACTGAGTATCTGGAGCAATTGGAGCTCATGGGAGGAAGTTCATGGTAAGAAGTGAGGTGGTTTTAAGAGTGAATAATGTAATACTTAGTTCTACTCAGGGATCAACAGTCAAATAGTGGAAGTTGCCATGAGGACCCCTTTGTAGACACTGACATTATTTTCATTTGTCTTGTATTAGAACTAAAAGCAAGGTTGTAACATTTACTATGGGGAGATAGATGGCTGAGGTTTTTACTTCTGAACTTTGTGAATTAATTATGCAATTCAGACAATTTTGTGTTCATTTGCCAACTGTGTAAAGTGTCCCTATTATAGAAAGCTAAGTGAACAAAGCAGAACATAAATTGTTTATGTTTTCATTAAAACAACACAAAATATGAATATCTCTGGAAAAGAGCTTGGGGCACTTTTTCTATAAAGGGCCAAATAGTCTATGTCATAACTGTGGTACTTAACTCTGCCTTTGGAAAGCAACTACAGACAATATTTGAACCAATGAGGGTGACTGTGTTCCAATAAAACTTTATTTAAAAAAGAAGATGGTGGGCTTGGGTTGGCCCATGTGCCATAGCCTGCCAATCCCCAATCTAGAGAAAAGGGAAGAAATATGAAAAATGAAAGCAGTTTTTCATCAGAGTATTGAAATGTTATGGACAAATATGTTTTAAATATCCCTTAATTTTGTGTTGGTTGTAATTCAAACTTAGAGTGGTTTTTGCCATAGTTTCTCATGCTCTGATTAAAATACAGCCCAGTTCTACAGCAATGGCATTTATCTCTTCACTATTTACCCTTTAAATTATTTGAAATTCTGCCAAAAGAATCATTCCTTTGTGAGGCATTTATGAAGATGTACTACCTCAAACTGGTAGCCCTTTAACTTGAGTGGCCTAGTGTTTAGACTAATAATAATAGAATTACATCTACATGCTACTGTTTGAAACACTAGAAATTAGTCCCCACTCCAGCCCCATAAAATATGCTTTATTCTTATCCCCACTTCACAGATGAGGAAACTGAGACACAGGGAGGTTAAAGAACCCAGGCAAAGTCATCAAACCACTAAATAATGGAACTAATCTTGGTGGACAGGCAGCCAGCCTGCAGCAGGATGAGAAGTGGATGGGGTGGTGAATCTTGAGCACAAGGGTGGGCAGCTCCTTCAGCTCCTTCAGGCCAGGTGGGAGGAGAGGATAGCAGGGGTGACTGGAGGGAGGTATGGGGGACCCTGAGTCTTCTTAAAGAGCCGGAAGACTGAGGTGCAAATGGGTCATAGTGGGAAAACTAAAGCAAAAGGAGATATCTGAATGACTGGTATTTCGGGGAAGGTGGAAAGAGAGGTGATCTAGTTGAATAGTGAGACTATGAGGGACAAGTGACTTGGGAGCTGGATAGAGCCAGCAGACCCTAGTTTGCTTACCACTGATTGAGCGCACTTAGGCTCAGAAAGTCTACCCACCCTATTGTTGTAAGGTAGGGAGAGTGGCCTGAGGTGAGGTACAGATGCGCTTGGCTCAGGGCCTCTCCATAGAACTGCTCTCTATAGAGCTGTTATGCTCACTTAACAATGACAACAGTACAGTAGTCACCAGTGGTACTGATAATGGTGCCATCTTTGGCGATAATGGCAACAACAGTGGTTCTGGTGTAAAGGAGTGCCTGATATGGACCAACGGGTGTCAGCTTGGTGTGGAAATTTAGGCTTCTATTTTTCCTAGGAGATAGAAAAAGCCAAAAGCCATCTTCTGAGGGTAAGGTAGAGGGGTTTTGTCTCAAGTCCTGAATGAAATTCTAATCAAACTTTTTTGTCTTGCAGTTCAACGTTCTCTTGGACCAAATACACTGTTAGTGTTCCCTAAAAATAAGCTGGTGGAAGAAGGCTCCAGTATCACCATCTGTTATATTTCTGGGATCAATCACAATAACATAACCTGTTACTTGCATGAAAAACTGATTCATGGAGTACAACTTGATTCAAATGCTTCTGCATTCAAGTTGAATAATATTCCTTTCATTAGAAAATCAGGGACAAATTTCTTTTGTGAGGTGAACCAAACAGATATTAAAAGTGGCACCACTTTCTTTGTGTCAAGTAAGTGTATCAATTTTGTTTCCCCCTCTTATTGTGCCCTGTGGAACAAGCTGACTCTCCTTTACCAGAAGACAAGTAAACATTTCCGTGCCTGATCTTAGTTTCCTTTTGTTTCCTGAGTCTTCTAGGAGAGATTCTGAAAATGAAATTCCAAAGCAGTATTTCCAGGATTTCCTGTTGTTTCCTTGCCCTTAAAAACAATTTTATTCCTAAAAACTGACAGTACTAAAGGAGAGAAAGTTCAGGTCATGACCTGGACCTCTGAGAAAATAGCCTGCTTTGCCTCAGCTATGGTGGAATTATCTCAGGATCATGGAGGGAGTGGGGTGGGGGGTGGGGGGGCCGTGGACCATCTGAAACATAGCCAGGGTGGTGGTCCAGAAGACGTGGGTTCACTCATGCCCTGGCTCAAGCCCTGGCTGGGTCTGTGCTCTTGGCAAAGTTTTCTAGCCTCTCTGAACCAGTATGGGGATGATGGTGGTTGGGGGGATTAATGACCACGTACAGTGCCAGGCCTCAATGCCATGGTGGCATGTACCCAAAGCGAACAAATGGTGGCCATTCTTGTTCTAAACTGTGGGGGAAATTTGTTCCATGGGCTATATCAGTGGAGTGGGGAACACGTTGATATTTCTGTAGCTCTCTGTGTGCTCACTCAGTGGCCTCCTGCTCTTTGTCTTGAGTCCCATTTTCCTGGACAGTAGGACAATGTCTGCAACAGCTCTCTCCTTGCTTCCATCGCCAGAGCAGGTAATTCCAGTCTCCTGGATGCTTAATTCATCTGTGCGCCTTAACATGGGCACTAGGAAGAGCAGTGACTCTAGCATCCTAGAGTGGCTTTGCTATTTCTTGGGACTCTGAGCTTCCAGTTGTTGAGTTTATCCAGTTCACAGAGTCTGATTTTCTAGAAACTCCTGGGCTTTCTATAAGCCACATCACCCAAAATGAAACACCAAACAGGCACTAGGGAGACAGCCTCTCAAACAGACATGGTGCACAACACTGACTATCCATTCCCATCATATCCCAGAAAATCATGGAAGAGGGGGCTTCAGAATGATGAAATGCTGTGATGTGACTCGATTAGGCTATTGATATGTGGATTTCCACACTGAGTTTTTCTTCATTGTTCTGAATAACCCCATGGCTTCAGAGCCCAATTAGAAGCTTTCCATTTGACTTCTCTTTCAATAAAGGGGTTTAATTAGGTCTTTCATCTGTTTATTTTCTTTGTATGGGCAGAAGTACTCGAGGAACCCAAGAACTTTTCTTGTGAAACTCAGGACTTCAAGACCTTGAAATGTACTTGGTATCCTGGGGTGGACACTGGCTTGGACTGGAATATGCAGCCTTCCCAAAGCTACACTTTATTTGAATCGTAAGTTAGCTCTGGTTTTATTGATAGATTCTTCCTTGTTTGAGATGTATGTGACAACAAGCAACACTTAGAAGTTGCAGAAAGTTGATAGAAATGTTTCCAAATTACCTGCCAGAGTCAGGAGGAAATCTTTAAGTGATTATAGGTGTATAATACTCTCTGCCTGAGGGGTTTCTTTTTCTTCAAAAATATGTACCATAAAAACAAGAAAGACAGTTCATACTATATCCTTATGTGAAAGTAATCCCATCTGATGATCTGTCTCTACCTCTTTTTCCAACTTTTTAAGACCATTTAAATTTAATTGATTGAGTTGCACATGATGGCACACACCTGTAAATCCAGCTACTCTGGAGGCCGAGGCAGGAGGATCAAAACAAAAAGTTGTGTACAGGGTTGGGGAGATAGCTCAGTCGGTAGAGTGCTTGCCTTGCAAGCACAAGGCCCTGGGTTTGATCCCCAGCATCAAAAAAAAAAAAAAAAAAAAAAAAAAAAGTTGTGTACAATGAATCAAAATGCAGTCTATAAAAATTAAAAACTAAAAAAAAAAAAAAAAGGAAACTTGAGGCCAATTTGGGAAACTTAACAAGACCATGTCTCAAAATAAAAAAAATAAAAAGATCTGGGGACATAGCTCAATGGTAGAGCACCCCTGGGCTAAATCACCAGTAGCAACCACACAAAGCTGAATGTATTCTCACCCCTTACAAGGGGGAATCAGCAATTCATTGTTAATACATTTAATCAAATACAGCAAAAACACGGAAATAGTGTTTTCGTTACTGGTATCTCAGTTATGGATCAATGACAATATGTGGAATGTATTTTGAAAGTCACTCCCAAGGGATAGGGAAATATCTGCTTTGACGAGAGTAAACTCTTTTAATTGTTGTTTTGTTTTGTTCTGTTTTGAAGATTTTCTGGAAAAAAACAAAATTGCAAACACAAGAACTCGTGCAATTGGAAAATAACTCAAGATGTACAAGAAACATATAATTTTACTCTCACGACAGCCAATTACTTTAGGAAGAGAAGTGTTAATATTATTTTTAACCTGACTCATCGAGGTGAGACTAGAGTCCTTACAGCCTACTGTGCCATGAACAAGTCAATGTGCTGTAGATTTTTGCCTAATTCACAGCCTAACTCAAAGTTAAATTTCATACCTGTTGGTCTCGCCACGCTTGCCCTCCCAGATGCAAACATCCCTATTGTTTATCTGGATAACATTTTAAGCACCTGTGAACTTACTAACCAACTTAAAAACTAGGACTCTGACGTAAACTATTTGATGTTCTATTCCACTGCCTCCCCACCTGTCTCCTTCCACAAGATTATTTTTCATTTAAATTGTGTATAGGTGTGTTTGTGTGATTCTTATTTCTTATAAGAAATAAATTTAATTTTGTATGGTTTTAATGTATATGAAGGAGGTCCAGCTGTGCATAATAATCTAGTAACTGCTTGTTATAGCATATTAAATGGCAAACAAAGGATTGCTCATATTGTTGAGTGTTGCTAGTCCTTCCATTTTACTACTATATAGCATTTCATGTACATATACAATATTTTATTCACTTACCTCTTTTAATAGATTTCAAGTTGTATCCAGGTTTTTGTTTTTGAATACTGTTTTCATTAATTTGAGCATTTTATACATGTTCTAGTACACATACAATAGTTTTTCTTAAGTAATATACCTAAGGATAGAATTGGCAAAGTTGTAGAGTATCTGAATGTTCACCTTTTATGAGATAATATCAAATTATTTCCAAAGAAATAGTGCCAATAGATTCACCTTAGGTGCTCGCACATTCTCTTCACGTTGGTTATTCTTACTCTTCATTTTTGCCAACTGAGTGGGTGTAAAATAGTAGTGATGATGGTTTCGATCTACACATCCTTAGGACTAAATAACTCTTCCTATGTTTTCAACACATCTGCTTTCTCTTCTATAAAATGTTTGTTCATGTTCTTTGTCTACTTTTCTGTGGATTGTTTATACTTTTTATTGACAATCTGTATATTCTTGGTGCTTTGTTTGTGCACCTGTATTGCTAATATCTTCTCCCAGATTGTAACTCTTCATTCTCTTATACATGACTATTGATAAATAAAAGTTCTCAACTTTAATATAATCATGCCAAAAATTTTTAAAGAAATCCTTTCCTATCCCAAGATCAGAAATCTAGTCACCTATAATATTTTACTAAGAATTTTAAAGTTGTTTTTAAAAAGTTAAACCCCTGGGTGTTTTTTTTTTTTTTTTTCAATTAAATGCAAGTGGAGCTGTTTTGTATATTAGATAGGGATTTAACATTGAAGTTTTCTTATGAGTCACCATTGCTTCATTTCCATTGAGTGAGTAGCTCTTCTTTCCTGTGATTTGATGTGCCAGCTCTCACTGTAATGACAGCTCAGTGGAGTTGTAGACTATTAACTCCACTGGTCAGTTTGCCACTTTTGCACCAGTATCAGATCAACCAAATTAACTTCATTTGGTTAGTTTGCTTAGAGTCTTGATGTAAGGTGAGTCAACTCCTTGCTCTTGGCCAAATGCATCTTCACTGATCTTGGTGCTGTGTTCTTCTGTATAAACTTGAGTCTCTTCTGAAAACCCTGTTGATTTTTTCATTGGATTTGTAATTAATCTACAAATGTAATTTGGATAACTATCTTTTTTTATGAAATATTTTTTAGATGTTGATGAACCTTTATTTTATTCATTTATTTATATGTGGTGCTGAGATTCAAACCCAGTGCCTCATACGTCCTAGGCAAGCGCTCTACCACTGAGCCACAACCCCAGCCCCCTGGATAACTATCTTTATGTTACCAAGTCTTCCTGTGCATGTACATGGTATTTTTTACACATATTTCGGCCTTTGTTAATGTCTGTTCAAGAAGTTTTAAAATCTTCCCATGTCTTCCTGCATGGTTTTTGTGCTACAATCACTAAAGCAACTTCCAAAAACAATTTAAACTATTTTAAACATTTAATCTTCCCATTTTCTCTCCTCTCATTTTGAATTTTTTAAAAAAAATTCCGAAATCCCTCCATTTTAAAAAATAGTTGTTTATTTTCTTTAAAATCCAATAATTTTACCATAGTCCATCTTCCCCATCAGAGCATGGAGGCATTACATATTATATCATCTTCCTTTTAACCCTTACTGGATCTTTTTGGTTATAAGTAACTATGTATTTTTAAAGTTTACCACCAGTTCTTATGCAAATACTATCCAGTTTAGTTATTTGAAGTTCATACTTATGGGAGCAGGGCCTATGAATCCTCCAGTGTCAGTACTAAGTTTTGGCTGTGGTCTTTGTATTTAAAGGTCAGTTTGAATGGATATAAAATCTTTTAACTCTTTGAGTGTCATAAATTGCATTTCTCCATTTTCTCTTGCCATATAGCAATGCTGACAAAGAACTCATGGTCATGGTAATCTATTTGTTTTCCATTAGAAAGCCATGTGGTTTTGTTGCTTAAGTGCCCAAAGAATTTTTTTTTCTTTAGAACCCAGTAATTTTACAATAGTTTGTCTTGGCGTTGTCTAGGCCGAGTTGACATTTTTGGTAAGTTGGTATTTTTTCAGTATGTAGCTCCAAAGACTTAAATGAAAGTATTTTAATTATAGTTTTTTTGTATTTGCTAAACTATCTACCATATTGTGAGGCAATAAAGATCAGGTGGAGGTTAAAGGACAGACTCCAGTCTTGTCAGTTCTCTTCTTTTGATTTTCTTTCTCAGAAATTCCTAGTTTCCCTTTATTAGGTCTTCTTTCCAATCTTCAGTATGGGCCACTTTCTCTTGAATTATTTTTTTATCTCTTCATTTATTTTAGATTCTTAAAATTTGTCTTTTTATACCTTCTCTTCGCTCAAGGGTCTACCTGTTGTGTTTATTTACTCTTGGATCTTTTTCCAGTTTAGTTTTCATTTTTCATTCATTTTTAAAAATTTTATGTCTATTTCTTTCTTGAGTTGTTACTTCAGTTATGACTCTTTCTAAATCTGAGTTTTATTATTCTTTAATATCTTGCATCACTTTTCCCAAGTCTCTAGTCTGTTTTGAAGTAGTCTGTTATCTCACTGGCTTCTTCATTACCCTTGGTTATGCCCTCTTTTCCATACACAGTGGTATTTGCATGTGCCCTTGCTCTCATTACTCAATCTGCTAGAAGTTTAAGTATTTGTGGTTTTTTTTCCCAAAAAACAAACAAGCAAATTTGACTTTAAAATATTCTTTTAATTGTATCTTTCTTTGCTAATTGAATTTCTTCTTTTATTTTCATTATCTGTGCTCTTTTGTTTCCTTGAATTTATTCTGTGTTCTTTTAATTTTCTTAAGTTGGATACTGATTCACAAATACAGTGCTTTCAGATATAAATTTTCATTTAAATTTCAGTTTTTACCATCCAAAATAAT
The DNA here is from genome assembly GCF_902686445.1 of Sciurus carolinensis. NCBI lineage: Eukaryota > Metazoa > Chordata > Mammalia > Rodentia > Sciuridae > Sciurus > Sciurus carolinensis. The sequence continues at coordinate 33,461,745 of NC_062218.1, forward strand.
CCAGTAAATGTTGGCATTGGAATGCCTTCAGTATAATGAACTATATGTGATACCATCTATAATCCATGAATTGTGTTTTAAAATTTTCCTAATAGAATAATTTTTGTCGCTTCATTATTAATTTCTAACAGATTTCACTGTGGTCAGTAAAGTTGTCTATGTTGTGCATGTTCATTGAACTTGTTGAGTTTTGTTTTGTGGTCTTATGCCTTGCTGTCAGCATGTGGTCTGTGGACTGGAAATGTCTGTCACCTGGGATCTTTGTGGAAGTGCAGAATCTCAGTCATCAGTCTAGCATGCATGAATTGTAATTGTTCTGTGTATCTATTAGATCAAATGTGTTAGTTGTGTTGTTCACATCTTTTATGTCCTTGAGTTTTGCTTATCAGTCTATCAATAATTGGGAAGGATTTATTAAAATTACCCACTGTTTATATAATAGAATCATTTCTTCTTATAGTAACATTAATTTTTATCTTAAGTATTTTGAGGATATTTTATCAAACTTGTATTTTAAAATTGTTCTATCTTTTGTATGAGACTTCCCATAGCTTTAAAAATAATGTTTCTGTTACTTAAAATTCTATTTTTTCTAAAACCACTTGTCATGGTTTAGGTCTGGAATGTCCCTAAAAGTCTCATGTTTTGAAGGCATGGTCCCCAAAACAGCAATGATCAGAGGTGAGGCTTTTAGGAAATGATTAGATCTGAGGGCTTAATCTCATCAGTGGATTAATCCACTTGATGGAGTAATAATTTAAATGGACCACTGGGAAGTGCTTGAAACTATAGTCAGTTAAGCATATCTGAAGGAAAGAGGTCACTAGGGACATGACCCTGGGGACTCTATCTTGTCTCTGGATGCTTCCTCTCTCTTCTCCCTCTCCCTCTCTCCCTCTGCCTCCCCCTTCTTCCCCTACCCTTCCTGGCTACCATGATTTGAACCACTTTCCTCTGCCATGCCCTTCTGCCATGATGTTATGCCCCACTTCAGGTTCAAAGCAATGGAGCCAGCCCACCATGGACTGAAACCTCTGAAACCATGAGCTAAAATGTCAGGTATTTTGATCACAGTGATGAAGAGCTGACTAGCATCACTGCTACATTGTAGTCTGTAAACCAGATGGTTGTATTCCTGTTGCACAGGTCTCTCGTTATTTTGGCACGTGAGCCTGACTTCTCCTACAAGTAGTATCCAACAACTTGGACTTCTACCATGTTGTCAGAACATACTTATCAGGGGAAGATGTAATAGTCCAGGCCAAGTCTTTTCAGCAAGGGATGAGCTAGGATCAGTAACTAGAGACCCTAGGAAACCAGAATTAAGCACTCCTCCCTGAACCAAACAGCTCTTCAGTTCCAGGTTTCATACTTATCCCTCACATAGCAGCATGGAAGGTTAGATGGCAATCCACCAGGCCTGGGAATTCAGGGGAGAGGCATGGGGAAGGGACTCCTCAGGCTTTTTGGCTCCATGGGTTTTCCTTGACTGCTTGTAGTGCTCCTTCCTCCTGGGGATACCTGCTCCAGTGGTCTGAGTTTTTACCAGTGTGTGTGGAGGTAAGGGTGTGCAGAGTTCCTTAGTTTTCTCTGAATCTTCATCCAGTGTGTATGGGGGAGGGAGCCGTCATCCTGTCCTGGTTGAGCAATTCATTGAAGGTCTCCTTTTTTTTTATCTCCCTTGTCATCTTTGGTCCAACTATTACCAACTGGCATTTGTATTGACCAGACCGGATCTTGATTTGATATCATATCCAAAGACTTTCAACTATGGCAGAACCATCACAACAACGGTTTTGCTATGCTTCCTTAACTAGAATAAAGAAGTGGCCCTTTATTTAGGATCCCAAATCAGGTTGTCTTTTTAGATAGAGATGCCCATCTCCTGGTTTTATTCTTACCTCTCCTGTTCCTACGTCTCTTCTAAGGCTTAGTCTCCTCTGCCAGACACCAGTATTTGGAGTACCTTAAGTCTTGCCCATATGCTTTTTCTCTTGCCCACTGGAAGATCTAACATGCTTGTGGCTTTAATAACTTCCTGCATACTAATGAGGTTCTCTTAGCTGTAATTTTGTATATCTGAGTATATTCTTGACACCTCAAACACAAAGTTGAATTCATGCTATTACTCCCTTCTCCAATTTGGTCCTGTTCTAGCATGTTCCATCTCTGTGAATGACAAGGCCTACAATCCAGCTTTCTACAAGTCAGTTATGGGAATCATCCTTGCACTTTTCTCTCTCTGACCACTCACACTTACTCCTACCTGCAATTTCTATTTATTTTTTGCCTAAATATGTCTTATACTTACTTTTTTCCATCTGTACCATTATTCCTAGTCTAATCCACTACCCTCCTCACTGCTATGACTTCCTACCAGGTCTAGAAGTCTCTTGTTCTTTAAGCCTTGGCAAAGGTGGTCATCTCAAAACTAAATTTGTCACCCCTTCCTCCCTTCTACTCCCAGCCTCCTTTTACCTTCTTGACTCTTACATGTCTTGTAGATCAGCTTATTCACCATGCCACCTTCCAGTATAGAGTGAGCAAAACTGAGCAAGTGTTCCTAATAAACTCAAATGCTAATGTGTGTCAAGGGGATCCATGGTGATCATGGGAAGTGTGTTGATGTGGCAAACATGTAAACAAGTGGAATAATTTTAAGTATTGATAATTCTTGTTCACAAGATAACATGCAAGTAATGGTGTACAGAAGGCCTAAGATGCTGCTTCCTCAGGATGGTTGGGGGAAACTCCTCTGAAGGAGTAGTGTCCTGCAGGATGAGCAGAAGGGAGCCAACATCCAGGGGAGGAGAATTTGATGCAAAAAAGAACAGGATTTGAAAAGGTTGTGGGGTGGAACAAGTTTAGGGGTGTTTCGAGGGGCAGAAAGAATGTCCTTGTGTCTTTACTATAAGATAAAAAAGAGACTGGAGTGGCTGGCAGTGATCAGATCACAGCAGCTATGGAATAGGATGAGACTTTTGGATTGAAGGTTTTCATCAGGAGAAGACATGATGGGATTTAGGTGCAGAAAAAATCCCTTACGCTGGGCCATAAGGGTAGGGTGGTGGTAGGGAGATGGTAGGGGCTGTTGCAGTAATGGAGTTGGTGGAAAGAGAGCATATTTGGAGCATAGTTTGGAATGGAGCTGATAGGATTTATGGCAGGAAGTCATGGCGGGATTAATAGGGAAAGAGAATTTAGGATGACCCCTGGGATTTGGGCTTAACTAACTGGGCAAACAAATGTTTTCTAACACTAGCCCAGTGTTAGTTGTTTTTGTTGGCTGTGGTTGTGATATCTTGCCACAGAGTCCTGGAGTTTAAAGAGAGCACCTCCAGCTTCTTTCCCTGCGCTGAGAGCCAGTTCTCACCTGGTAAACTTGGGCTCATGTTCTTTGGGTAAACATTGTGGTATCAGGAATACTGCTGTAGTTTACCATGGGCAGGACGAGAGGTGGCTCTGCTCTGTGACACAAGGCCAAGGGTGGCTTCCTGGTTACCCGCAGTGACACCAGATTGGAGAGCTAACGAAGGCATTGTCCTTCTAGGCCTCTGCTGCTGTGTCCTTGTGGGGAAAGCAGATGACAGGCTTGTGTCCCATTCCCATCCCTCCTGGGGACTTGGTATTCCCTATGTATAGGACAGGGATTGGACCTAGTCGGTATAGTTGCCTAGTCTCTCTGTCCCTACTACCTCTGTGGGTACCCATTGTCCTTATTGCCTGATCCAGATCTCCTGGCCTCAGTCAATTAGTCCAGGGAGAAAGACAATGTCCTATACAAACCTGGAATGTATGGTAATGTCCATACAACTGGAAGGACTCTGGTACTGCTTGGTCCCATTCTCTACCTGCTTGGAATCTCACAGGGGTTGCATATTGGGGAAGTGTCACCTCCACGTTATAGAGTTGGGGGAGAATTGCTGGAGTACTATGGTGCCTGAGCCACAAACCACTCCATGACATGTGCACTAATGGGATGAAGGAAAAATAATGACTGGGAACACTGAGGTTGGAATTTGGTAGGTGCAGCCTAAGATGCAGCTGCCTGGTCCACCTCCACCCCTACCAAGCGCAGTGTTTCCCAACATGCACTTCAGGGCCATGTCCCCGCTTTTGCTAGAGTGCAGTGTTTCATGCCCACATTGCCCTAGCCAGATGAGGATGCCATCCTGTATAGCAGTCATCTTGATGGATATCCTTTCTTTGGTGTTGTGTGAGTTGGCTATTCCACTGTCTAATGGCTCCATTGGCCTGTGGATAACAAATGGAAAGTCCGCCTGTTGTGTTGCTTGGGTGATGAGGATGCTTCTTGGTCAGGGTAAAGTCTCATGGGGTATCCTAAAAGATGCCATCAGTTCCTCTTAAGGGTCGCTTTGGTACTAACCAGGTCCATGTAAGCAACATATATTTATCCCTTCTAGGCAGAAATTGATTGCCATTGTTTTGTCCCTACACAGTGGATTCTTTAGTTACTCCTTTGTATTCTCCTGAACAGTTGGCAAGGTTCTAGGCAATGGCCCATGAGTTGGTGCAAAGGGATCAAGATATGGTGGTAGGGGTGACTGGTATGACCATTGCCACTGTGTGAAGTTTGGCCTCTTGGGAAGAACATCCAAGTCCAGACTCAATCAAAAGATGGCCATCCACTGGCCAGATGGCAGCTACAGCCCACATACTGTCTGCTTTTAGATTGCAGAGCCGTTGGTAAACTGTGCCATGCCAGCAGAAGGCATGGTTTTGAATTTGGGGTTCCACATAATCATAGGAGGAGCCAAAACAAGCTTTTCAGGTCACTTGGTCCTGAAAGTTAGCTATTAATTTATCAAACCTATGGGTCTCTTGAGTTCCCAGAGGGGCTTGATCTGAAATGTTCCAATTTTACTCTGTTGAACCTGTTCAATGCTATTGGTGGGATCTGCATGCACCCAAGTAAGAGTGTGCAGTTTTAGCTTCTCAAGTGGCACTCTGACCATAAAATGCAAAGTCTCCAAACAGCACTATCTGCCAGCAAGCAAGGAACTGCCATTTAAAAGTGGCGGCTTCCTCAGGTACTGTAGGTGTCCAAAATCCAAGAGACTGGCTCACCCTGCTGGCAGTTTTCTCTTGCCACATTCTGTAATCAGGAAGTGGGAGGTTTTAGACATCTGCGATTCTATCTGGCTAGCAGACTCCAGAGGTTTGAAAAGCAGTGCCCAGACCTCAACCTGTTGAATGACTTTCAAAACAGGCTATTGCAAAGAGTCCATTTAAAGACAATGGCCTTGTTGGTCACCTTGAATAAGGGGAGCAAAAGGACACCCGGGTTGGGCATATGCTGTCTCCATTACCCAGAGAAACCCATCAGCAGCTATTGTGCTTCCTTTTTATTAGTGGGTGCAGGCAGGGCCAGCTATTTTTGTTTGATGGTATTTGGGATATTTCTTTGACTCTCAGCCCAAATGGCTTTGGCAATTAACTTCTAGTGGTCCATGGTTAGTCTCTAAGCCCAGGAGACCTTTATGACCAGTGAGACTAGGCTGTAACATTGTGACATTTCTGTGTTAAGTCCTATATTAACAAAGTAACTAATCTCTTCTGCTCAGTATGCAGTACTCCTTTTGAGGAATACCCCTCTAGGACTATGGCCCTTTAGGTGGAAGAAGGAGTGGGCGCAACCACTGTTATTTGTGGAATTCTCGGCTGTGAGGGAGCTACCACTCCGGTGGAAGAAGCATTCTGTGCTACAGCAAACAAAATGCCAATATCTATAATACACCAAGTGACCCAAGGGCCCTACCCGTAAGCAGATAAGCATCATGGATCATTGTATCTGCCCCCAAAACTCCCAAAGTCTTCAATTTATTTTTTTCCTGTAAGGGGACTGGAAGTATTTTCATGTGAGCTCCAATTTCCAAGAACCTCAGAATATTCTGAATTTCATACTTTTCCCTTTGATCTAGACAGGAGTTGAGGGCCATTGGCTTCTCATGGGGAACCCAGAAACTTTGGCCCCATTCCTAGCTATAGGCTATTCAGCCTGAGACATTGGGCCTGCAATGACCCAGACTTACCACTAGGCTGCAGGAGACTCCCCTGGCTTTTGTCCACATCTGTCCTTTAGATCCTGAGTCTCCTTCCTATGCAGGCTGCAGTGCTCATGTTAGCCCCCTTCCAGATGTTTTAAGGATCACTGGAGGACTTCTTTCTTCCCTGTCAGATGCTGTGTTAGTCAGTTTTTCATCACTGTGACCAAAATACCTTACAATAACAACTTAGAGGAGGAGAAGTTTATTTGGCTCATGGTTTCAGAGATTCATTTCATGGACAGTCAACTCCCTTGCTCTGGGCCCAAGGTGAGGCAGAGCGTATCGTGGAAGAAGAACATGGCAGAGGAGCACTGCTCTGCTCTTGGGACCAGGAAAGAGAGAGAGGGAGGGGAAGGGGCTGGGGGGAGATGTACCTTTCCAGGCATGCCCCCAATGACCCGCCCCCTCCAACTACAGCCCACCAGGCTACAGTTACCACCCACTTACTCCATTCAAAGAAGAATGGATTGATTAGGTTACAGCTCTCACAATCCAATCATTTCGCCTTTGATATTTTTGCATTAAAGCAGGAGCTTTTGGTAGATACTTTGTATCCAAACCACAACAGATGCCTAAGAGACCATCTGAATATTCACTGCCCAAGCTTTCCAGAAATAAAAGATGACATAAGTGCCTGACAGGGAATTGTGACTTAGCATCCCTATTTCTACATATTTTTTTTTCTGTCTTAATCCATGCAACACATGCTTGTTTGTGTGTGTGTGTGTGTGTGTGTGTGTGTGTGCGCACATGAGTACTAGAGAGAGCAACCTATGTCCCCCTCAGTATCCTTCTTTTCCCATAAATTATCCAGCTGTGTGACCATCCCCTGCACCCCTAGGCTGACATTTCCACCTGAGCCAGGTATGAGAGGACCCTCCCACTTTGCCAATAAACCATGGTTCTGCCAGACTGTATCCTGCTCACTGACTGGTTATCCACTTGAGTCCAGTGAGATAGAACACACTCCTATACAGCAAGTTATGTGAAATAGATTTGTTACTCAAAGATAAGCAGAAAGGACCATGAGAGTCTTGGAATTCATGGCTGATTAGTCCCCCAGGGCTCAGGAAAGCTGCCCTGGGCAGCTGGAATATCATCTTTGAATTTCTCACATTACAGCTGAAGGACCTCAGAAAGCAGCCTGCTCTGGATTTAATACCCTAGGGACATATGACTCACTGATCAGGACATCTTGTTTCCAGAAAGGACTGGAAGAGAGCCCACACTGTTCCAGCTAGCACTCCCCCCAGCTTCCTTATCTCAGAATTTTGTATTCCCAGAATATTTTAGTTATTCTTGATAACTAGAAACAAGAATGGGGGGAGAACTGGGTCAATATATGTCTTCTAGAGAACTGATCTTGTATCTTCAACTTAATATTTCGCTGCTTCATGTGAAAGTCCAATACATATAGAAGTCCAATAACTCTCTATCCTTTACACTGTCCCACCATGGCAGGGTATAGTTATGTGCTACACTTCCATATAGTGGAAACCCCACCAGACACTGTTATGCTTTTTGCTTTTAACACTCACACATCCTTCAAAGAATTTAAGAGGAGAAGACAGTCTTGTATTATATTTACCTAGATAGTTACAATTTCTGTTGTTATTCCTTCCTACCTGAAGGACCGAGTTTTCCTCCCATATCTTTACCCTTCAATCTGAAGCTCTCCACTTAGCATGTCTGCGCTCCATTTAGAGCAGTTCTGCTAGTAAGCCATGCTTGGTTTTGCTTCATCTGGTGATGTCTATCTGCCTTCTTTCCTGAAGCTGACATTTCTGGGTATTGACTTCTGGGTTGAGACTTTACTTCAGCAATTTCAAGATGTTCCATCACCTTCTGGCCTCTGTGGTTTCCCCTATAAAATGTGCAATCCCTTGAATCATTCTGTACACAATGTATGCTGTTTATCTAGACGCTTAAATTTTTTCTCTTTGGTTTTCAACAAAATTATTTTAGGTCTATAAAATTATTATAGGTCTAGGTATAGTTTTCATTGAATATATCATTCTCCAAACTTCTTGAGTAGGAAAATTTATGTAACTCGCCAATTTGGGAGTTTTCCACCAATATTTATTCAATTATTACTTTGAACATGTCTCTTCCTTCTCCTCTTCTGGTACTTTTGACAGTGTTGTAACTTTATTTTTAATTGGGCTGGAGTTGTAACTCAGTGGTAGAGTATATGCTTAGCATGTGTAGGGCCCTGGATTTAATCCCCAGTGTACACACATGCACACACAAATTACTGCATTGTTTAAGGGCCTTGAGACCCTTCATTTTTTTTCAATCTTTTTCTGGTCTTTGAGTCGAATAATTTGTGTTGATGTATCTTCAAAACCTTCTTGGCTCTAATATGTTTAGGATACACACTTTGGTTTTTCTGTTTGTGGCTTTATCCTAAGCTTCTTAAATCTGTAGATTTATGTCTTGCACCAAATTTAGGGAGTTTTTAGCCAGTATTTATTGAGAATCACATTTTTTCCTCCTCACATTCTGGGAACTCAATTATTGGACTTCTGCTATTATAATCCCACATCTCCCCAAGGCCTGATTCACTTCTCAACACCCCGTTTTCTTCCACTTGTTTGGTTGGGTCATTTCTACTGATCTACCTTCAGGATCATGTACTTTCCCATGTCTTCTCTCTTTGGCTACTGTTCTTCCCACATGAGTTTGTTATTTCTATGATTATATTTTTCAGGTCTAAAATTTCCCTTTTTGTCTTTTATGACTTTACTAAGGCTTTCTGTTTTTCCATTTGTTTTGATAATGTTCATGGTCACTTGTTGAAACAGTTTATAATAGTTGCTTAAAAGCGTTTGATGGAAAATTCCAACTTATTGGTCACATTTTTATTACCATTTGTCAGCAGTATTTTCCCCCATGAGCTGAAGTTTTCTTGGTTATTTGGATTTTATCCTGGGCATTTTGAGTATTAGGTTTTAGGACCCCAGATGTTTGGATCCTCTGGGGGTTATTGATAGTTTTTAGTTAACAATTAACCTGATTGGGTTTGGGCTGCATTTTAACCAACCTAAGGTGGGCTGTGGTTCCAATATCAGTTAACTTTTCAAGGACTTTGCAGTGGCTTAAAAATCTGTTTCATGCATGTCTCTCCCTGGGACCTAGACAGTGGTCTAGATAGTGGTCTGTTAGCTCAATACTCAAAGTCTTTGGTATGCTGTGTAAGATTAAATCTAGGTATGCATTAGAGGTAAGCATGGGAGTTCCTGAATAATTCCATGGAGTCATGTTCTCTAGCACCTTCCCCTCCATGATTTCCCTGTGCTTTCTTGGTTTCTCTTCATTTCATTCTCCAGTCAGAAATCTGGGACTTTGACTATCCCACTCTGGTACTTCCTCTACTGTGTCCTCATATAAGGCCAAGTATTAAGAGAACAGAGGGGCAAAAAAGCAAAAAGAAAGAAAGTGAAAAAAAAAAAAAAAGTAAGAAACAAGGTAAACTCCCTTCCAGTTCAAGTAGTACTTCCAATTCTGGTTTCCAATATCTTTGCTGCTATTTACCTTTCAAATTTCTCAGGTAGCACTCTGTGAATTATGCCCACTGCATTCAGTGGAATATACAGGACAAAATGTGCTTCTTTCAATCTTTTCAGAACTTTATTTCGTCCAGTTTTTTATTTTAGATATTATATTTTCAGTCCTCTTCCTCTTCCTCCTTCTTCTCCAATCTCTCTCTCTCTCTCTCTTTCTCTCTCTCTCAATAGTTGCTCTTTCTCTTCTGTTTGTTTCAGACCTTCTCACCTTTACCTCATGGAGCTCTTCTGAAGTCTCTAACAGTGCCCTCCTATGGATCATCTAGAGGTTGCCACCTGTTGACTGTCTTCTCTTGGGAATCAGTGACATTTTTCTGGAAAATTGTTATACATTGAACATTTGGGATTATATTCCTGACATTATTAATATTAGTTTTATTAAAAGCTGAGTTCTGTTTTAGTCTTCCTCCCTGGGCTTTCTTCTCTAAGTTTTAACTCCCCTCCACAATCTGCCTGCTTATGTCTAATTCTAAGATTGCTAAGGATATTTCTTTTTGTCTTTTTCTAAGAATCTAATATAATCAATGAAAGAGAAAAGCTGTGAGTTGGCATGCTATATCTTGTCAGTAAGTCTGGTTTTGTTGACTATGTTCTTAAACAAAAAATACTTTTTCAGTGGAGAGATGAACTGCCAACTTACCAAAGTTCTTTTGGATCTGTGTTTAATTCTTTTCTTTCTTTCTTTCTTTCTTTCTTTTTTGGCAGTTCATCCAATGGCTCCCCACAGTGTCCGTTTTGAAAGTATAGGTGCCACGCCTGTCCTGATGAGCTGGAAGGTGCATGCCCTTGGGAATTACTTGACACTCCAGTGTCAGGTTGAACTGCAAGGCGATGGAAAAGTGATACAAGTAAGAACCCTGCTTAGTCGTCTGTCTGTCTTCCACATCCCTCTTATGCCCTGAACGGAGAGATTGCTGAATAAAATTACTTCAAACTCTGATCCGCCTGTGAGTTCTGTGGGTGGATCATCTGTTTAAAAAGGAACAAGACATTAATCGTAGATTTTTAGAGAAGGGAAGAAGACTTTAGGGATTTCTTTTTCTTTGTTTGCCTGAAGAAGACCTGGTCTTACTCCAAATCAGGATTTACTGTGTCCTGTTTGGGTTTGCAATGAGACGTGCTCACCAATGCTTCTGTCTTCTTCTCTTTTCCTTTTCCTTTCTTCTCTTCTTCAATCAAGCAGCACAGTGTTGACATGAAGGTGAATGGCAAGCTCCTCTTTGGGGAACTGGTGCCTGGTACAGAGTACATGGCCCGCGTACGCTGTGCTAATGCCAAGCACTTCTGGAAATGGAGTGAATGGACGGTTGAAAACTTTACCACCCCTGAAGCTGGTATGTTCAGCCCCCTGGCATTTAACCCATGGATCTAAACCCCAGAGATGGGCCGGCTTCCCTAAGAGTGTTTAGTGTACTAAACTCTTAAGAGGCAAGTATGAAAACAGGATACCATCTTTTAAAATTGGGTCAATGTAAAAAAAAAAAAAAATTCGGTCAATGTCTAATGAGTGGAAGACGCCAATTTCAAACATTTGACATCAGTATTATTTCTAGCATACATTTTATTTCTTCCCTTTCATTCTTCTAAAATAGTTTCTGAGCCACTGCTATTGCTGGATGCACATTGGATCTGGGTCTGTGTAAATTAGCATAGACCTTTAATTCAGAACCGGGGTCAAATAGAAGTGTTAATGTCATGGAAAGCACTGGTCTCATACTGAATAGTTTCACGTTGTGTCTGGAAATGTAATCTTGATACTTGGGCCCTTAATCTTTATTAGTCAGTTGTTTGCTCCAGTTATGGTGCTTTGGGAGCCTCTGCATCTGAGTATTGATGATACAGGACTTTCTCCCCAAATAACTATGTCCCAGAGCAGAGACATGAGATGATCTGGCCTTGCATCCAGCTCTTTCCAGTGCATGATGATGAAGTATTATTACTACCTGTTTTCCAGATGAGGGACCCTGCATCCATGGATTCAAGAGACTTACCCAGTTTGCAACCTTAGTGAAAGGCAGAGACATGAGAATAACATAGCAGTTCACGTCTATTCTGTGCCAGACACAGCTCTCTGTGCCCACAGTTGTTCTCTTTTAATCCTCACTACATGTGCAGGTGCTATTAATAGGTGAGGCAGTGAGCGGTGAAGTGACCTCACTGGCCCAGTCAGTAAGTGACTGAGCTGTGACTCAATGCCCAGGCAGCAGAGCTCCACCCTGACCAGCACTAGGCTCCCTGTGTCCTCTCTCTTGGTATTGTGATCACAGCTGTGTGATCATGTCTATTCAAGCCCTGGCTGTTTATGGCCAAAGGAAGGATTACACTATGTGTTCCATTCCATCTTCTTGTTTGTGGGTAGCTTGGCAGAGCTGTCTCTGCCTCATTCTATAAGAGCCATTTGAAAGCAGTGGCTCTAATTTGGGCACAAGTCAGGGCAGCTGGTCAGAATGGACACGTGGAGATGACCATTAGTGAGTTTTGCATCCCTCCCAACCCTTCCAGGCTTCTCATCCACCAAGATGCCAGTAATTTTTCCAAGGGATACAAATTCCCCATGGATCCCTGCTGTGGGAAGCCCTATTCTTGATAGGTTGTGATGTATTCCTCAGCTGTGCTTTATTAAAAAATTTCAATAATGTTTTGCTTTGGGATTTTTGTTTGCTGCAAATTGAGGCTAACATTATAACTATAATTTTGTGCAAAAGGAAAATGGCAAAAGGGGAGAGGGTCTTTAGATTGTGGTGTAATAAACTGAAATACATTTCTTTGTTTTTGATGATGATAAGAAAATGAGATGTATCTGTGTCTCTATGGATATTTACCTCTGATAGCACTTTGCTTAATGCTGGAAAGCGCAATGTTTGGTGGATTGCAATCATAAGAAAAACCACCACAGAGTTAATGACATCTCAGTAGAAACTATATTGTATATAAATGCATAGTGCTATCAGCTATGTTACAGCACTCTTTGATTTTGAGTAGTAATTTACAAACCAGCTGAAGATTGGGCATTGAGCTTGGAGTCCAATATTATAAATATTAGCTGTTTTTCCATTTTTTGTAAGAATGAGATTCCCCTTAAATAATTTTATTCAGAGGTATCAAGGGTCAATGTGGATTAGAAGACTGATTTCTTCTCATGATAAGTTGAATGAGCAAGGGTAAATTCAGTACAATATGATCAATTAGTCAATCAACCAATCAGTTGAGGGAGGGATGGGGACAAGAAAAGATCGGGACATTTAAGCAGGTTGTTTTCTGTGTTCCTTCTTAGTTTGCTTTTTATTCATTTGAACAGTGCATATAAAATTTCCATTAAGTACCAGGCCCTGAGCCAGATGCTTGGGGTGTTTTTTCTTTTTAATTGTAGATGGACACAATACTTTTATTTTATTTATTTTTATGTGGTGCTGAGGATTAAACCAGTGCCTCACATATGCTAGCAAGCACTGTACTGCTGAGCTCCAACCACGGCTCCCAGGTGCTGAGGTTTTAAAGTCAACTGAGCCAAAGCCCCTGGCCCCAGGGATCGCACAGCTTATTGACAGAGAGACAAGGAATCAAAGTATTACCAGTGTGGTGAGAGTCGTGATAGAGGAACTGGGGCAGCAGGTGCCCTGTGTGTCCTCAGGCAGCTGACTGGTGCTGGGGCCACAGAGGGGAACCAGGAGGCATTTCCAGCTGGTGACTCCTGTGAGGGCCCAGCCAGGTGGAATCAGGAATGCAGGGGAGAGCCTGTGTTTCCTGTCCCTAGGGCGCTGTCTGCTAATACTCCTCCCCTGCAGCCTTTGTAGATGGCGCAAGCAAGTAGCCGTGACCCGCACCTGGAAAGTCACACGTGCGAAGTTTTCCCAACGCCCCTCCTAGAACTGATCTAGAAAATGATTGCCAAAAGCTCTGAGACTTGATGTTTAAAAAGATGTCTGGTTTGGTGTCACATTCAGGGCCAGATGACGCTTTTTTAAACTCCTACTAAATGCACCGAGTGAGGTGTGAACTGCGTGGCTGTGGATAATTGGGTAGAAATCGCAGAGACTGAAGGGGCGAGAAGCAGGCCTGTGGAGGGCAGGTGCTCATTGTGGCCTTAGAAAGCAGTGACTCTACACACACATTATGACCTGAGAACTTGCCTTTGGTTGATTGCAGCTCCTTCCGAGGCTCCTGATGTCTGGAGAACAGTGAAGTCAGAGAATAGAAGTCATATTGTGACCTTATTCTGGAAGGTAAGAGGTGCAGTTTCAAAAAAAAAAAACCCGATTTGCTTCCACTGTGTCCTTCACAGTGAAATTGTGAACATTGGTGATCTCAGCACTAGTCCAAGGGAACTGCTTCCCCAGCCGAGGAATCCTGCTCCCCCTTCATGTCCTGACACTAGCACTACTCCTCTCCTGGCGGCCCATGCCACTGATGGCCGATTCTGATTGCTAGAACCTTCCTCTCTGTAAGTTCTACTCAGGCCCACCCTTCACTTTGTAGCTCCCAGGGGAAGGGTACATGTGGGAACCCACATACCATATTTTTAAAATTATATTTAAATATTAATATTATTTATATTTAAAACTTATAAACATAAAACTATAATATTAAATATCATGGTTTCTGGCCTAACATCCTTCCTGGCTGCCTGGAAGACCAGCCTTCTTTTCAGAACTTTGAGTGAGAGAGTGTTTTATACCAAAGCATGGTAATGCTGAGAGGGTCAGCCCCAAACCACAGCCCATCCTGCTTTTCTTCCCACCTCTAGTTTCCCTGTCCTGCAAGGACCTCTGTGCTCACACGTGTGAACCTGCCACTCCGACAGCCAGGTTATGTCTACATCTCAAGCAGAAAGCCACTTCCTGGTCTCTGGTCTAGGGATGCACATACCCGAGCACAGTCTGTCCTAGGGAGGGTGAGCCTAAGGAACAGACCTGGACCTGGACCTGGGCCTGGGACTGTGGGCAGAGACTCTCTGTAACCTAAAGGATCTTCTAGAAGAGGGAACTGCGGACTGAACAAGAGAGGCGGCCAGGGCTCGGCTTCTTTTGCAAAGGCTGCGGGCGCTGCCGTTTCTGTGTATGGGTCTTCTCCTCTCTGCTGCGCCTCCAAGTCCCTCTCACCAGGCTGAACAATCTCCCTTTCTCTTAAGTTATAGGTTAGAATGTCTGATTCTAAAATTGGTGAAGATGATATTTTGTCTACTAAATTGTTGGAATTTACTGATGTGTGTGTGTGTGTGTGTGTGTGTGTGTTTGTGTTTTCTTGAACACATATGTGTCAGGCAATTGAGGGACCAGAAAAGATGACAAAATAATTATACAAAGTCCTTTCAAAGTAAAGCCCATTTTAAAATAATCATCAATTTTTTTTCAGCCACTCTCAAAACTTCATGCCAATGGCAAGATCCTATTCTATAATGTGGTTGTAGAAAATCTCGACGAGCCATCCACATCAGAGCTCCATGCCATTCCTGCACCTGCCAGAGGCATAAAGCTAACCCTTGACCAGTGTTCTTACCGAATCCACATCACAGCCAACAACAGTGTGGGCACTTCCCCGGCATCCGTGATTATGGTCCCTGAAGACTCTGGAAACAGTGAGTTGTTTTTTGGTTGGTTTCATTTTCATTCTCTAGGAAAATGTTGGTGATATGACTAAGTAGCATTGGATAGACTGAGAAGATGTGAACTTGGAAAGATAAAACATCTAGGGGCAAACACTGTGAGTCATTTCCTTTGGGGCCAGGTGTGTCCACAGGCTTCAGTGGGACAGTGCCCCTCACAGTGACAAGGTCTTAGCCATGGCCAGAGAAGCACATTCAGGAAAGTATCCCAGACTTATTCAACTAAGTGCAACCCCACAGACAGTCTTCACCAGGAAGTAGGGTCCGCACTTCTGTGCCTTGTGATTTGTGAAATATGAGTTGCATTTATGGCGTTGAAAAACTGTGGTCCGTCCTTGTCACTTATGAAAGGCCCAGGAACGCTTCCCAGACTTGTAAGGAGAACTGGTGTCCTTTTTCCTGAGGTGCTTTGCCAGTTGCATAGAGTGAATGATGATAACTGGCCACTCCCTCATCCTGTGAAAGAGCCAAACAAGGTAGAAATGACCTTGGCCGCAAAGTCAATAGTGATATTAATGTCCTTGGGACAGCTACAGAAAAGTTTGGAAATAGTAAATCATGATGGTCACATGCCATGGAACAATACACACGAGGATATAAGGCCATAGGTACTTGGCACCCTAAGGTCATTCATGAACTGTGTAATGATGATACTCTTCAGTTCTTGCTGTTAAACTTCCAGCCCTAGCTTATGAGGCTGGGGCAGGTTGTGTTTTAACAATGATTCAAGTCTGGTTTAAATTTGGGTGAAGTGGGCCAGATTACAGTGTGGTGTTGTTTTGTTTTTTTAACTTTTAAAAGAACTATCCAGTGTGTGTCAGATAAGAAAAAGCAATTAGTACTGTGCTCCAGAAGAGAAACTCCAGGAGTGTTTAAGGTGACTGCTTTGTGAAGAGCCATGAGAGGAGATGAAGAGTTGCATTCTGACCTCATTAAGGCCAGAAGAGGGAAGTGGACATTGGGTGCAGCTGGTGGAGCTGGTAGATTAAAGAATGTCTCACGAGCAGCCAGTCCAAACAACACTGCTGAGTGCCATTACCAACTCAGGGGGCTTCTCGTCAGTGGGTTTCTACCACAGCTTCCATTGCCCTGCCTTCAGACTTTCGACCTTCCCACCTTAGGCTCCATCTAGCCCTCCTTAACTGGCCTGTGCTCTTAAATCACTAGTGTGTGTCAAGTGGCTCATGTGCGATGAGAAAAATCAACAAGGTTAATCCAATTCACACCAGAGTGTGAATGATTAAAAAAGACTTCCTCTACCTCCCTCTCTCAAAACATACCTGCAGTTTTCAAGAAGCAGCTCGCTCAGAGTTATAGCCCGAAGTTTGGATTCAATGTCAGTCGGTATGAATAAGCAAAGTGAAAACTGTCAGCCTCTGTGTGAGGGCGATTTGTTTCTTTGGTGGAGGAAGGGAAGGAAGTACATGGGCAGGATATTTAGCGGGGGTCTTCCCTCATCCATAGGGCTATCCATTCCTTTGGGTGTCTCCAGCCATTTTACAGTTTGGTGGCCTAGAAAAATCAGTAGCGCACTCTTTCACACCAGTGTTCAATAATCAGAACTGCCAGAAGGCAGGCAGCATGCCTAGTGAAATTTGAATTGTACAAATTAGATTTTAGAGGAAGTTGGTGGAAATAGAGTAAAATCTTCTGCCTCAGGGTCAAAGCATAGCCCTGCTTGAAATCAGTAGAACTGGTAGTTCAGCAAGGCCACGCCACCGTCCTATGCTGGTCCTTGCTTGACCCAAGTCAGGACCTACCTGGTGGTTTTTTCTTTTTTTGGTCCTCTACTCCAATCCTGCCCCTAACAGCTCAGAAACAGCAGTTTGTACAAGGATAGCTAACATTTTTGTGGGGGAACAAAGCTGCATTGGTCATTCATTCAACAGGTAGTTTTTGAAAATAGATGGAGTACCAGCAATGGGTCGAGGTCAAGGATCAGCAACCATTTTAAATTAATTAATTAATTTGTTTATTTATTTTTCCATGCTGGGGATGGAACATAGAGCTTTGCTCATTTTGGGCAAGTGTTCCACCACTAAGCTACATCCTCAACCCTCAGCAAATTTTTGTGGGTAAAGAAGCAGATAATAATATTATAGACTTTGCAGGTCATACAATGTCATATATTTTATAGTCTTCTTTGTTGGTTTTTCTTTGACAAAACCCTTCTTTTCTCAAGGGTCATAGTAAAATTCAGCCTCAGAAGTCAGAATCATCCTGTCAATAGTTATAGGTGCCAAAGTCTGGTTGGATCCAAGAGGGTCAGGATGAGGTGCATGTGAGATACAGGTGTATTTTCTGGGACATGATAAGTCCCACTCAAGCCCCTGTGGCCATTGAAGAGATAGGCTCTTACCAGTCAGTTACTGTGTTAATCAGCTTTCTGCTACTGTGCCAAAATACATGAGATAAACAACTTATAAGGAGGGAAAGTATATTTTGGCTCACAGGGGTTTTACTTCATGGTCAGTTGGCCCAATGCTTTTGGGCCTATAGTGAGGCAGAATACCATGGTGGATAGGGTGTGGTGGAGCAAAGCTGATCACCTCATGGGGGCCAGGAAGAAGGGAAAGAGAAAGGAGAAAGTAAGGAACCAGGGTTCTAACAGACTCTTCAAGGGTGCACCTTCCTAATTACTCAACTTCTTCAAACTATGGCTCATCTTTGAAAGGTTCATCACCTCTCAATAGCAGCACGCTCTGGGGACCAAGGCTTCAGTACACAGGGCTTTGGGGCTATTTCAGACCCAAAGTATAGCAGATACATTTCACATGCATGTTTATTTACTTCCTTACTAACTTTTTAAAACTTACAATTAATTAAATCAAAAGTCTTGCTGTGTTTCTACACAGGAACAGAAGAGGTTGAAGAAGAAAGAATTATTGGCAAAGAGGATGGATTCTTCATATCGTGGAAACCCCAGTCTGGAGACGTCATAAGCTATGTTGTGGACTGGTGTGAGCCTCATCAGGACCTGTTCTGTGATTTGCAGTGGAAGAAACTGGGTCCCAATACCACATTTTCACTCATCAGCTCAGGTGAGGAGAACTTCCATATTAACATCTGGCATATCCACCTTGCAGTGAGTTCACCAGGATTTCTGGTCTACCGCACAGATGCTTTGACTCTGCTAAGCTAATAGTTTTGAAATCACAAAACCAGCATGGGTGCTAGTAGTTCATATTTTACAAGAATGTATTCTAAGATTTGAGCTGTTTTTGCAAAGTGTGGAGACCTAAGGTTGGATCAGTTTTAGATTTGATGAACTTGTTCCTCTACATTAGCCATCTCAAATGAGTGGAAGAGGGACCTTGTAACAGTTGTCCTGACAGCATTTACAAAAGCAGAGAAGCATGTGGATTTGGGAGATGATTACAACAGATTTGATTTGGAGTCAATCATCAACTTTCAATGTAAAAAAACTTGTAGAAGTGGAACTCTCATCTCCACATTGGATTTATAACTTAACAACTGCTACTTTACCAAAGTCCAAGGAGCCCATTTATGGCTTAAGTAGGAGGGTGGGAAGTGCCATCTACTAGGCTAAGGGACAGTGTGGGAGCTGTCTGGGTCCCCTGTCAGTTTTAGTACCACGGTGGGTTCTGGAGGCAGACTGCAGGGGAAAGAAGGAAGTAAAAGCAAAGATTTCTTGACATTGGACCTTCATGAGAAGAAAGAAGGCAATAACTACAAGGAGAGTCAAAATTGAAAGAGAGTTTGAACTGGTTTTGTGTGTCTGACTTGATTCTGCACCAGTTTTCTACACATGGATAAGGACATGTTTGAGGGTTCTAACAAGAGGACATAGTCCATGACACTCCCTGCAGGCTTTGTTAGAGGCAACACCATGGCGCCAAGTGTTTGCAAGGCAGGGGACTCAATCACCCAACAGAAGGAGGGATGATGGTGGAGAAAAAGCAGAGGTCCAGGAAAGAAAATGATTAGGGGAATATAAATTCATTTTTTCATTCTTTTTCTTTTCAGAGCAAAAGAGAATGTCATTCTATGTTACTGAAAGTTATTTATTTTTCTTCTCTAGATACTTTCAGACCGGGGGTACGATATAACTTCAGAATTTATGGAATCTCTACGAAAAAGACTGCATATTTACTAGAGTATAAAACAGGATACTCCCAGGAACTGGGTAAGTTTAAAGAATTGAATATGCTTCCTGTAAAATTAGTTCAGAACCATCCAAGATTCTTAGCTTTGGGTTTAGGAAGATTTTATACCCTTCGTTTTCATGACTCTATTTGTTCTGGGAATTGGACTTTTTAAATTATATTTTAATCATTCAAATGTAAGACGTTTTTATTAAAGGTGGTTTACAAATTGTTATGCAAAACAAGATGAAGTAATTGGTAATTTTAACATCCAGATACATAAAGCCAGGGTGAATATTTTATTTATATCCTGGTATTCCTTTCTCTCTAGAGATAGACACTTTTAAATACAAATGAGATCTTAATCTGTGCAGTTTGTAAATTACTTTTTTGATCCATTTCACTAAACATTATTGAACCACATCATTTCCACGACCAAAAAGTGCCTCAGTGTATATATATATATATATATATATATATATATGCATGTTGAACAATTTAGAATGATTATAGGAATTTTCACAACAAACTTCAGTTTCAGTATCTCATAGCCCAAGTGCCAATTCTCAAGCCCTTTTCCCTCTCTCCTCCGTTGCACAGTCTCTTGTGTCCTTCCTGAATCAACATCAGAACATCAGAATCAACATCGGAACAACATCAACATCAAGGCTATTTGTCCATATCCATGATAATGGTTTTTAAGTGAAGCCCCAGAGGTGAAATACTTATGTCCAAGGGTTTGAACTTCTCTTAACTATTTTTTTTTTTTATCTCTTTACAATTTTTAGGACTTTTCAGACATGTTGTGAAATCGCCCCATGAGCTCCCACCACCATGGTCCCCAGCAGTGTGGGGAATTTTCATTGTCCCTCACAGTGCTTATTCACCTCCTCTGGCATCCGAGGTCTCGGGCTGGCTGAAGGCTGCACAGCTGGCCCTTGACCCTCTCATGCACATTAGAAGGAGTCTCAGCCAATCCACAGATCACAGCGGGCTCTGAGGCAGGCAGGTGTGCCCTCTGCCTGAGTGTCTTCGTATGTGGCTAACTGCATGTGGAAACAGATCCAAGAAGGCTTCAGAATAAATGAACCCAGATTTTTTCAGTGACACCTAGGTAGTTTTTCATTGCCTCAACCTGGGATCCAGAGTTCTGCAGTTCCTTGCTTCCTCTTTGAGCATAACCGTGACTCTTCCTTCTCTTCCTCTTCCCTTCAGTAGGTTCTCCGGTGGGGTCCTCCCTCAAACATTACTTAGAAATCAAGGACAGAATCAAGTCTAAGAAAGAGATTTCATCTGTTTTTTTTTTTTTTTTTTCTTCCCATTTTTTCTTCTGGTGCAAGTTACTTAGTCTCTCTTAGTCTTCCTGGGCTTCTATTTCTTCATCTGTAAAAGGTAAATTGCTCAACTCCTCAGCTCTCACAAGGGATGTCCAGGCATAAATCCTCTAGGGTAACAGATAAAACTGTTTAAGTTCTTATAGCCTCCACAACTCGCTGTGGTTCTTTTTTCTGAGACTATTTCAAATCGTGACTCCTTTCTTACCTAACTAACTTCCCTTCGCAGCTCCTTTGGACAGCCCTCGTGTGGCCATCGCTAACTTGACCTCCCGCTCCTTTGCTATGACATGGAAGGATTATTCCACTGAGTCCAGCCTGGTTTTATACAAGGGTATCGTGTCTACCTGAAAGCCAGGGCCAGGCAATGCCACCCAGGATTTGAAAATGTGGTTCTTTCAGGTACCATTTATTTGTTCCTTTACAGTTTTGAGCTCTTATTATTCAGAGGCATTACAAAGGCTACCATCTCTGTGGCAAGGTTGATGGTCCTTCCCCCATGATTTAACGATCCAAAGGAGTATTTAGACAAGCGAGTGGGCTGAATAAGGGGTGGGGGGGGGGCTGGTCATCTGCTCCTTAAGGAATCCTGCCACTCGGGAAACTTTCTTACCCTTTTTACTTCAACTTTGTCAAATGTTATTACAACTTCTTTTTAAGTCTCTTGCAAAGCCTTGCTGACTCTGTCAGATTTCTATGCTCTGCCTGGTCACCAACAATGCCTGTTTAGTGGATTTTTGCTTACTGCGCCATCTCTTGAAAATTTTCCCCAGGGCGCTGGAATGAATGTGATATTTGGTTGTTGCAGAGGCAACAGGAGTATATGTCTAACTCTGTCATGAGATCTCTACCATGCTCATAAAAAAATAATAACTCTTATTTCTTAAAAAAAATTCTAAAAACCACAGGTGTTTCAATATATTGCAAGTACACCATTGATGACCCCCAAAAAAAGACATTCGTTGTGGAAAACCTACAGCCGGAATCCTCCTATGAGTTTTTCGTCACTTCGTACACAGGAGCTGGCGAGGGTCCCAATGGTACCTTCACAGAGGTCACAACACCAGATGAGCACTGTGAGTTGTTTTTCCAAATCAAAAGTCTATCTTTTGGAGTTTCTGAGAAACTTGCAAGTTACAGAAATGTTGCCTTAGACTTCTTCTAGATCAGGAATATTCAAACTTTTTTCCTCCAACCCTTTTCCTCTTCCTCTTTCTCTTTTTATTATACATACACCCCCCACACACAAATCATTACACAGAACCCTGAGTTGGAGTTATTCTGACCAATTTATGCCTGGAACTTTCCTTTTGCTCCTCTCAGCCAACCCTGAGGTCCTTCTCTGGAGATCAGTGTCAGAATCCTTTGAAAATCACAGTATGTTTTAGTGTTTAGTGAAAGAGCCACAGGGAGCAGGCAGACATTAGTGGTTGTCAGTAGAACTGCTTTCTGAGGCCAGTCATCCTTCTGACTGTTTTCCTGGTGGCAAACTGATAGCCTCCTGCTTTGCCAGGCCTCCAGGGGCAATTGGAGGTCAGTGGGACAGAGTCCAGGCAGGGGCACATTCACTAGCTCCACATTTGTGTACTTGGTTGGGAAAGGGTGAGCTGGAGCTGGGTCTTTTCAAAATGCGTGTGGCTGGAAGAATGGAGAAAGCAAGAAAGAAGAATGGAAATAACTGGTTGGTAGAAAAATATATCCCTGTGGCCAACCCCGAAATCCCATGATCCAGTGGTGAGAAGATAGACACTGATGGAGGGAGGGGAGAAAAGAATGTCTGCCAGGAGGGACTCAGAGGAAGTTCATGTTGAAAGGGACCTTGAAGACACCCTTCGTTGTAAACAGGCTCAAAAGTCTTGCCAGAGGTCACCAACTCCTGATACTTGCAAGGTCTCTTTTCTGAAAGGGGAATTTTGAGGACAGAAAGGTCACATCTTGTAGAACTGCTGACCCCAGAGTGCTGACAGGTGATAAGGGCACACATAGTTGCAGGGGAAGGAAAATAACCTGGAAATAACTCCAACATGACAAAAGTGCTCCACTAATATGAATCATGGGCTCAAATCTTACACTGATTTGAGTTCGGGATACGGATGGTCATGTGATGGTCTAGCAGTGAACTGGCAGGAAATACCATCCACCACCTGCCTCTGCAGCTCTGTAACCCCATGAACAGGAAGGGCCCTTAGGTTCAGCAGTCCTGACACGCATACCTATAGCCTCACCTCAGTGAAGAGACCTTGAGTTGAAGTGCAAGTGCACTAAGAATATTGTGTAAAATTACCTTCGGGTTGGCAGGTGCCCAGGAAACACAAAAATCTCATGTGTATGCAGTATAGCAAAATGAGAAAAAAACTTGAAATCCAAAAAGTTCTGGTTCCAAGTATTTTAAGGAAAGGGTATTCAACTTGTATTATGCCTCACTAAAAAGTTTAGTAAACTAGTAGAAAATTTGGAAACATTGTTAGGTCCCACGTTTGCTCTAACTACATTCATAATTTAACCAAATTTTAACTCAATTGTAGTAGTTAAAAGGGCTGATCTGGAGAGCAAGGTGTTCTTAGTGACAGAGTCAGGAAGAGAGTGCCTCTCCCCTGCCCTGGTGCCAGGCTGATTTGAGGCCAGGTGTTGAGGTGCTTGCTTAGGCCTCTTACCTTTCTGGGCCTTTTCTCCAGAACCCTGTGTTGCCTCATTGCCCTGGCTTGGGCAAAGCACTTGCCCAAGCCAGCTCTCCTTTCCAAGCTGCAACATCACCCACAACACTGCTACCCTCAAACCAAGCTCCACTTTTCCAGGGTAGCCTGGTATAGGGATAGGGAGTGGGGTGTGCAAGAGGAGGCAAATGAATTGAGCAGAATCATAAGTACATGGAATAACTGTTAGCCCCCACCTCCCCTGAGCAATTTGCATTGAGTATTTACCAAACCAGATGCGTGATTAACTTGGCCTAATTGCAAGAATGGGAACAGGAAAATGGATCTTCAGAAAAAGCACACAGCTAGGCACTGTGGCACCACGCCTATAATCCCAGCTACTTGGGAGGCTAAAACAGGAGGATCACAAGTTCAAAGTCAGCCTAGGCAACTTAGTGAGCACCTGTCTCAAAATAAAATAAAAAAGGATTGGGGCTGTAGCTCAGTGGTAGAGCTCTTGCTTAGTATGTGTGAGGCCCTGGGTCTTACTGCCAGTACCAAATTAAAAAAAAAAAAAGGAAGGTTGCTGACATATCTGAGAAGTAAATGAAAAATAGAATGATTCTCTCAGGTTAAGATATATTCTGCTAATTTTATCTGAGGCTAACTAAAAGAGTTGTACTAATCAGTTAGTATGTAACAATCTCAAGGTCTCAGTGGCAGTATCACAATGACTATTTCTGCCTACTCATGGGTCAGCTGTGGCTGGGCTAGGCTGAGCCAAACTGGACTCCAGCTTCAGTGGGGTTCAGGTTACTACATAGTAGTTCACTCTGGAGCTCAGGCTGAATGGGCAGCAGCTGCCTGGGGTGAACCCTTCTCATTGCGGATCTCAGGATCACAAGACCAGACAGAATATGCCAGCACATCCCAAGCTTCTACTTCCCCACATCACAATTACCAACGTCTCATTGGCCAAGCCAAGGCATATGGCTTGAATCCCCAGTCAAGGACAGGAAGGTGCTCTCCACCTACCAGGAAGCTTGGGGAAGGGTGGAGAAAGTATAATTCTAATTCTGGGAGCAACTGAGGAAGTGGGAGGTATGGTCCACTTTATCAGAAAGGTAGTGAGTCTGCATCACCAAGTATTGGCTGATTGGTCAATTTCCCCCGCTGACTAGGTAAAACTTATATTGAAACATGCAATAAACGAACATTTGAGGAGTAATAAACATGTAAAACTATTCTGGCTCACAAATTTATTTTATTCTTTTGAGGAGGTAGAAGTACTCATTACAAATATATCTTTCTTTTCCTTTCTCCAGCCCATATGATGATCCTCATCATCCTGCCCATGATTCTTGGTGTCTTGCTCATCATGCTATCTTGCTACTGGAAAAGTGACTGGTAAGTGTGTGAGGAAGGTTTTATCAGGAAAGTGAGAGAAAACCTGAGGAGTTTAGTAGGATGGAAATGACATGGAATAATAGGAGCAAAAGCTCTGAAAAGGGAAAGGAAAAAGGAAGCATACGTGTTTTGACGGTTTTGCTTTCCAAGTCAATACATGAGGAAAGTAATGACCACTTAAAATTAGGAGATGTGAATTTTTTTTCATATTTATTTCCATGTGCTTGGTGGTGTTCCAAGTGCTTTATGTAGAATAACCCACTTCATCCTCACAACAGCTCTGTGAGCACTGTTTATCTCCACTTACCCAACCAGGAAATTAAAGCAGAGGGGAGAGCTAAATTGCTTAATAAGGGATAGAGCAAGGATCAGAACCCAGGAATCTGACTCCCGAGTTCTCACTCTTAATGATTCCACTAAAATGTGAATTTCAGTCTCATTATCACTGTTTTTCCAGGGTGAAAGAGAAGTGTTATCCTGACATCCCAGACCCTTACAAGAGCAGCATCCTGTCATTAATAAAATCCAAGGTAAGAACACGTTGTGGATTGGGGCCACAGTAATTGCACTTTCCTAGACCTGTTCAGGAAAATATGACAAATTAGAGGCACCTCTGCTCCCACAGCCATGAAATAGGTGGATGGAGGGTTGGGGGTGAAACTCGGTGTTGGAGTGCTTGCTGAGCATGTGTGCAGCCTCAGGTTCCATCCCAGCATTAGGAGAGGGTAGGGGCTTAGGGGTGGTTATTTAGAAAGAGAGAGGAAGAAAGATAGAAATGATTAGAGCTTTGATTTCTTCTGTTGGGGGGAAATCCTTGGGGTTTTCAGCACCACCTTCGGGGTTAATTTGTGACCAGGAAGAAATGTTAAAAATCGAAGCTCCAAGTGCATTTCACATGCTTATATACTTGGGTGCACATCTCCTGACACATTTACATTATATGTTTCTTGCTTCCTTTCCAGGAGACCCTCACTTAACAATAATGAGTGTCAAAGACTGCATTCCAGATGCTATTGAAGTTATAAATAAACCAGAAGGGACCAAGACACAACTCCTGGAGACTAGGAAGCCAGTCACAGAAAACGAATTAACTAAGCCTATCTACCTTTACCTCCTGCCAGAAGGAAAGGATTCCTCTGACCCCGGCCCCTGCATCTGTTTTGAGAACTTTACCTATAATCAGTCAGCTTCTGACTCTGGTTCCTGGGCCATGTCTCAGTACCGCTTGAAGACCCACCATGTCAGCTGGGATTATTGCCCTCACCCAATAATTTACTGAAGACACTAGAAAAAACTACATGAACTCCCTGGGAGAAATGCCAGCTGAAGAAACCAGTTTGAGTTATGTGTCCCAATTGGCTTCACCCATACCTGGAGACAAGGACAGTCTTCCAACAAATCCACCAGTGCCAGCACACTGTTCAGAGTATAAAATGCAAATGGCAGTGCCCCCATGCCTTGCCTCACTTCCCCTTAATGAGAATAGCAGCCAGTCCTCGATGACCCTTTGAGGTCAAGGTGAACACTACCATTAACCAGCACAGACCCAGTACATACACTACACAAATGCTACAGGTTGCAGAGCTGGCACCATTCCATAATCACCTGTCCTGGCCCTTAGTCCCAGTGAGCTGTCACTATTTACAGGCTTATTTTTATAAGACCACTACAGTCTGGCTAAAGGCCAGAAGCTCTTTAACATTCTCCTTGCAGGTTTACTGTAGAAATGGCAGAATCATAGGGACATGCTGACCTGGTTGCTGTTTCTTCCAGGCTCACCTCTCTCATGATAGACCTGAACCTGACATAGGGATAGGAATTAACCACTCACTCCACAAACCCCCAGTACCGTACAGGGTAGCTGTGGTTCTAGAAGTTCAGTCTTTAGTGAGAAAACATTTCCATTAGAGTTCACCCCCATGTTTAATATCTTAAGGGTAAAGTAAATAGGAAGAATGCTTGGATAAAGGCCACAGAAGATTTAGCACTACAGCATAAATTGTGAACGTTCATCTGCTGTTTAATAAAAAACTTAATAGAGGTGTTTGAGATCAAATCAGCTTTTAGATTTGACTTGAAATTGTTAAGAATTTATAGTTTCTTGACCCAGTAAAATTAACACTTTTGGGGACACAGACCTAACCTAATAGGTAAGATGTGTGAAGTAAGATTCTCACAATTCTTCCTCTGTCAACTTTATACAGTGAAGGACTAGGATTAGCCAAGAACACCTGCCTTGGTATCAAGTCAATAGTATTCCTGTTCAGTTGACATCAGTCTTTTTCCTTAATTTTTGACTACCTCAGAATAGAAAAATATGCCATTGAGTAATTCCACTCACACTTTATGGCTCCTCTTCTTTTTTTCCCATGAACTATGTGTAAATGACCTGTTTCTACTTAGCAACCTTTGGGTCAAGAGAATTGTCTCATTTTAATTCCTATTATGCTAAACTAATAAATAAAAAGGAACTTCAGCGTTGGCTACAAGAGAGACTGTAAAGAGTTCTATGGAGGGGGAAATCTATGTTGGCATCAGAGCCATTTTGTTGCCTTTGAACCAATGTAGTTGGCTGTCCATATTTCTGGCTTATGCAGCTAAAGCTTCAACCTACCATGGAGAGAAAATATTCAGAAAAAAACTGCATCTATACTTAACATATAACAAACATTTTTCTTGTCACTATTCCTTAAATAATACAGTATACCAATTATTTACTTAGCATTTACTCTGAATTAGACATTAAAGATGATAGTCTTTGGGAGGATATGTGCAAGTTTTATGCAAATGCTCTATCATCTTATATAAGGACTTGTCATCCACTATTTTTGTTATCCCCAAGGGTCCCGGAACCAATCCCACCAAGAACACCTCAGGATAACTGTATATGCAAAGCACCTGGTACCTAACAGGTGTCCAATACATGGTAGTTCCTTTCTCTTTCCTCTGCCTGCCAACCAACCTCATTTATCATACTTCTAAACAAGCATAAAGAGGGTTTGCTTTAGTATTGTCAACTGCTGTCAGTGTGGTAGAAACGACTGCCTAGGCGCATGGCTCTGCCACCAAATGTCAGCACTATAGAAAGTCTCCACATCTCATGTGGCTTTAAAATATACCTATACAAGCCAGTTCTGTTGTGTTCAAGTTTTCCAACCTCTTCCTTACACATAACCAAGACCTTTGCTGGAAAATTTGGTTATGTACTAACAAACAGTATTTTGATTAGTCTAACAGTTGTGAGAAGACTTTGGGGCCAGTATTGTCATCATTTATTTATGCTCCTTTGTCAATTATGCTTTTCTTTTGAAACTTGTATGCACATGTCAACATGGGTTGATTTGTAAATGTTATTTTTCCTTTAGATTGTTTAAAACATAATCCACAAACCCTGAAGTTGTTTTTGCTGTTGCAATAAGCTTTAATTAAAACATTTCACCATTTTTGTTTAATCTGTATCAGTGAAATGAAAATCTAACAATCAGTATAGCCAATAAGCCACCTCATTAACTTACTAAAATGTCAGTTTCTGATTACCACTTCAATCCTCCTAATCAGTCTCTGCAGCATGAGACCTGGAATCCCTATTTCTCATTTCCCAGGCATTAGACTCACACTAAACTTTGACAATGGCCTGTGCTGAATGAAGTCTTTCTGAAGTCTAGCAGGAAATGCCTAGAAACAGCTTTCTGTTTATAATACCACTGTGACCTATAGTTATAGCCATAACTCTACAGAACTATACATGTGTACATTCTTCTTCAATGGTCCTAACAACCGAATACATTGGTTTCTAAAAGCTTTGTTTTCAATACTATGTGCAATCTTATCATTGCCTTAAGAAGTGCTATTCAGAAACTTTGAAGTTTATATTCATGTGTCAGAAGAAATATCAGGATTATATAAACATACACAACATAGAATTTAAATACATATACAAGAATAGAACAATGAACCTTATGTAGCATCATTAGCTCCAACAGTCACCATCCATGGCTATTCCAGCCTCATTCACACCCCTTTTCACTCTTCCTTCTTACATTATTTTGAAGCAAATAATACAGTTCAAATGTCTGAGTTTCTCTAAATAGAGCTCTACTTTTCCTAACATAGCCCTAAAGTCTTTTAAAAAATTTGCAACTAAAACCAAACAAGTAGTAATTCACTGAAATATCAGGATATTTTGGTGGTGGGCTAGACTGGCATTCTTGACCTATAAATGCTGCATCAGCCTGCACAGCAATAATCAGTTGCGTGCAGGGAACCACAAGGCATCTGACTGGGAGCAAGGATCTGTTGACAAAACAGTCACAAATCTGGTGAAAATGCTTGCTGACATTCTAACTCCTAGTCCATATATGTGTCAGCTTTTTGTCATTATGTCAAAACACCTGACAAGAGCAACTTAAAAGAACAAAGGTTTATTTTGGTTCATGGTTTCAGAGGATTCAGTCCATAGCAGTTGGGGAGCACAGAAAGGGGCCAAGGAGAAGATAAACCCTTCTAGAGCATGTCCCCAATGACCTACTTCTTCCTAGCAGGTCCCATTTCCCAGTACACCCATTTGGCCATCAATGGGTGAAGTCAGAGCCCTCAGGATCTAACCACTTCCCCAACATCACACCTCTGAGCGCAGGAGACTTTGGGGAATGTTCCAGATCCAAACCATTATGATATTAATTACAGTCAATCTAATAGAATGTGCTTAAGAAAATCAAATCGAATTAGACTCAGGTAACATTGCTTCTAAGGGCTCTGTTGAAAGATAAGTTTGCTTCATCTCCAGTAATTCAGAAAACATGTTAAAACATTGCATATGAAGTAGAACTTTTATAATCATGAAAGAAATATAACAGAAGAAAAAACTTCAGAATTAGCAGTTGAACTGATATCTACAAAAAAAAAAAAAAAAAAAACAGGTATATTCAATTTGAAGGTCTAAGAACAGGTCATGGTCTTAGTTCTTTAAGCATTAAAGAAACAAAATTTTGAAAAAAATAAGCCAATACTAAAGTAGTATTTTGCTTTTATACACAAAGATTTTTAAATGGAACTTTTTTTTCCCCTTTAGTGCTGGGAATTGAAGCCAGGACTTTGTACATAGTAAGCATATGCTCTACCACTGGACTACATTCCCAGTCCCATGAACCAATATTTAAAAAATTCAGCTGTATTGTGACTTTTTCCAAAGATCAGCTGAATGATGACAACATTAATTATTCTTTTAAATCTTATTTTGGGATCAACTACATTTCTGATACATAGCAGAGGGCAAAAGGAAAAATAATATGCAGAAACCTGCTTAAAAACCAAACTATCTGCAATCTGTTTCTTAAAGTAAGACACATATTTTACATATATGTGTGTGTGTGTGTTATATAATTTTATTAGTTCTTTTTAGTTATACATGACAGTACAGTCCATTTTGATATAATTACACAAACATGGCAAATATCTTATTCTAATTAGGATTGCAGTCATGTGGATGTACAATGATGGTGAGATTCACAGTGGCATATTCATATACATTTACAAGAAAGTTATGCCACATTCATTCTACTATATTTTACCATATTTAACAACTATAATAGACTTAATTTTGATGCTAAATTTTATTCTCCAGAATTGTAAATCTCTCCATAATATTTTCTGCCACTGGGCGCTACGGATTAGCCTGTCTGATGATGCCAGTTAATGTGTGAGAAGTTTTCATACACACGTCAGTATCTTTGGATTATCATTTATATATAAAAATTTCCTCAAAAAATTCAGTTATTTTTACAGATATTTCTGTTTTCCAACCCTTAATCAGAACTTGAGACTTGAAAACTGAAGGGGTGTTGGTTTAAATTATAGAGGAAATTTTAAAAAGTATAACCGTTTCTTTTAGTTATCAGAGACATTCTATGTGTTACTGAACTAGCCCGCTGCTTGTGGTACAGAAAAGTCACCTGTACCGGGAATGACATGTTGTCAGCATTACATGATTCAAGTCAAGGTTGTGTGACTACAAATTGTTTTAAGTTTTCAAATAAAACAATACAACCACAAGTTTAAGAATTTTAAGTACATTTTATTAACAATGTATCCCTTTGATAATATTATGCTTCAGGTGGCTTGTAATGCCCTTGACATAAACTGTATACATTATACAAAAACAAGAAAACGACAACAAAAAAAATCAAGGTGAGCAAAACCATTTGGGGACAAATCTTATTTAAATTATACACAACTCAATGAAATATTCTTACGGAAAATATATAAATACTTTTTCTTTCTATGTTACAGTTATACAATATAAATCAGATTTCAATGTCTGTTCAGTGACCTACAAACACCAGAACCTCCAAATATGTAGCAGCGATTACTAAATAAAAAAAGAAAATCATGTGGTTAGAGAGCATTAAGTCTGAGTTTTTTCACAATCCCTTACCACTTTTTAAAACTAATTTACATCATTTGTTTTATAATGCATCTTTAGGGTTTCTGAGAGACCAGTATTGGAACACTTTTCAACAATCATCTATAAAATTTTTTCACTTCCCTTCTCCACCCAAGACTTTGCATTCTGTGCTAAATTAACCTAGTTAAGTGGCAAAATTGTTTAAGATATACTTTTTTTTGGCATAAATTATATTTTTCAAATTAAGTATTTATAAAGAAAGTCAAACAAAATGTGCAATTTATGCATGCTGTGGCATAGTTTTTCACCTGCATTACAAAAATACTCCAAGGGGGGTAAAATTCAACATTCTGGGAGTCATATAAATCTATAATGAATGAAAACTACCCTGGGAACCTGGAACTAGAAGAAAAAAAAAAGGTTCCTAGAAAGAGTCTTAAAGATGTACTTGTTTCAATGTTCTTTGATAAGCACTGCTATTAATTTCACTGGTATGCTTTTAAATCAAACTCTGTAGTGAAACTCTTGATGGTAATAAAGTATTTCATTAATGTAGAGACAATGGAGACCTTTCCCAACTTACAATTTGGAAAATCTGAAATGTTCATTCATTCTAAGCAGTTCTTATTAGTCTCTCAATTAATTTTACCTTTTCTTTCTTCCCATGTTTTAATGGATTGTGAATTTGAGATGAAACTGGAAGTATATGACTAAAGGGGAAAAACATCTTACTTCCAAAGAACATTTCCCAAAGTAGTTTACAAGTTCTTCTCACACAAAATTAGCACCTCACTCTTACCATGCAAAAAATAACTGCAGTTATAATTTGAATGACAGACAATTTGGTTTTTATTGCTTAATGATCTGTGCTTTTAATATGGGGATAAAAGGCATTCTCTGAATGGAATGAAATAAAATTTTATATAAATAGCAACAGACAAATCTAAATAAGCACTGACACCTCACTGTTGTACACTTTGCCACTGTGACATGCCTTGAAACATTCAGCTTTAATTATCTCAAGCTCTAGTCAAAAGAGCCAAAAACTACTAAAGCCACCATTTCTAAAGGACTTGTACACATTATAATAATAATGTACTTCCAAAGAGCCTCTTTTTAATGTCACTGTCTTACAGAATGTCCTTATGCTAATAATCCTTATTAAAAAAATTTAATTAGGGAGAACACACTTTTCCCTCCCTTCAAATAAACCTAAGCACAAACAGGAAATAAGAATGTAAGAAATTTTAGAGCATATTTAATTATGAATACTAAATTTCTAATTTCCTTATTTATCCGTATTTACTCAGTAAGTGAAGCAGAAATCTGTTCTTGAAAAAAAGTCAATTAGAAATGACAATTCACTTTACATAAGAAATTCACAGTTTACAACCAGTCTAACTGTTCAAATTCTTCCAAATTATTCAATAATTACCAAGAGTACAAATTTATGTGAACTAAGATTAATTCTAAAATCTTGAAAAACTATAGAGTTGGTATTATTTTGGTATTCTATAATCTGGTAATATCTATTATTTATAGATGAATTTCTCATTTCTATTACCACTTACACCATTCCTAATCTTTTCTGCTATAATTTAATATTCTTAAACATGTATGTTAATCACTTGGCACTGCATGTATTTTCATCATAAAAGTCTATTTTTATACAAACAAGTACTCAAAGAAAATGTATTAGACCTGCCTGTCAGTAAAACTACGGATAAACCAAATAGCACTACAAATTTAAATATAGATTTTTTTCTTAGTGCAGTGATGATCACAAAGCTCTGAGTGTCTTCCCAAAGTAAGTGCTATAGGCCGACATAATACACACAAACATGTCTTTCAAAGTAACAGTCAAAAAATTCTGTTCAGGCTAATAGCAACAGCCTTAATTTCAGGATGGACGAGTTAGGGACACAGGGATGGTCTTGTGTATGTGACCAAAAAAAAAAAAAAAAAAAAAAAAAATTACTGTTAATTTTGAGGGATTAAACCACAGATTTTATAGTCTAAATTAACTGAGGTAGTATTTAAAATGAATGTCTAAAACCTTATTCCCATTTTTAACAAGAATACTATACTATTTCCTTTGGAGTTTTTAACCACTATTTGGTCAAGTATTTCTGACATTTGGTTCTCTGGAAAGGCAGTTTAATCATCCAGGACCAAAGACCAAGGTGACAGGCAACTTTCTTAGAAGTACTGTTGACATTTAAATAAACACTTGGGTTCAGTGATAAAGTTAAAAATTTTGTTTGTTTTACCTTCATAGAATTTTATGAGAGAAAATTTGAAGAACCACTTTTTAATATAAGCAGCAGCTTACAGTCCTTATCTGCTTTGTTATAATGTAAGTTGCTACACAGTGCACATAAGAACAATTCAATGAAGTGCAGTCAAAGAGGTGTTAGGAAGGAAGTGAGATGAAAGGTTTCATCCCAATGGGAATTTTCAGTGCCAGTAAATTAAAAAAAAAAAAAAAACCAACCCCCCCAACCCCCCCCCCCCAAATCAACCAAACAAACAAACAAAAACTATCTCTGTGAATTATGTCTTCTAGTTCACAGGGTTCTCTAACAGAGATCTCAAAGAATAGACACATTACAAAAAGGATCTGCAACTTGGGAAAATATTAACCAATGTTCTATGACCGTGTCAAAGCTGATGTGTGACTGTAAAAATGGTCTACACAAAAAGGGTCCTAATCAGTCCAGCTGGATTTTTTTTCTATTTCCATTTATATATAGATTTCAAAAAAGATAATCCTTTCATTTACAGGCATTCTAATGATGATGGCCATGCTATTTTTATATACAAATTTGCATATATGTTTAATTCCTGTAAAGATTTCCAAATATCTTTATACATATACAAATTAGACAGACAAATACAACCTTGCCCTCATCAACTTAACAACTTCACAAATGTGATAAAGGCAAAATCACTGCATTTATTTAGTTTGTGCAAAACAAGAACACTGATATAAAAATTAAATTACTGCTGCTTTAAAATTTAGGACTTAAGGCTTTTCACTACAAGTTTTAATATTAATAATGAGTTTTGTTAATGATTTTTTAAAAGGAAATATGGCTCTTCTTTTCCCATGGAATGTGTAAATTGCAGGCAAACTTATCTTCCATGGGATTTCTGAAGTATTATTTAATGCTTTCCTTTACTCTGGGTCTAAAGTAATAGTGCTTGTTCACGTTCCTGTTTAAAATGATAATATAGGAAACTGATGAAAATGGAAGTCCTCTGGAAATATATGCATTCTATAAATGGGAAATACTTTCAATTGACCTATCAAATGATTTTAAAATTTTAATCAGGAACTGTAGTGAAAAACCTTAATGGGTTCAAATAGCCTATAATAACACATTGCAACAAAACTGAAGAGGTGGAAAAGAAATAAGAATCTTTATGTAGTCTAATAACATAAAAATAACTTACAAGTCCTGGGTTGTTGAGGCTCTTCTTTTGCTTTGAGGTTATAAACCTCTGAAGTAGTGTTACAAACATTAAGAAAATGTGGAAGGGCCAAAGTTCCCCTCTAATACCAGCAGTTACAGCACACCCCATTGTGGTAACAGGATGCAGACTTAGAGACACTGATTCCTGGTTTCCACGAATTTAGTTAACAAACAAGGCATCTTTATATTTACTCTAAAAAAAAAATTCAGAAACAACAATGTGAAGGGCGCTTCTGCATATCCTATTATTATTCCACTGTCATTATGTTTTTAAAATGAAAAAATAGAAAACCCATGTAGGTATTCAGTGCTTGGCTCTTGCATATGATGGTAACTGAAATTTTCAAAATTGTGTAATGAATCATAAACCCTTCAAAGGGCTCAAGAGGGGAGAGAAGGAAGTTGTTTTGGTTAGGGAAATCAGCAGTTCCAACTGTTCATGTACCAGTAATTGCTGGAACAGTGTGCAGAAGATACTCCTGTCTTTGCTGCCCAGTCAGTCAGTATTTTCTGAGGCTTTCAGGAAATCCACAACTATGAATATATATAGTATATATCTATACACATCATAAATATGAGGTCAGGATTCAGCAGATGTATCGATTATAGGTTGCTTTGGTGGTATTGCTAGCACAGCCTCTGCTTCTTCATGCATCTAGAAAAAATATGGTAAACTGTTAATGACCTTTACACAATGTAGATATATTAATGTAATATAGATATATTAATTCTTTCAACATAATTCAAACAGAATTATTCTTGGAAGAAAAATTTCAGCAGTAAAAATTCTACTTACTTGTAAAAACTGTACATCTTGAAATAATTCTTGTATAAACCTCCGACATGGAAGTCTAAATGTGCAGTGTGACAGCAAATGAGAAACCTCAGAGTAAAGGCAGATATCATCAAATGTTTGAGGATACTTCTCCTTGATTCTAAAATGAAAGAAAAGACTGTGGTGTGATAAAACTATAATCATTATTTACCCTTTTTCCTCCAAAGTATCACTGACTTTAAAAACATTTCTTCTCCAGATATTGGTTAGATGTCATATTTGGGGTGACAGCTTAAGAATATATTAAATATTCCTATTAAACACTTATGTTAGATACTCTGAATTTTAGGTTTGTTTTAAAACTGGGTTTTTTGTTTTGTTTTGCTTTTTTTTTTTTTGAGTCAGGTCTATGTTGCCCAGGCTGGCTTGATGGCGTGGAACTTGCCATCCTCCTGCTTCAGCCTCCAAGTAACTGATTGTGTTTTGTTTTGTTTTTTATTTTTTAAGATTATCAAAACCTGAATGGATCTTGTAAAATAGAAATAGTATTTTTCACAAACATGGGAAATTGCTGTATTTATTTATCGGCCTAGGATGACTTAAATATTTTCAAATTCAAGTTTTAAAATAGAAATGTTTTTAGACTAAAGTTATTAAAAACTTTGGGTTGTCTAGATCTTCTGACACTTCAAACAGTGGCTTTTAGCTGGAGCACTCAGAATCAGCTGGGGGATTGGGCAGGGGATGAAAACTACAGTGCTCAGCTCAGAGGCGGATAGTGAGACCCTGGCACCTGCATTGCCTTTTAAAAAACCTTGCTGGAAACCCTGAGGTGCATTTCTTTGAGAACCACTATTTAAAATAGTTCAAATAAAAATGCTAAAGACTTAATTTGAATTTTCTTTTATCATGTTGTTCTAATTTATAAAAACAGTAAAAATCCTACAACTTTATTAAGAGAAAAAAAATTAAAGAATATAGGACTTGTGTAATAGAAGTCTTTTTTTTTCCTAAAACTTTCTGGTCTTAGAACTTCCTCACCTTCCTAAAAATTCTTAAGGACCCTCAAAAGCTTATCTATTTCTTTATTTTTTTTGGTTGGGTATACTTCAATAATTACCACATCAGCGGTTCAAAGATATTAACTCATTTAGAAAAAACTTTATATGTTATTATAAATATACTCAATAAGAAACAAGTTTTTCTAAAACTAAAAAAAAAAAAAATGAGAAGAATAGCATTAGTTTTTAGAAATTTTTTTTTAGTTGTCAATGGGCATTTATTTATTTATTTATATATGGTGCTGAGAATCAAAAGCAATGCCTTACACAGGCCTGCCCAGTGCTCTATCTATAAGCCACAACCCCAGTCACTAACACTGTTTTTATAGTTCTACATTTTTATAGATCTTTTATAAAGTATGGCTTTAAAGAAGATAGTGTAATTCTCATGTTTCCTTCTGCATTCTCTGCTTCAATATATTGTTTTGAGGAGAATATACAGAAATAAGTATAAGAAAATCCAGCCTTGGATATGCAATGTAATTACTGATGTTAATTTGTCTAACTTTTGAAGTACTTCAAGCATCATTTTTCACCTTAAAAAGCAGAATAACATTCATGAATATAATTTACTCACGTTAAAAGTCCAGTTTCATGACATTTAGTTGAAACTGAACTACTCAAATTAACTACTAATCTTAGAACTTCTTTGCGAAGGAGTATACGGCACATTGGTGTATCATCTGGAATTGTTTTGACACCTGAAAAGAAAATTTCAGTGTGAAGTTATTTTATCATAATGTAAAATGATTACAATTCATGAAATTTGTTTTTGAACTTTACTTGAAATCTAAAACTGAGATTAATTACACGATCTGCAGACTTGTGAGTGGCAGATGCAGGCACAATATTTAAGTCTGCTAAACTGCACAACTAAAACTGACTGGCCATAGTTTTTGAGACAACTTTATAGTATTATGAGAAACAAAATCAACTCAATATAGTTTTATTAATAATACTTGGAAGCGAATCTTAAAACTTACCTAATAATAATTCTGTGCTTTTGGTGCTGCTAGCTGAGCCTTCTTGAGATACCCCATCACTGCATCCAGAAATTCCTGAAAACTTAGAGGGAACCACTTCTAAGGGATTGTGGATAGTCTGCTCACACCAATCAGAATATGGAATATCTTGAAGGTCTGAAGAAAAAAATGGTTTCAATGAAAGCATCATAGTGGCTTAATTACTGTGTTTTTACTGTACATTCTAAAAGAGAGGAATCCTTGTAATTTCTTTTCAGTTTTCAATAATTACTCCCCATGATGAGTATTTTCAGAATGGATCTATACGGCTCAGATAGTGATTACTCAGGGAACTCTGTTAAATCCTAAAGACATTTATAAATAATAATTTATTTTCCCACAATAAATAAGAATATTTGATTATTTTAAAAATCCAAGTAAAGATGTATTCAGAATTAAAGTTCAGAGTACCTTCTTATCTTCTACACTCTTCTACCCTTCCTACCCCTACCTAAATACCTTTCTTTATAGTAAATGCCATTAAAAGTTTCACATATATAATTTCAGATCTTTTGCTATTTTATCTTCTTATTCTTAGGTTAGTAGGCTTTTACTGAATTTATTATTCTATGACTTGCTCCCCACATCTTAATAAGTACGAATATAATAATCACACTTTTCTGGTTTATCTAAAGTTTACTTCATACTTTAGAATTATATTTTCTATAGTACCCATCCATAGTGAAGGTACTCCTGCAAGGGATTTTTAAAGTCAAGCAAACATCCTAGTTCAAATGCTTTTTTTGATTTAAAAATTTCTTGCGGAATTACACTAAATAATTAGAGCAAATGGAAATCAGGACATCTACGGTTATTCTTTTACAAAGTAACACTGAGCAACCAAAAAACAATTACACAACCTTAGTGCTATAAGAAATGTTGAGGCTACTGTGAATGGAGTAGTTTTCCTAATTTCTCTTTCAGTAGATCCCATCACTGATGTATAGGAACACAATTGATTTATAGGTGTTGATTTTATATCCTGCTACTTTTGCTGAATTCATATATTAGTTCTAGAAGTCTTCTGGTAGAATTTTTTGGATCTTCTAAATATAGAATCATGTCATTAGCAAATAGTGATAGTTTGAGTTCTTCTTTTCCTATTTGTATCCCTTTAATTTCTTTCTCCTAATTGCTCTGGCAAGAGTTTCAAGGACGTTGTTAAATAGAAGTGGTGAAAGAGGGTATCCTTGTTTTGTTCCAGTTTTTAGAGGAAATACTTCCAATTTTTCTCTAATTAGAATGATATTGGCCTTGGGTTTAGTACATATAGCTTTTACAATGTTGAGGTATATTCCTACTATCCCAAGTTTTTCTAGTGTTTTGAACAGGAAGGGTGCTATATTTTGTCAAATGCTTTGTCTGCATCTATTGAGATGATGATATGATTCTTGTTTTTAAGTCTACTGATGCGATGAATTACGTTGACTGATTTCCATATATTGAACCAACCTTGCATCCCTGGAATGAACCCCACTTGATCATGGTGCACTGTTTTTTTAAAATACGGTTTTGAATGCAATTTTCCTAGAATTTTATTGAGAAGTTTTACATTTATGTTCATCAGGAACATTGGTCTGAAGATTTTTCTTTGATGTGTCTTTGTCTGGTTTTGGTATCAGGGTGATAGCAGTCTCACAGAATGAGTTTGGAACGGAATAACCTGAGTATTGGTGTTAATTCTTGTTTGAAAGTCTTGCAGAACTCAGAGGAGAATTCGTTTGCTCCTGGGCTTTTCTCGATTTGTAGGCTTTCAATGGCGTCTATTTCACTGCTTGAAAATGATCTGTTCAAATCGTGTATGTCCTCCTGATTCAGTTCGAATAGTTCATAAGTCTCTAGAAATCTGTCGATATCTTCCAAGATTTTCTATTTTATTGGAATGTAAATTTTCAAAATAGTTTCTAATTATCTTCTGTATTTCAGTAGTGTCTGTTGTGATACTATGTATTTGTTTATTTTCATCAGCATATATTTTAGTAATTTTTCATCATGTACTTTAGTAATTTCAATTTTCTTTCGCTTTCTCATTAGCAATGGCTAGGGGTTTATCAATTTTATTTATTTTTTCAAAGAACTGACTTTTTGTTTTGTCAGTTTTTAAAATAAGTTTCTTTTGTTTCAATTTAATTTATTTCAGCTCTGATTTTAATTATTTCCTATCTTCTGCTTTTGGTATTGATTTGTTCTTCTTTTTCTAGGGCTTTGAAATGTAATCTTAAATGTAATCTATTTGTATCCCTTTAATTTCTTTCTCCTAATTGCTCTGGCTAGAGTTTCAAGGACATTGTTAAATAGAAGTGGTGAAAGAGGGTATCCTTGTTTTGTTCCAGTTTTTAGAGGAAATACTTCCAATTTTTCTCTAATTAGAATGATATTGGCCTTGGGTTTAGTATATATAGCTTTTACAATGTTGAGGTATATTCCTACTATCCTGAGTTTTTCTAGTGTTTATTTATTCGTTGACTTTTTATTCTTTAATGAAAAAACTCAATGCAATGAACTTTCCTCTTAGTTTTCATAGTGTCCCAGATATTTTGGTATGTTGTATAGGTATTCTCATTTACCTTTACGTATTTTTCTATTTCACTCTTGATTTCTTCTTCTATTCATTCATCTTTCAATAGTGTATTCTTTAGTCTCCAACTGTTAGAGTACATTCTATTTTTTTATTTTATCATTGATTTCTAATTTCTAATTTCATTCTACTATGATCTGAAAGAATGTAGGGTATTATCTCCATTTTTTGATATTTACTAAGAGTTGCTTTGTGGCAAAAGATGTAGTCTATTTTAGAGAAGAATCCACGTGCTGCAGAGAAGTGTAGGTTGCTTGTTGTTGGAGGAACTATTTAATAAAAAAAATTAAATCAAGAATATAGCACTTGTTTAATAGAAGTCTTTTTTCTTTAACTTTCTGGTCTTAGGACTTCCTCACTTTCTTAAAAATTGAGGACCCACAAAAGCTTATCTATTTATTTTTTTGTGGGGTATAGCCATCAATAACTACCACATTTGAGTTTCAAAAATATTAACTCATTTAGAAAAACCTTTACATGTTATCATAAATATACTTCTAAAACTAAAAAAAGTGAAAAGAATAGCATGTCTCTTGATTATAGCAAGCTTTTCACCAGCTCTAAACTTTACAACATCCTGCTTGATCCCTCTCACTGTTGATCACAATCACAATAGATTAGAACTAGCTATCACTGCCCTGCAACTGGATAATTAGGGGGTTAGCCCTTCTATTTAGTAAGTAAAATAGTATAGCAATGCTCCATATAGTAAGTGTTTTTATATTTATTTGTTGAATTTGCAGGAATAAAATCATAAGCAATGTAGCTAAATGATTATAGCCTTTTCTATTGTGTAATACAACTGATAAAAAGTTTCCAAAACTCATGAAAAGTAGTTATAAATAACAGAAAATAATTATAGCATATTCAGGACCTGGACAGGGCTGTTCATGGTGTGAAGGGCAAAGTCTAGGAATTTGTAAAATGCAGGCCCCATTGAGACATGGAACCACCGAGGGTATCAACAGTCCAGCACAACCTTATCCTTTTGTGCCACACTGGTGTGTCACCCATAACCAGTTGGGAAGCTCTAAATTAGGAGAAATTTGGAAGAAAACTATAGTCATCACTAGGTTTCTCTCAGAAAAGGCATATATAGGTCATATTTTAAAAACATATATAGTAATTTGAAATTGTTAAAATATAACACCTGTTGATACACATTTAAAATGTTCAATCTGGGGCCATTTTATTTACTCACTCCAAATACACATCGAGGATCTACTGTTACAAAGCTAAATATTAGAAATATAAAAATGAAAAGACAACAGATTGTATGTCCTTACAGAACTTACTGAGTAGAAGAGAAAAAAATACCAAGTAACAACAGCAATAATTACCAGAAGATATTTGTGTGCAAAAGGCAATGAGAGCAAAAGTGGAGTGCAACACCTGACTTCAGAGAGTCAGAGAACACTCTGTAGACATGATACTGCTGACACATAGGATGAGGACCTGCCAGATAGACCAAGTGTGTCTGTGTGTGAGCTTGTATCTGTGTGGGAAGGGGAAGAGGAAGAGGCAAGGAAAGGAAAACATGTTTTACAGGACAAGAAGTTGTTCAAAACTTCAAGCAAGTTTTAGTAATAGCACATCAACTTTAAGAGAGAATGATGAAAACCACTAGATCGATCACAGAGTCCTGTGTGTAGGGCTTAAGTAGCCAGTAAAGTATTATAAACAAATTAATCATGGGCAATAGCATGAGTGATGAATGGGAGGGATCAAAATTAGCATGTCTAAGAAACATGTCTGGCCTAAGTATGCAGCAGTAAGAATGGAGTAAGAAGAGGTCATCCACAGCGTTGGTAAATGACTGCTGACTGGAGCATATTCAAATTCAGGCGGACTTATCTCAAAGGACATAATTAATCACTCACCTGAATGACTACATATTGCACTTAGTTGGTTACTGGGCTGGAAACCCAAAATTTCAATACAGACACAATAAAGGCAGTTATCATCTGTATGCTCCTGTAGTCCAGTATCTTCTGTACTTTCTAAAAACAAAGATGCATCTGAATGGATTGAATTCATTATTTCTGTAAGACTCATTTGCTGTCGTAGCAAATGAAAAGAGTTTTTTACAAGACCTCCAGTTCCAGATGGAAGACCTGTACATAAGTAAACATATAACGATCAGATAAAGATAGTATTAACAAGGTCCCTTTTTTCAAGGTACCTTAACCCATATGAAATTTTTAAAGAAGGGAATCTAGGGATGACAACCAGAACTTTTTTTATGATTCAACACTTAATTTTAACTAGGGAGAAAAAAAAGAACACTTTGCTTAAAATTATGAAAATAATTAATGCCAGAACATATATTACTTTTAACATGGGGTTTTAAATACAAAATGGAAAACTGAGACACTAATTAATGTATCATATCAATGATCCTCAAAATATGCCTAAAGAAAAGTAATAATTCTAAGTTGTTAAAAAAAAGTCAAGATTATGAAGCTATAAAACCTGTGGCTTATATGCAATACATTCATTAAATTATAATAGTTCATAACAAAGGAAAACTGATTCTTTAACCTATGAAAATAGTGTCATAAATTTTACATGTACCACCTTTTTAAGAAACAGAAACAACAAATCTGTTTTTTGTCTTTTTGAGAGACTGGGTATTTAGTTGAAAAAACACTTTAAGTATTCCAAAAAAACAAAACCATGGTTTTAATTCTAAGTTGACTCAAAATAGTTATTTTGATGTATTTTAAGTGATCCAAGGTGGATACCAGAAATTTTACTGTCCTCCTACTAAGACAATTAATAATTTTTATTTTTCATATAATGGGAACTTTATGAGAACAAAGTCCAAGCATTACCTCCTGCATCATGGGCAAATACTCTTGAACCTCGATCATCATGTGGAGGTATGTTTTTTGTCTGAAAATAAGGAATATCCTTTACCTACAATAGATACAAATCAAGGTAAATTCTGTTATAAAAAGAAGTCCACCTAATGACTACTAAGAAAATTAAGTGAAATACAACTATAATTATTAGAGTATATAAACCTGCAATGAAAAGTTTACTAAGAAAAAGTTAAATTGTCAAAACTTGAAAGAATAACAAC
Organism: Sciurus carolinensis; assembly: GCF_902686445.1. Taxonomy (NCBI): domain Eukaryota; kingdom Metazoa; phylum Chordata; class Mammalia; order Rodentia; family Sciuridae; genus Sciurus; species Sciurus carolinensis. The sequence continues at coordinate 33,504,861 of NC_062218.1, forward strand.
CCTTAAAGTTTTTCATTATATTCTTGATAAACTAAATATACACAAATAATTATTTTAGCATTTATTTAAAATGTCTTTAGACTTCTGAGCAAATGTGTATTCTTTTATTTTACCATATAACATCTAGAGATTTGTAGGTATCTCATGGGATTGGAGTTATTTTCTATGGCTGGGCACCACAAAACTTCTTTGAAAGGCAAAAACAGGATCAAAGATGAAAAAATAAGGAATAAGTCAAATAAGACCAAAAAGCAAGGTTAATAATTTATTAAATTTCTATAGATAATATACAGATAAATAAATGAAACAATATGCCAATTTAACTTGTGAAGAGAAGGGATAATGTCCTAAAAATCTGGAGGTGTAAATAAAAGAGTATGGTGTGAATAAAGGAGTATGGAATAGTTGAAAAAGGTGAATTTTCATCTTAAGATTTCTTTAGAAGAAACTGCCTCAAAAAAAAAATCATTTTTCCCAAAATTAGTGTCTACTCTTTAATTTCTAGGAAACAACTTTTACAGAATATGAAAATACAGGAAGCCAACTCATAGGGAAATAATAAAAATCATGATGATACCTGGAATATATCATTAATGTCTACTGGAAGAGCAAGACCAATGTAGTCATCTGAGCCACCATATGTAGCACTGGACACCATGGACCTAACTGAGGAGGATCGCTGCAGGGTATTTTGATTAATGGGACTTAATAAATCTTCTTTATCTAATGATGCATAACTTAAAGCTTTCATGAACCTATAATACCACAAAAAAAACTTACATTAGTTTCTAGATTCTTAATATTAATCATATGAAAATAACACTTATATCTTCAGAAAAGTAGCTAGTCAAATATTAAGCAGTACCATCATGTTTACTAAAAATATATAAACGCTTCAAAATATTATCTGTTATAGGATGATACACAAATGATCACCAGTAATGTTGTCTATTACCAACAACAACTGTTATGGTCTCCCAGGTAAAGGTGAAAAGGTAGGTTACTGGAATAACTTGACCATCTAGAAGTAAAAAAGAAACTGACGTAGAGATAGAGGTATGCAGTTCAAGGACTATTTTTGCAATCACTTGGGATTGCTGAATTTGCTATTATATAGCTAATGATATATTTATTAACGTTTAATATCATATTTAGGAAAAATAAGATCAATTACTTATCATTATTTGTGGGGTTATTACTTTAATAGTTTCATTATCGATCTAAGATATATGTAACACAGAAGGTACATCCAACACAGTGGAGTGGAACCATTCATAAACATTATAAGGGAGAGCCCAATATGAAGTACTGATATTTCTACAATGTACTCTTACTAGTAATTCCATAGCAAATAAGGCATACTGCCCATAAGATATGCCTTTGTTATATAGATTCTTTAAAAAAAATTTTTTTTTAGTTGTAGATGGACACAATACCTTTATTTTATTTATTTTTATGTGGTGCTGAGGATTGAACTCAGTTTCTCACACACGCTAGGCAAGTGCTCTACCACTGAGCTACAACCCCAGCCCCCAGATTCTTACTCATGCAACAAAATATAAAAATATTTACTTGGTATATGCTTTATATACACAAGGTACTATCCAAAATTCCATATGTATATATTTTGTTATTTGGAAATCAAGTCTTTAAAATACACTCATGTAGTCTGATAGTGAATCAAAGAATTATTTCACAAAACACAAAAAATGCTTCATAAACTATAGTTATTAAGATTATTAAAACAGAAACCATTCTTAATTTCATCTAAAAACCACTCTTAAATTTATGATTTTCATAAAAGAGGTCAGTGGTTTCCAGATTATACTGTTATACTTTTCTAACTCCAAAAACTCTTCAAAGACTACTGCAGCAGTGGGGAACAATTACTGAATTATTCTCCTTCCCAATTCCTCTTTTAACCAGTGTTGCTCCATTTTTAAAAATCTTTTCTATGTATTAGGTTTCCATAGAAACCTTTTTGTGAAAAAAGGGTCTCTCTGCTTAAAAAGCAACACTAAAAAGGCTTAAAACCACTGATCTAGTTCAATCTCCACTAGATTAGGTAACTGAAGGCTAGACATTCCAAACTCATGAACAACACTGCATACATTTGTAATCACAGGCCGTTGACAAGCATGCCTGCCTTTGTTATGCATTATGAGAGGGCCACAAAGCCAGTGAGCTTCAATTAGAACAGACATTACTGTGTAATTTTTATATTCTACAAGTGGGGACAAAATTCAAAACCTGCTACCAGGAACCCACTCCTGTATTAAATGTGTCATTATTGAAAGAAGAGTGCTTAATGTGCTTATCATTATTAAGAATTTAATGTAAGAGACAGATGGATTTCATAAAGCCACTGCCAAAGATGATATTAATACTAGCTAACTTTTATTGAGGTCTTACTATGTGTCAGACACTATTTTAGTAATGGATATATAAAAATCCATTAAATCAGTATGAATGCCAATTAAAAGCTAAAAATTTGTTTAGGAGCCACTGGCTCAGCAACAAAAATCAGTTATGGAAATTTTTACAACAAATTATATTGCATTCTTTTAAGATAAAGCTGAAGTGTTCCTTGTGAACAGTTTACGTGGTAGAAAAATCCCTGCTGAGTCCCAAGGAGCAAAATAATTCATATAGTGTCTATTAAGTGTCTACTTAATAATTACAAATACTTAAACTGAAATAATTACCTGAAATATTCAGTTATTTAAAAAAAGAACAAAAAAAAAAAAAAAAAAAAAAGAGGTCAACTTTTGGAGCCTTAAAGCGACCTACCTTGAAAAGGTTGTTTGTTATTGTAGGTCTTAAGCTCCTGATTCCCCGACATGCTTCTTTTTAAAATCGATCCTTGCAGAAGCAGAATAAATGAAAAAAAGCTGTGACTTTTTGTGTTCTTATAAAGCACGTATGTTTATTTTCAGGGCCTAATGGAGTCTGTTTTCCCCCCCCGCAGCTGCAAGAATCCATTTTCAAATCATATCGGTAACAAGGAGCTTATAGCCTACCATAGTAACAAGTTCTGAGGCTTATGTGGTGTTACTAACCTGAGTAATGTTTTACATTTAAATCTGTTGAAATGCAACCATTATTTGTTTCATTTTAAAAATAAATATTTGCTTACCTGCTTGGTGTTAGTCTGGACTCAAAACTGTTGTCCTTCATGGTGATTGTATCAGTAAACAGCACATCTTTTGCTGGAGATGCCAAAGCTTCAGAGTGAGATAAGGATGGATGCATTCTTTGCTGCTGTAATCTTTTCAATGTAGCGTAGCCAAGCATCTCTAGACTTGTATAACTGAAGTTACAATCTGCTAAACTTTTAATTGTAGCAATAGAAGGTGCTTAGGGACTGTGCTCTTCTAGGAAGTGTATGAGAAGAACCAGGAGGCACCAGGGGACACTGAGTTTGACTTGGAGAAGAGACAGATGGTTAGACTGTGGTGTCAAATAGTGGCTTGTCTTAACAGTTTTCGTACTACCACCAGTACTCATACTCCACAGTCCTGTGTCCATAGTTTGCAGCATCTACACCTACTGTCTCTCGTGAAGGACTTTGAACCATTGAACTTATGCCACTTGTTGTGGTATCTGTATTAAAACTTTGGCTACGGATCTTCATATGTTGAGCTTGTTGAACTTTCTACAACTAACCTTTTCTCGGCTTGTGTTTTCTTTGTGATTCTCTGTACAAAACTCTTGGTGAATTTTAGTCATTCTCTCCAATACTTGGAGTACTACCAATGTCATCAATGTGCTTTCCCAACAATGAAGTTTCTAATTGTAATGTTTCTGAACTGTGGATACAGGTGTAAAATCATCACCATGATTAAAGTCTACGCTGGGTTCCGTAGTGTTCTGATTCGTCTGTTGCTTGTCCTTATTTTCAGATGAACATTTTCCTCCTTTTGGATCACTGCACTACGATGTTTTTATTAGGCAAAGTAAGTGAATTTAAGATACGATTCTTCACAAGTTTACTAGAAGCAAAGAACGGAAATGAATTTTTTATCCTTGATGTGTCCAAGGTCTGTCATAAAATGCTGGCTCTGATCTTCATTGATGTCAAGGAAAAGGTACTAGTAGAACTGCTTGCCAAACGTCATCCTCCATAATGAACATACCTAGGATTGAAGGGTCAATTAATTAAAGCACACAAAAAATAAAAATTTCATTTCATTATTAGTGACATCACATTTCAGGAAAATTAAAAAAAATTAATCAGTCCCTGGGGAAAAAATTGTTTTTAATTGTGTTAAACCATTAGCCACATGAAACATGCTTCCTTGAAAACTCATTTGGATTTGAATAAAATGTAAAATTACGTCATTATGAGGAGTTCCTGTTATTTCCAAAGCAAAGCTATAAGATCAGTAAGACACAGTTACCATAACTTCCTTCTGATTTTCCAAATATTCAAGATGAAATTAAGGGAAAAAGGATACTTGAGCATGGATCTTAGTCAGCTGTACAGAGTCTATATGCTAGGCAAGCACTCTATCATTGAGGTACCTCATATCAGACCCTCCATTATTTTAAAATATATTTGCTTTAACTCAAAAATGAAGATGTGTGGCTGGGGTTTATTAGCTCAGTGGTAGAACACCTGCCTAGCACATGTGAGGCACTGGGTTCAATTCTCGATACTGCAGATAAATAAATAAAATAACTATTGATAAATAAAATAACTACTGATAACTAAAAAAATATTTAAAAAAAACGAAGAAGTGGAAATACAGTATCTCTTAGCAAATATATTCTGGTTTCAAAAAATAATCAGAAAAATGAGAGATACACTCCATTTACATAAGATCTATCAAAGTGATAAATGCTTCTGTCATGTACAACTAATTTAGAACAAATAAAATTTAAAAAATTTTAAAAGTCTCTATATCCTGAAAAATGAGTACAAAGATTAAGTAAATGGAGAAAGTACAAAAGACTTTTTAGATTTATCTTTTTCTAATGACAAAAAAGGGAACTGATTCTTCTGGCACATGCATTATTCTATCTCTGAATATAAGTCTTTCCAGAAGCTATTTAGAAAGCAAGGGGAGAAAACAATGTAGGCTGGTGGCTATACTTTGTTAAAGATACACATTATCCAAGAGTCTATCAATGCCAAATAACTATCTTAGAAAAAAAGTAAATTATGAATGCAACAAATACATTTAAGTTTTGAAATTACAAACACAAATGTTAATATTGGCTAACTTTACGTGAACTTAACCCAATACTCACTCATGGTGCGGATTCACTCTCACTATTATGCCTAGAGCTGGTTGACTCTGAGTTTCAAGCTCAGGGTGCTTGGGATAGATGAGAGCTCATTACAGAGTTGTTTCCACATCATCTGGTACCACTGGCCACAGAATGTTTTCGACTATGCCTCACAGCATCCCAGTTGTGACTTTCAGAATATCACAGCCTTGTTTGGTTTTAGCTATTAGCCCAGAACATATACACAGGTCCTGTATGTAAAAAATGCAATGATGACAGTTTACAATTTCAGGCTGAGAATTCTTGGAACAACCACAGAATAACCAATTTGCTATATGTATATCTGAATTTTCCTCAAAAAACTTTGAAAGCTGTTTAGTTTGTACAGAACAATGTACTAAAAGTACTTAGAAATAAATAAGCAGCAATAAAAGCATGCAAATCTTCCTAATGAAGGTAATATTAGAACAAAATTTTAAAACATGTTCTTAGTACAAATACAGGGTAATTTGGGCATTGAATTACTGGACTCTGTGAACACATACTGTGGTTTTTCCTTGGTTACTTAGAAGGTAATATCAATATTAAAATAAAAATGGAATAATAATATTAGAGTTCATTAAAAATCTTTGTTAGAATTTATAGTGAACTAATAGTTATGAACCACAAAATACTTCGCTTTATATCTATTTGTAAATAATAATATATGCATTAAAAAGATTTCTGGGTTAAATGACATACCCTCTGATGGAAAGAACCTCACACTGTTTTGCAGTTTTAGTATATCAGGAATCACATTTTCTTCTTGTAGCAAATTGAGACCCCAATTGATGAGCCAATATTTCCCTGGAAAAAAAAAAAAGAAAAGAAAAATACTTTAAAGAAAATACAAGGTTTATTTTAAGAGATTTGACAAGCTACCAAGAAACAAATTTAAAAACTATCCACGAAGCTATGAAGAGAAAAATCTGAAAAAAAATCTCATCTAAGGAATGTTAGGAATCAATTAATATTCTATTTATCTTAGCAAAGAGAACTAAAGTCATAAAAATAATAAAAAATAATAGTTTAACCATTTATTCTTTCAGTGTAAAAATATTTAAATTGGCAGAAAATGCTGGTCTTAGAATACTGATTAAAGCAAGTTCTAAATAAAATAATTTTAATATTTTAGTATTACTGAGACAAATGAAAAAACATCTAAAAATTGCGAAGATCTTACAGAAGTTTTTATTACAAAACCAAGGCCCAAAGAGATGCTTTCAGTTTTTGTAATTTCTTCCCATTTATCCAAATCTGGTGTTCGAACATTGTGACACAGTTCTGTAATAATATTCTAAAGAAATTAAAAAAAAAAAATCACGTAAGTAACAAGAGTGTACTTCTTAGTGTACTTCCTTATTGTATTATTAAATCTATTTAAGATTTGCTTTTAGGTTACTTCTGCACATTTAAAATTCTAAAGTAATTTTAAAGGAAAATATCTTATTAGGAAACATTAGTACATAGGTTCTGAGTTCATATTATTATTAGGCTGTGTTACCTTTAAAGGTCACTTACCCCTACCCTCCATGCCTTGATGTCCTAATCTCCAAATAAGGGATAATAACAGTATATATCTCATAAGGTTTCATGATTTAATAATTATATATAAAGTGCTTAACAAAGTATGTGGCACCTAGTATTGTAAAACATCATAATTATTATTTTACATAGAAATTAATGCTTAGATTTCATCATATTATAGATAACACTGAACAATGCATTTAAATTTTAATAAATCTATTTTCAAATATTCATAAGGGTATCTTCCCAACAGTCTTCACAGACATAATATAAAAACATGAAACTATATTATGTAAAACTTTGGATTCTTGAGATGAACACTGATACAAAAAGGAACTAAGCTGCTAGATTACTATCATTTTCACACATACGCACAAATATTTCTACAACTATTTATATCTTGAATAAGAGAAAGGTTATGTTTATTGAAAACACCAAGTTACAAGACATACAGCTATAAATACGGTGAACATACAAACTATATAAAGAATAAATTCTTGCCCAAACCCATTACATTCCATGAAGTATATGAGACTAGGGATGTTCACAAATTACACTTTCAATTTGTTGTTCACTGGTGGTAACTGAATTTGTTCAGTTTAATTTCCCAGTGAGAGCTAGAAAGAAACACTTAGTTTTTTATTATGTTTTTAAGGAGATTTTAATTTTTCCAATAAACAACAAAGGAAAGCATTTCAGCTCTTTACCGGGTTGCTTATTCTCCACAATAAGTTAGCTTTTCCAAAAGTCACACACAAAACAGGGAAATGCATGCAAGCCAGTAATATTTTTAGGGACTACAAATACAGAATGACTAAGTCAATTACAGGACAGATAACTACAAAATCAATTACACCACTGCTTTTATAACTTTTGAAAATTTTTTTTCAAAGATGATATTTTAGCAACATTAAGAATTTTTTTAATATCATAATCATTTAAAATAAGCAATTATGTTTTACCTGTACTTCCAATAAATGACAGCCTGTTTTGTGGTGTACCAGTTGTCCATAAAGGTGTACAGGCAGGTAGACATGAGGACGCTGTAATCTAGTATAAGAAAGATGTTTGAGATATCATTGCTTTATTTATATGTTAATTAAAATGTTAATAATGTACTGGATTAAATACAATTCCCCAACATAAATAAAATATGGAAGTGTGAAGGCATGAAGATTTCTCCAGAAATCTCTTACCAGCTCTCACAGTTCTGGTAAGAGAGCCCGGACTAGAAAAATGTGACCCCTATGAAACATATGAGTACGCATAAACTTAAAAGAAATTGATTATAATTTGGTTTAACTTGACAATGAGGACTAGTAATAAATTATTCCACTGATTGGACTATATACCTTTGGTTACTCCGACGAACATATTATCACCATCAATAGGCTTCCGATATGTAGTTAGTGCCTCATTAAGTTGTTCTTCAATCAAGTCAACATATTTGAATTATATTCCTAGAAGATAATACTTTTAAATTGTATACAGTTTCATAATGACATTCACAAAACATTGGTTAGGTACTTAACAAATTTCAGAAGAATGAATATGAGAAAAATAAAAAGAATCTGTTCAGAAATTTAAAATTTTTGGAAGAGGATAGCAAGAGTATTATGAATGCAAATGTTCTATCACATCCCAAACCTTCTGCTTGTAATTTTCCCTTGTCAATTAATGTTTTGGGGTACAAATGAGTAAATAAATATTTTTTATCTTATTTGAATTCTTTTCCCTTTAAAAAAGTATCTCTTTGTGTTAAACTATGAAGATATTCAATAGAAATTTTAAAAGGAAATCAAATGATGCTATCATTTCAACACCATTAAGATGCTTCTCCCAACTGATGTAAATCAGGTCAAATATAAAAAATATTTTCTTCTAACACTTGAAGAACTACTTAAATCCTTTAAACTAAGCCCATTGCACTGCTGTCTTTATTACAAAATATCTCCACTTCAAACTTCAAGAGGGATCAGTGGAACCTCTGTGGAAAGCAATTTGGCAGTATGTATTAGAAATTAAAAGTTCAAAGCTGGGTATGCGTGCATATGTCTGTAATTCCAGTTACTCAGAGGCTCAGGCATGAGGACCCCCAAATTTTAGGCTAGCCTGGACAACTTAGAAGAGGCTGTCCCAAAACAAAAAAGGGAAGGGGATGTAGCTCAGTGTAAGAGTGCCCTTAGATTCAATTCCCAATACCACAAATAAGTAAATAAAATAAATAAATAAACTAATAAATAAATTCCAATATATCTTTTGCCCAAACAATTATACTTCCAGAAAATAAGGGGGCAGAATACTATTTTGATTTCAGGGAGTTGCCTGAATGCCCTACTTTTACAGTCTTTAAAACCTTTTCTATTTTTATAGTTTTGTATTTACTTTGCAATAGTAATGAAGTTTTAATTATATATTATCACTATACTTTCCTCTGTATAAATCTTATTGAGGTAAGTGTTTGAACTTTTATAGGATTAGTTACATCCTTATGGAATGCTTGGTTAATCTTTTAACCACTGGCATTTGGAAAACACTAATGAAAGTCAGGGACATAGTTTAAAACTGTGGAATGGGTTAAGTTTTTGATGTAGATCATCTTTCTGGGGAGGGATTGGGGACTGAACCCAGGGGTGCTTTACCACTGAGCTACATCCCTAGTACTCTCCCTCTTTTTAAATTTTGAGACAGGGTCTAAGTTGCTTAGGGCCCTGTTAAATTGCTTAGGCTGGCAAGCTTGCATTCTCCTGCCTCAGCCTCCTGAGTTACTGGGATTACAGACGTGTGCTACCTTGCCCTGCTGATGTGGAACATCTTGAGGATTCTGCCCAAAAGATAATGGAAGGACAAGGAGACCTGTGCTGCCCCACCTATCTGTATACCCTCAACCCTACAACGAGGAGTGGACCTTTAGCTAAGTAGGTAGCCAAAAGACCACTGCTCTTGTCAAGGGAACTGCAAATGAGAGATAACTAGACGTTAGATTATTGTGGAATTCATGAAAGTAATCCTCAAATAACAGACTCAACATTTGAAATCTGTTACACTCATGGCTAACAACCCTGCATAATTATTACTATTATTATTATTATTATTATTATACTGTTTCTGACCCCTTACTTCTTTCTCCTCCTACTTCAAACCTGGAGAGGTCACAGAGTTACAGCTAGTAAATGAGGGTTAAAAATGAGCAATAAAGAGTGATGAAATTAATCGTATCTTTCCTCCACTGTAGGTTTTTTAGTCTATATCAGCCTGTACTAGATGAGAGGAGTAAAACTGAGTGAGTGGAATTTTAATACTATGCTAGCTTCGATATTTTATTACTTTGGAAAAGAAACAAACTGTTTATGTTTACTAGCTGAAAAGAAAAGCTATATGATCTGTCCAAAAGCCCATTCAGGAACAAGGAGAAAGAATCACACAGAACAGGTTTAAAGGTACAGTGGTGAAAAAGAAGAGTACTTCTTTCATGTTGGAGTCCAGATGGTTAAAAAAAAAAAAAAAAAAAAAAAAACAGTTAAAGAGAGTAAAAAAAAATCAAAGAAATAAGAAGTAACTATAAAATAAAATGCTTTCCAAAACAATACCACTAATAGACATAATTAGCAAGAGTCAAAAACAGAAGATCAAAGAAAGGTAATACCAAATCACCATCATAATTATGTCATGGTGTCAACAATGATTTAACTAAGGTTTTGAGTCATGAACTATCTGTTTATATTAATTATGTCTTTCCATTTTTTTTTTCAGGATGGGCAAACTTTTTCTATAAAAGGCCAGAGAGTAAATATTTTAGGTTTTGTAGGCCATATACAGCTGTCACCCCTATCAACTATCACTTTAGAGACAAAGCAGCTACAGGTAATAAAGAAATAAGAATATATGCATTTTAAATACACTGAAATAAAAATTTCATAATTTTCACTTGTCACAAAGTACCATTATTCTTTTGATTTTTTTTCATCATTTAAAGATAAAAACTATGCTCAGCAGGTTACACTAAAACAGGCAGTGGATTCTTTGGCCTCAGTGGGTCATAATTTGCCAATCTCTGACTAAACAATGATCTCAGATTAAAAAAAGTCTCAATAAAATAATTAAAAGTAAACTAAAGGAAGAGATTCATATTTAACCAAAATTTCTGAAAACCAATCAATCTCTAATTGGTAGAAAATACCAGGAATAATAGTGTTCCTCTGAACTATAGAAAAGAGAAGAAAAGTGATCTTAGATACCTTATTACTGTGATTACACCAGCATCTACAGGACACATATATGTGGCTGAACGCGCTAATGTCACCACAGTCCACTCTAACCAATCCAAAAAGTTGATAGCTACCCTAAAAGTCAACTTTCTAAGTTAGTTAAGAGAGGAAAGAAAAGTGTTTTCCTCCCTCCTATCTTCAAATTGACTTTCCCAATTCTCTATGGAATCTTCAACCTTTCTAACAGGAAGAGTTCTCTCTACTTCTTAGACAAATCTCTTCATCTGTGTTTTTGATACATCCTCTTCCTAGTCAGGAATCCACTTCATCAACTGTTCCCTCTCTTCCTGTTAGTCTCTCTTGTCTCACTAGGTAAAAAAATAAATAATTCCAACTTCCTCACTTCTTAAAATAAAAGATTTAAACCGTTTGCCTACTTCATGACCTGCTATATGCTACTGAAGGAAATCAAGAGTAGAAAGAGCATGAGCTTTGGGCTCAGAAAGAACGAGTTAGTGCCTGTTCTCTTATGCTCATGTTTGGTGATCTAGAATTAATTAGCATGATCTTGTCAGCCTCAACATTTTCATTCACAAAATTAGAAATAACAGAATGCATTTCATAGGACTGTTGTGAGGATTACATAAAAAAACACTTCAAAAGTGCTACGTCTAATGGTAAGCAATGTTTTCTTCCCTTCTCTAATAAAGAGACTGCATTTAACTATGATTTTATACCTTCCATTTGCTGCTTAAACTAATGTATCTGCAATTCAGCAAATTTACAACTTTTTACTAAAACTGCAATAGTAAAATTCACCAATGACCTAATCATCCAATTTAACAGCCTATCTTACAGTTTTCATCTAATGTGACTTCACTGGCCTCTCCTTCCTGAATCATACTTCACTGATGTTATTCTTTGTTTTTTTTTTTTTTTTTTTTTGGTGGGGAGTGGGTGGATACCGAGGATCAAACTCAGAGGCACTTGGCCACTGAGCCACATCTCCAGCCCTATTTTGTACTTTGTTTAGAGACAAGGTCTCACTGAGTTGCTGAGCATCTCACTTTTCCTGAGGCTGGCTTTGAACTCTAGATTCTACTGCCTCAGCCTCCGGAGCCTGTGGGATTACAGACGTTCACCACCTCGCCCAGCTGACACCACTCTTTCTGATGATTTTTTTCCCATTGTTCTTTTCTTCCCCTTATTAAGCCAGGTGTTCCCTAGGGGAAAATGCTGTCCTCTCTTTTTGTTCTTGACGTTTCTCTAGTGACCTCATTCATTTCATGTTTCAACTACTACTATATACTGTCATCTTCTACACATATCTAAACTCCAGACCTATACTTTCAAATATTTCCTAGATACCATCATTAGGTCATCCCACAGGAAACAGTTCAACGTATTCAAAATTCCCTATCATACAGCAAACCACTTTTTGTAATTATGATCTCTTAATGATAATCCATTATAATTCAGTCATTGAATTAGAAACCTTGTTAAATCATACTGGAATCCTCGCTCACAAATGTTCGCTCACTGTATACAACCAACTCACAAAGCCTGTCCATCTTATTTTTAAAATGCCCAGAAAATGTATCCTTGCCTATCAACCTATCACTAAAGTTTAGTCCCTCATCAATTCTTGCTTATAAACTAGTGTCAATATGCCTAGACCTTTCCTTTGATAATCAGACTTCTGATTCTACGCTGCAATCCATCATGTATCTAAAGCATACTTTTGACTGTGATAACTATTTAAAGACTTACAATGATTTAACTAAATAGTATAAAATTGAATCCCTTAGTATGATTTAATGTAGCTTGAAAATCCCACTTGTTCTAGCCCCAACTACACTGGAATATGGCTTTCTTCACAAGTCTACGAAGTTTCAATAACCTATACAAATGTATTCTGTTTCCTCTTTCTGAGTACTCTTTTTTTTTAAATTTTTTTTAGTTGTCTATGGATCTTTATTTTATTTATTCACTTATTTATATGTGGTGCTGAGGACTGAACACAGGGTATCTATCACACATGCCAGGCAACTGCTGTACCACTGAGCCACACTCCAGTCCTGGAGTACTCTTTTTACAATTTATTTGCTCCTCAAGACTATTTGAAATATCACATTCTCCACTGAGCCTGTCCAACATTTCTTTTGCTAGTCCCTAAGGCAGGATCATTAATCTCTCCTTTGCACTCCCATACGCACTTGTACATGTCTTTGCTATAGCACTTTCATTTTACTCTTATTACCTAAGCATTGAACCAGATTTGCTAAATTATTTCCTAATTTGTCTAACACGACAATTAATTTTATTTTACAGTAACAGTTAAGTTTAAATGTATTCTATTTAAAATAAAAAATGATCATGTCTTGTCTCAGCTCTCCAATTCATCAATTTTTGAAAGACTTCATGCCTGAAACTGTAAGCTTTAAAGTTTTAGTACTTTTCATTTGCTTTTTGTTTGTTTGCTTTTACTGGTACTTAGGATTAAACCCAAAGGAACTCTCCCACTGAGCTACATTCCAAGCCCTTTTTATTTTTTATTTTGAGAAAGAGTCACTAACTAAGTTGTCCAGCCTGGTCTTGAATATGGGATCCTCCTGCCTTAGCCTCTGAGTCACTGGGAATACCGGCATGATGTAATACCCTAAAACTATTTAAACGAAGGAAAAAAGGATAAATGGTCTCAAATGATAGAAATCTAAAAATATTTATAATGGTATAGATTATTTTGTTCATGGGTTTTCTAAGATGCTTTAACATAATGCCACAAACAAAATAATGAAGCCACAGGGATAACCAGCTAAAGAAAAGTTAAGAAATTATCTAATAGCTTCAAGCTACTCCATTCTTACTAGGTTTCCCTACTACCTACAACAAGAAGTTTGTTCTGATTCATATAAAGTAGCATCCTAAAAGAAAGTTAAATTAGATGATTATATTTGCTTAACTATAACAGTTTTTCATTTTCCTTCATTTGGAACACTATTTTAGTTTCAGCATAAAAGCACACATGCAAAGTTGTCGTCTATATAAAGGACCCAAGAATAAAAGAAATAATGGTAAAATAGGATTGACAAATTAAAAATAATACATAAAATCAACTGAGTTTAAAGGAAAATTTCAATAGGATCAAGTTAAAAGTTTACTATATAATAATAATTATACTTAAAAATGGATAAATACATAGAAATTAGGACTGTGTTTAAATATGAATGTTTAAATATTTAATCTCATTAGTTTTAAAACACTGATGATATGAAAAAAACCTTCTAAATTCACAAATCTATTTCCCAAAATAAAAACAAGCAAATTAAACCTTATTCAATAACAAGTTACCTTGTGCCACTTTTCTAACTGTTTTGCTACATAACCTCTTTCATTCAGGTAGGAAAACCCTTTTGGAATGGAGAGAAATCTGTAAATTAAAACAAGACATAGGTTTTTTTTTTTTTAATTTTTACAGACTGCATTTTGATTCATTGCACACAAATGGGGTACAACTTTTTGTTTCTATAGTTTTTCAAGATGTACATGCATACCGTTCATGTAGTCATACACGTAAACAGGGTAATGACAAAATATTTTTAAAGAGCTAAAATAACTCAAACAAAAAATATGATTAAGGAGCTAAAAGATTTTAGGAACAGCTACCCTGTAAAGTGAAAAGGTCAATGATAAATTTACCAGGTTTCAATTATAAACAATTTTCCAATCTTTGCAAATCATATAAACCTAATCAAAGACAATGTCATGAAAAGTATGAGAAAAAGAAAATACAAAACATTTAAGAAAAATAATGAACAGAGTTTCAATATTATAGAATGTCTATGATTAAAATAGGCATATTTCAGAAGATAAGAGGTAAACTAATTCAGAGTAGGGTTCCTATTCAGATTTGAACCCAGCTTTAATATACACTACCAAAGAGAAGACAACAGAAAATATAGCCAAAGAAAATTTACTTAAAATCTACCTTAGGAGGAGAAGCAAACCCTTGTCCCCAAGGTGGGATAAAGCTGGCTTCATCTGAATAAGAGCATGAAGATTGGCCTAAAAGAGATTATTTGACAAATTAACATTTATACAAAGATAGCACGTTCTTTTTTCCAAAATGCATATCTTATATACATTTTACTTTCATAAAATTGTCAATTAAAATAAAATATTTTAATAGAAATTCATGTCTAAGTATTTCATTATTAAAAAATAAACCTTCACCTTGTCTTCACAAGCTTCGTCGAGGATATCCAGAGCTTCAGAAGAAATTGTTTTGTTTTTATCATGTAGCTGAGTCACTAGTAACTCAATTCCCCAATTATTGAAGAATTCAACATTAGCTCTCAATAATACCCTCAAGTGTTTTGTTGCATATAGCCTGCAGGCCTATAAAGATAAATGAATACATTAAAACACACACACACAGACTTGAACCATGTATAGCCTATTTGATTTTATTTTGGGAAAGTTCTGATACTTGAAAAAGGCAGAAAGAATGGAATTGATGGTCTAGTTCTTAATACTTATTTACTACTAGTAAAATAAAATACTTCTCTTTCCACCTAGTAGCTTCATCCTTTTTGATTAAAAAAATACATATATACATATACACACATACACACAGATATTATGTGGAGGAGTTCCTCAGAGGAACTAGAATTTTAAAGTACACTGAATTCACATCCCGTATTCTTAGAATTTATAATTTTACTTAGTCTAAAATTCACAAAGTACTGAATTAATTGGTTATAAAAAATACAGTTTTATTGCCTATGTACTCACATCAGTAGCTGCTGTTAGGATTTTTGATAGAATGACTCTAGCTAATCCATCTCTGCTATAGTCCAAGCTAGAAACAGTCAGTTTTAGCAAGTGATCCTGGTTTTTCAAGGAGCAAAGATTTAACAGGCTTAAAAAAAACAAGGAAAAAGATAATGAAGGTTAATAGAAATTACTATAATAATTCACTAATTTAACAAAATTTTCAGCTTTATTAAAATGTAGTTGAGAAATAAAAAAATATAAATATTCACATATTCAAGGTGTATAATGTGGTGACAAGAGAATATATATACCTTGATTACTACAATGAGATTAATACATGCATCATATAGTTACCAATTTTTTTGTGTGTGGGTAAGGAGGTATGAAGACAATTCAACATATATTTTTAAATTCCTAGTATCAATAAGGATTTGTGAAAGAAAACATTTAAGCCAAACATCACATAAAACTAATTTATAATCTTTTTTAAAGAAATAAAAGAATTAAAACAAATTTTGATTTTTAAGAAATAGAACAATTAAAACATTTTTAGGTATAAGATACAACAAAATCTAGGGATGCTCACCACTGAAATACACTGCATTTTTCCAGCATTTTGACTCCATGAGGGTGGCAAGAAAGTGTTCCAATAAATAAAAAGTAGTGTTGACTAAGAGTAGTCAATAGACCATTATTTTGAAGACTTCTTTCAGGTTTCATTCCAGATGAGGCATTGAGCCACTGAACAATATCCTTTACAAGATCTTCTAAATATCCTTGCCCATCCTATAACCAAAAAAAAAAAAAAATCAAGTGCAAAAACTTTAATAACAATCATGAGTTTCTAATAAGAGACAATAATCACTGGGTCCCTGTTATTTTCAATCCCATTTAACATAAGACTACCTGTAGATGGATATATTCTCCATTTTACAAAAGAGTAAAACAAGTCTCCTAGAGGGCAGATAATTGCTAACTGTCTCATTTCCAGCTAATTACTAATTTGAAATTCAAATCTAGGTCTGGTCTGAATTAATTTCTTATGTTTCTAAATATATCCTTATGTCTACTTAGAAATAAAGGCAAAAAGAGGGTGGTAACAGTAAAAGAAGGGCAAACTGAACAAAAAAAAATTTGCTCTGAAAATATTCAGAGTTCTTACCTCTTCAGACTCAAGAAGAAATTCTGTAAATTGGCAACCAACCACTGTGAGCTGCTTGGACTTGGTAAAATCCAAATCCAAGTTGGCATACAATTTACTGCTGGGCTTATAAAAATAAAGAAGTCTTCTTACAAACCTAAAATCAAAATAAAATTAGCAACGAAGTGAGAAAATACCAAAAAGTTTTAAGAATTTTCACCAAAGGTCACAAAGAATATGTTTTGTGTCTGAACCACTGGAGTAAATGGTTAGGAAACTTAATAAACACATTTGGTACATTTTACCAAAAAGAAATTTTCATTGTAAAGAATATCTTTAAGGAATAAGAACTTTACAGTGAATTTTACAGGCAACCGAATTTATGGACATAATTTGTAATACTGGAATAATTTTCAACTATGGGTTCTAGGCTTCCTTTTAATTTAGTTCATTTTAATTTCATGCACTACAATCTAATCCAATAGGCAGAGCTAGGTCAAGGCATTAGGAAAACAAATTTCAAAAAGTCATCATTTCTGTTCTCAAGGAGTATGAAAAGTTAGTACTAAGTTTCTTAATTTCAGTGTATTTTTTATGTTCTGTGTATTCCTCAGAACTTGATACAGATATTAAATTATATATCATGAGAAGATGAACACACTGAAAAAATGTTAATGACAACTTCTCAAATATAAAGTAAGGCCCTCTTATCCAATGAGATCAGTATGGGATCAGCTGGTTAGCTGAAATTCAAAAGTAAAAAAGCATGGTGAGAACAGCACAGTCTGAAGTGTTCTATATGATATGACCATTAGTATGTTTTACAAATGGTTTAGGTAAAGAGAGTGTTAAGACGAAGAAGAATATATAACTCTCCAAAGTCCGACATAAGTAAAAGTAGATATTGTATATCAAATCACTCTCGTTTGTTAGAGTTAAGACCACTACACAGTTGGTATTAATCCAATTTAAAATACTTATCTCAACAAATTCCTTTGACCCAAAACTAAGAGCAGAAATATATAACTAGAAAAAGAATTAGTTGGTGTGTTTTGATTAATTAAAATAAGACTACACATAAAAATGTATGGATGTACCTGTTAAAAACAAATTATTAAAATGTATGTATCTATGTCTGTCTCTTTAAAACACTAATTTCTACTTTTAGCATGTATTATGCATAATATAATCCAAATCTAAGTTCTTTATTTAAAGGCACAATAGTTTTTACATACCTGTGCAACTGTTCATCTTTATAGTTCCTTAGATTTACATTTGGCCACTAAAATAAAATAACATTATATGTTATTTATCAACTCCCAAGCACATAACTGTAATAAATTATAATAATAAAATGAAGACAATCAATTCATCACCATGAAGTTTCTTGTCATACCTTAAGAATGGTCCCTATAAGATTCCAATTCCATTCAAGATTCTCTTTATGTTGAAGGACTTGGCTATCCCTAAGGTTCATTAAAAGAGCTTCCTCTGTGTCCTAAAATCACCAAAAAGTAATAGGATAATCAAGGCCAACTGTCCTCACATCAGAAAACTAAGTTCAAATTTTAAAAATAAAAAAAAAGATGTTTCATTTAAGAGATTATCAAAGTTTTTAATTTTAAAGGGTTATAAAAACCCAGTTCTAAACTGCCCAGTCATTGTAAAACTAAAAGCCATCTGAAAATCAATTCATATGAATGAAACAGGAAAACTAAAACAAGTACAGGTATACTAAACTTCAGTGGTTAAAAATTAGCTAGTACCTTAAGAACAAATATATCTTTCTGAACTCGAAGATACTGATCCCGTTTCTGATGTGTTGCAATTGCTTTTTGAATAATGTGATCTAAATGAAGGCTGTAAGGCTTAGGTCCTCGTTTCTTCATTTCATGGAAGCGTTTTAAACAATTTAGTGCTGCACTGGCTCGCCTAATGAGAAAAAAAATCAATTAATACTACAATAAGATTAGCAAAATTTTAAAGCAATTATTTTGGTAACTGTTATAGTTTGGATATGAAGTCTCACCCAAAAGACTCTTGAAGGCTTGGGTCCCCAATGCGCTAATGGTTGGAGGTGAGACTTTTAAGAAATGACTGGTTCACAAGAGCTCCAAACTGATCACTGGATTTATCCATTTGATGGACTAATAATTTGAATGCTATTGAGAGGTGATGGAAACTACAGGAGGTGGAACCTATTTGGAGGAAGTAGGTCACTGAAAGCAAGTTCTGAAAGGGCATTTCTTGTGCCTGGTCCCCACAGACTCTACTTGTGCTTCCTGGCTGCCATGAGCTGGGCAGCTTTCCTCTACCATGTCCTTCCATTGTGATGTTCTGCCTAATCTCAGGTCCAAAGCAATGGAGCTAGCAGATGATGGACTGAAACCGCTGTTAACTGTGAGCCCCAAATCCTCTTCTAAGTTGTCTTTCTAAGGTATTTTTCAGTGACAAGAAGTTGACTAACACAGCAACTCATTAAAACTTACATAAATTCAGCGATAGAGATTATTATTAAAAATGTGAAATACTAGGGCAAATTTAAAACACAAAAGATTGCTGATTTACATGAAGAAACACTGATTACTTAGACTCAAACATGCACTTACTAACCTCTTTAAGGTGACAGGCCCCTCTTACATAATGCTTTTAAGAATTCCTTTCACAAAGTCAAAAACCTAGTTTTCTATATTTTCTTATATAATTTTAATGCTTTGTTTTTTATGTGTAAGTCCTTAATCCACTTCAAAGTGACTTTTTGTTTATTGGGTGAGGATGCAATATTATTTCACTGTATTTAATCAAGGAGCCCAGTATCAAGGGAATGGTCTCCATTTTCTGCATTTATTTGTAATTATAAATAGTATCGTGGTGACCATAATTTGACCTATAGTGTAGGTCTACCAAATTCTAAGAAAGTACAATTTTTTTCCCATTGTGAAACTATAAAGCCTGAAAGTACCATTATTGATGTTAGTCTAAAGTCAGAGCTAAGATAATTCCTAATATCCTCAGTTTATAATACAACTTCAGTCTATTAAGTAATAGTATTTTCATTAACAAAATTAATAGTTTATTATTTACTTATAGAAAGATTCATATGTGTACTTTTGTATCAATACAGCTAATCTAATTAAACTTCTAAAGAATACAAAATAATACAAATCTGTAGTCTGAATAGCTAATGAACTACATTTCGCTACTATCAAGAAAAAAAGTATCTACATATATAATAACCAAAAACAGTGCAGACATACCTATTAGACATAATCTTTACCAAAAATTTAAAAGTCCTATTAGCACTTCCCATCTTTTATACTGTATTACTAGTACTAAAATTCCAGTACAGCTATAGTTATATCACTATCCTTTTGTTTATAAATTCTGTGTTTGTAATATCTCTTTCTGTATCAAGAATTCAACTGACTGCTATGCCTATAATAGGGGCTACTAAATTTCAACATTATTAACCACACAAGTAAAACAATATACTGATAGACTTTGTGATCTGAAAATTTGAAATAATTCATACACATTTTAAAGAGCTTAAATTGCTACTTGAAACGTAAAATTACTTAAAAAAAACTCTCAACCAACATTTTAAGTCATGTAGTAATAAGTTGTATCTTTGTCCAGAAACATAAGGAAAAGAAGGTGATTTTACTATACTATTAATACTTTGTATTCTAAAATACAAATTATTAAATACTTGAGAAGCATTAATTTTACCTGTTATTTATAAGGCTTCTCTAAAGGAATTTCCAAAGAACCCATTTCTATTACTTTTTTTAAAAAAAGAAGAGAAGGTAACCTAAGTGGAAATTACATACACTAAACATAAGTGTTGCAAGAACTCTGATACTTACAGTCTCTTTTCCTTGGGGATATCAAAGGATGCAGCCATATTCATTAGAGTTGGCAAGCAGTGCAAATGATGGCTATGTGAATGAGGAAGAATTGTGTTTGCCTAAAATAAAACATGATATATTGGAAATAAAACAAGATTTTAGAAAAAGAAATATTTTACATTTAAAGTTACTTGCTCCCATATATTACACTAAACTTATTCTGCAAAAAAAAAAAAAAAAAAAAAGTTACTTGCAGATACTATATTCAAGACCATTGAAAACTGAGGTTTTTTTAATTAAATTATTTCCCCAATACTTATCATTTTTATATTATCTACTTTTACTAACAATGAAATACAACAAATACACAGAAAGACATTAATAAAACCACTGATTTTAATAGATCCTTTACTAAATTATGACTTCTTAGTGGCAGTCAATTAAACTCAATTCTTAAGTGATTTGCAAGGATTATATAGCAAAACATTACAGAACTGTACTGAATTCATGTTAAAAATAACATTTAAAATGCCAAATGCAATATCAAAACTTAGGAGTTGACATAAGTTTTAAGTAACACTTTCTCAGAATAGGTTTGTCTCACATATCAACAATCTTGAAATAAAGAAACTAACTTCTGCTTTCCAAACAAAATCTCACATACAACTTGCTTTCTAGCAATGAGGATAGGTAAGTTAATTAAATATGTAAGAGAAAAGATATAAGAATAATACAGAATGAACTAGTACTGCTATATTTTAAATTGGCTGGCTTTTATGTTTCAAGAGAATCACAGAATTCTGGTATATGAGCAAAAGGAAAGAGATAAAATTTATAAAAGCAAATAATTCTGGATATTGGTTCCTTACAGGAAATGACATTGTAAGAATTAAAATAATCAGATCTAAGAACCTGAAATACTATTTAATTCATTCATGGTTTGAGGGAAAATAGAACAAGTGGCTGAATAATTCGCTGATCAAAAAAAGTGTTAACATTAAACTATGTTTAATTTTCTTTATCTTACTCACATACATGGGCTAACTGTTATGGAGGCATGAAGATAGCAACAGAAAGAAGAGGAGGGAACACAAGCCAAAACAAAACAAAACTTTTTAAAAAATTCTAAAAGTTTTCCCACTGGATCATTTTTGTGATGAATTTGAAGTGATTCTTTTATTTTACCAAGCAGTAGGTGACCTAGAAATATAAATTTCTATTATGTATAGCATGCAAATGAGCAGAGTTTCCTCTTTGCTTAATTTGCTGAGAGAATGATCACATCAATTTTCTAGCACTTAATAATAAGTAGTAATAATTATTAGTAGTACCTAGTGTCAGAAAATCATAGTGCCACCCAGTCCCAACTAAAAGAATTCTCATCCTCTGAACCTCAAATTAAAAGTTCACCAATAACACTGATATCCAAACATGAAAATTATGAAATTTTTGCAAAAAAGATTCTAAAATTCGGGCACTGGCTATAATGTACTGATTATATTTCCAGATGACTGAAATAATATCTACAGCTTTATAATTTCTTTTTTTTAGGTAGGAAGTCTTTCTAAAAGCAACCAAGATTTACAGAACTAAAATATCCATATCAAAAATTAGTATAAAAATATAACATTCAGTACTTTGTATTTTCTATATTTGTTCCATTAATAAAATCAGCTGAGATATATTTATATATGTATATATAAAAACATACAAAATGCAAAACTTTATTTTTTGACATACTATAAAGCAACACTAAAATGATCCCTTTTATAAATCATAACATTAAAAGTATGAAACATACAATGAGAAGTTGCTAAACTTACCATATGTAACAGCTCTCCTAGAAGGATAGTAGCTCTAACTGAGATATGGTCATCACTGTTCGTTATCACTTCAACCAAACCCTATGAAAATTAAAATACTATTGTAAAATAATATACATGAACATATTTATTCATCAGATGTGCTTTTTACTCTGAAAGAATTCTGCTAGAGAAAATAAAATAAACAAAATAGAATAAAATGAGGTTTTTAAGTCTTACTTCTAAAAGTCCATTACGAATAAACGCAGAGAGTATCAATGCCAAATAATTATCCATGAGATCTGGCCTGGAAAAAAACAGCACATAAATAATTTAAAGAATGTTTCATATACTACACTGTCTTACATAAAACAGTAAAGGTAATAATTTGGAACCATATTTTATATTTAAATTCTACCTGGATCTGGCACGATGAGGAAGAATAGTTTTTGCCTCAGCTGCTACAAAGCCATCTGAAAGCCTCCAACTATCTTGGAACCTTCCTGGATCTAAAGTTGTTAAAATTACATAGTTAAAAGATTAGATAACACTGAAACACTTCAGTTAAGTATAGAATCATCAGTCAGCCTGACTACATCAAGAATCCCAAAGAGTTCTCTGATGAAGAAACAATACACTCAAAAAGACATACAAAAAACAATTTATATAAAGTATGCACATCTAACTTCCTTTGTTTTGGAACTTAGGAGTCATTTGGTTAAAATAAGACAAAAATTAGATAACAGAAGAATTTTAGGTTTCTCTGTTCTTAGTTTCTTTCATTGCTTTCCCTAAGTTCATTGCTCACTTGTAAGAGATAGGATGGCAAAGAAGAAATTAAAATTTCTTAGTGTTAGGAATTTATGTTAATTTCAAGCCATACTTGTGCACTAAGAAAATAAAATGATGTTCAACATTAGTATTACACCTTTTAGGTATTTTATCTCCATTAGATAAGTCACTTTAAAGATTATAATAAGTAGATCTAAATGCTCTTCAATACTTACCCACGCTGAGAAGTGCTTCTATGAACTCCTCTGTTACAACAGGTAGAGGAAGACGAAATATATCATAAAGCACTTCAAGTAGACCCCGCTACAACAGCAAACAAATAGTTACTTATTTTTATGGAATATATCTTTATTCAAAGACTTTTAAAAATCCTATTCAAACAATAAAAACAAAACTATTGTTATGTGGAATATTAGTGTACCAAGACTATATTAATGAAGAGGTAACTATGGAATTCTTACTATATACATCATTTAATCTTTTCAAAAAAATCTTTCCCCATTGTACAATGAAAAATAGATTCCATGTTCTTTCCCACCTACAAGGTTAGTAGTTAACTGATGGGCTGGGGTGTGGTACAGTGGTGAGCACAAGGCCCTGGGGTTTGAACAACAACAACAACAACAAAAAAAAAAAAAAAAAAAAAAAAAAAAAGAAAGAAAGAAAGAAAAGAAAAGAAAAAAAAGTTAAACAAATAACCCCCACTTTTTGGTTCCTTACTCGGAGATTCCACATTTATAATCATATCTTTTCACTTCTATTATCTAAATGCTTTTTATTTCATACTTGAAGCAAGGCACAACTGGCCAAAATTTTCTAATTTTTTTCCACTCCAGGTTTGGTTTCAAAGGGCAAAAAGAAGGAACAAAATTAAAAAATTAAAATGAAAATATTTTAAGGAGAAAGGAAAAGAATCACTTGAGTTAATTCTTTTTAGCTCTAAACTTCATATGTTTTTACCTATTTATTACAAACTCCCTACATATCAATAATTTAGGGATATGGCTAATAAATCAATATATAATTTTAATCAAAATCACCATCTTCAAAATAAAAACTCATAGTATAAATACATAATATAAATTTCAAGGCACAGACATCTAAATACATCAGTTTTTTGCTAAATGTATTTCTGCAGTGTTTGAACCTTTTATAATGATACCTTTCTATTTGCTTGCATTATTAATGAATGAAGCATAATTAAATTTACATTTTCAACTTAATTTTTAAAATAATCATCATTCCTAACAGCAGAATTCTAAGTGATTACTATGGTATTTAGGGTTTAACTAAGTATTAAACACTCATGTATTTTCAAAATGCTCTACAATACAAATTAACAATGAGGGAAAAAAAACTCACCTGAAATTTTTTAAAAAAATCATTGATTTCCTGAATAATTTAATTCATTTCAGGAATGAAACAATCTCAATAACTTTTACCTACCCTTATTTCCATATTTGGTATGCAAAGCACTCCAATTAGAGATTGGATCCCAGAGTTTCCAGGTTTACACAAATTAATAATACCTAAGGATGATAAAAAGAAAAAAAGCCAGACATAAATTTCAAAAATAATCCTATAGTAATGTACCTTAACCTAAAATGTGACCTTTTTCCAAGCTAAATTATACTATTTTGTTATCATAATTAAAATCATGTAAGTGAAGTCCATTATAATCATTCTCTGTATTTTCCTATTGATTAGAGATTACCAATAACTTTATCATATAAATTCCTTTTTCAATTTCTGTTTCATATTCAGAAATTGATAAAAGCCCTGTTGGCTGATACTCCTTCTCTGGAAGTAAGAACTCAGGAGAGAATAAGACAATAGTGTGTCTCCTCTATTTAATGTGCCCCAGTCTAAAGTGGAAAACTGCATGACATTTGTCTTTTAAAGTTTAATTCTAAAATTTATTGAATACACAGAAGAGTGTAAGCAATAGATTTAAATAATATGGATCAAAAATGTTAAGTTACAGAACTAAAACAATTTTGAACATATTAAAATCATGTATCCCAAAAGATATGTAGGAGTCAGCTTGCTGACACATGCCTGTAAACTCAGCAACTTAGGAGGCTGAGGCAGGAGGACTGCAAGTTTGAGATCAGCCTCAGCAGTTTAGCAAGGCCCAAGGCAACTTAGTGAGACCCTATTTCAAAACAAAAAATAAAAAGGGCTGGGGATGTGGCTCAGGGTTTGAGCACCCCTGTGTTCAATACCTGGTACCAACAACAACAACAAAGTGAACAATGAATGTATATAATTATTCATCAGAGAAATGCAAATGAAACAGTACTTGTTATGGTTTGGATGTGAAATGTCCCCCAAAAGCTCACTAGTGAGACAATACAGGAAGGTTCAGAGGAGAAATGGCTGAGTTGTAAGAGTCTTGACCCAATCAGTGAATTAATCTCCTGAAAGGAAATAACTGAGTGGTAACTGAAGTGGTGGGGTACAGCTAGAGGAGGTTGGAATTGGGATGAGGCTTTAGGATATGTTTGTATCTGGCAAGTGGAGACTTCTCTCCCCCTGCTTCCTGATCATCCATATATGTTGCTTTCCTCTGCCACACTCTTCTGCCATGATGTTCTGCCTCACCTTGAGCACCAACAAATAAAGTCTGCCGTCTGTGGATTGAGACCTCTGAAACTGTGATCCCCCAAATAAACTTATCCTCTTCTACAATTGTTCTGGTCTGATCCTTTAGTCACAGCAGTGAAAAAGCTGACTGAAATAGTATTACATACCTACTTACTAATCTTGCTAAAATTAAAGATAATATTAAATGATAATGAGGATGCAGAGCAACTGCAACTTATACTTATTGCTAATGGGAGTATAAAACAGTACTTTATACTGAAGATAAATAGTGTGCATATTTAAGTATTTAGGAGTGAAAAGTACTGGTATCTCAAACTTACTTCAAGTTATTTAAGATGGACTCATGAAGGCACAGAGGAATGAAAGAGGGACAGACATTTAACAAAACAAATATGTGGTACACATACATGTGTGATCACTGTAAATTTAAAAAATTTATTTTAAATTTTTTTGTAGTAAAATGTCAGGAAAAATGTTTTTTAAAAAAG
The DNA here is from genome assembly GCF_902686445.1 of Sciurus carolinensis. Classification (NCBI taxonomy): domain Eukaryota; kingdom Metazoa; phylum Chordata; class Mammalia; order Rodentia; family Sciuridae; genus Sciurus; species Sciurus carolinensis. The sequence goes on from NC_062218.1 coordinate 33,531,321, forward strand.
TCATATAGGATTGTAAAGTTCCTGTAACTTCTAGCTAAGCATATACGGATTGAGCGTCTCTTGTCTGAAATGCTTAGGACCAAGGAGTGCTTCAGACTTTAGAAATATTTGGACTTCTGAACATTTTCATGTATTTAATGAGGTATCTTAGGAAAGGAACTCAGGTTTAAACATGAAATTCATTTATATTTCATATACACCTTATTCACATAGCATGAAAGTAACTTTTTTTTTTTTTTTTTTGGTACTGGGGATTGAACCCAGGGCTGCTTAACCACCAAGCCACATCTCCAGCCCCGCCGCACCCCCCTTTTTAAAAAAAATTTATTTAGAGACAGGGTCTCGTTGAGTTGCTTATGGCCTTGATAAATTGCTGATTTTGGCTATGAACTTGAGATTCTCCTGCCTCAGCTTCCTGAGGATCCTCTGCTAGGATACAGGCGTGTACCACCGAGCCCGGCAGGTGTGAAGGTAATTTAATATAGTATTATTAGTATATTTGTGTTTTGACTATGACTCATCACATGAGGACAGGTATGGAATTTTCCACTTGTGGTGTCATGCAGGCACTCAAAAAACTTTGGATTGTGGGGCATTTTAGATTTTGTGTTAAGGATGTTCAATCTGCACATCTATACTTACGAACAATCTGTATGTTCTCTCTGGATTCAGAATCAAAATTCAAATTAAAACGTAATATGTAGAATTAGTTGCTTAAATCATCAAAATGGCATTTCTCAAACTCTAAGAGATGGTGAAGGATGATGATTTAACTATAGAAAAACAAAGTTATACTGAGTTTTGGAGTAAGAGAAAGTTAAGCTTGGCAGGATGATTGAGGTGGTTTCTATGTTGAGTGTGTCTGCCAAAGGTTCATGTGTCAGAAACCTAACATTCAACTTCATAAACTGAGTATCTGGGGGAAGGGTCTTTGTGAGGTTAGGATTTCATGAGCTTATAATGGTGGAGTCTGCACAATGATTTTATAAGAGGAAGAGAGACCCAAGGTAACACTTGCTCTGTCTCACAATGTGATGGTGATACTGTGCTCTTGGTCTTCTCAGTCTTTAGGACTGGTGAACTAAACAAAACTTAATTGTTTTTATGTACTACCCAGTCTCAGTGTTTTGTTGTAGCAACAGAAAACAGGTTAAAATAAATATAAAAAAGAAATATTACTATTAGGTCCTTTAAAATCCTTCGTTTGCCTATGAAGGCAATGGGAATAGGCAGCTATGACATATAGCAAGGTGGTGCTTTTTACCAAGGTGCTTAGAGGACAGAAGTCCCTGGAAATATACTGGTGAGGGGTCAAGTCTATGGCTGAAATAAACATTTGGATGGAAAAGATATTTTTGTCAGGTAGGGTTACTAAGTACATAGAAATGTTTAGGTAAATTGCTTAATTCTTTTCTAGGCTATGCCATCAATTATTTTATGAAACCAAGAAGGAAGAAGGTTAATTGTTAATAGAAAATAATGTAATGGTGGTATTATTTCATGAAAAAACATTTGCCTTTTATTCCACGGAAATTAATACAATTGGCAAAATGCCTACTCTCAAGCTTCTTAAATAACTTATTTGCATATTCAGGATATTACAATTATTTTTAAGTAACAATTTTTAATTACATATCTAACTAACATGAAAATTTTGCTTTTTTGGGGGGGCATTGTGTTTTGATGGGTGGGTTATAGACCATGCTTAACTTTTCTTGAATTGTCCCTTAACTTTTTCTTAAGTTGCTTAATTTTTCTTCAGTTAGCACAGTGACTTGTAAATAGTTAACAAATATGTATACTGAATAAAAACTAGTTGTTTCCTATTCACTATTACAAGTTTTCTTCCACTAGTTTTAATACTTTTGTATGAATTCTTTGGTTCAAATAATGTTAATAGTAAGATTATATTAACATTTAAATTAGATGCAACAATAATAAGTTAACTTTTGAAAACACCAGTCAAGTTTTTCTTCTTTTATGGACTACTAATGTGGAGTAACATACCTGCCCATGACCGGAATGTTGCAATGATTCCCATTTTACTGGCTAGAAACCGGGCTTCTCTGTCTTCTCTGTTGGGAAATGGGGAAGGATATCAAAGGTATATATACTATGTTAAAATAAAATGAGTTTTTACAGCTTCATCATCAGAATAAGAGCTATCACTGATGTTTAAATATTTACATATGAAATAAAAAACAAGATGTTAAAAAAGATATCTACCCCAAAGCCAATTACCCAGCTATAAAATGCACTTCTATTTAAAACTCAGCACATAGTTTTAAATAAATTATAAATTTTGCTATTCCTATTCAGTTCTATAGTCACTGCCTTTCTAAAAACTATTCTTAGATGAGATTTATTTAAACATTAGAGAGAAAAGGAATATACTTAATAACCATCTCTGTTGCAACGTTGCCCCTTAACAAAGAAAAGTACCACAGAAATCTCTGTTACTGCATTCTTTTATACAAATTTCAAAGTTCTGCCCCAAACTTAAATAATTTGAGCATTTTCAATGAGGAAGCTCAAAAATCTATATAGTCTTTGAAATGTTATTAAATAACTAGATACTATTATTACCAGCTTTCTACAATTGTATATTTAATTATTTAACAATAGTTAATTTTATTTTTCTATTTGTTAAACACATATTTATATTTGTTAAATATTTTTCATGGTTGAGTTCTGGTCAGTTTCAATGATTTACAGTAATCTGGTAACTCTTAATTTATGATCCTCCAAATATCCAGAGAGACAATGGTCTACTATTATTTCATTCTCCTAGTCTCTCAAAGTAATTATGCTAAAAATACATACAATGCAAAAATAAAGATCTAGGCTTCCATTGTATTGTATCTTATTTTTCTTTGAAATAAGAAATTTATCTTTAAATTTCCCAAAGTTTTCTTTTACTTTTTAAACTATAGTTAATGAGAGAAAAATTCATATAATTCAATGAAATAGGAAATTCATTTAAATTCATATTTCTCTGGCTCTATATGCAATCAGGCAAATGTAAAAGCTTTACTATTAATACATATAACATTTTATAAATTATTAGGAACCAGTGGTACTTACTTGAGCTGTCCTTCAGCTGTATCTGGACTATGTCTATAGTGAAAATCAGTATAGGGCGCTAAAATTCGCTAATTAAAAAAAAAAAAAAAGTAACAAAGAGCATGAAGTCTTTAATATAAAGAGCATTCAACCTATAAAAAGCTTAAATTAATTTCATTTCTCCATATCTTTAATTGGGATTACCATTTAAACTTCCTTCTTCAAATTCATCAAGAAATGTTAGGTGACTTTTTAAAGTAAAAATTGAATTTTTGAACATTTAACTTGAGATATAACAGATAAAAAGCAGTACACAAATAGTTGAATAAAAACTGTATTTTCTCTAGGTTGGCTTGGTAGTTACTTTGTTTCAGCATTATAAAGATGAAACTCTACAGCTAGTTTCCATTATTTCTACCGAGAAAATAAGCTGCTGGACTTTCCTCCTTTGAAGGAAATTACTCCCCATACCTCACAAGTGATTCTTAAGATTCACTGTCTTGACTTCAACAGTCTTACCATGATGTGCCTACATCTTTTTCCCTTCTGTGTTCTCTTATATGGGGTTTTCTGAGCTTTATAATCATGAAGTAATGCTGGTTTTAAAAATAGGGTTTGGGTCATTGTTTCTTTGGTTATTTGGTTCTGTCAATTTTCTCTCCTTTCCAAAGATTAAATTTTATTCCTTTTGCAGTGTTTATTTATTTTCCTTTTTTCTATGTTTTACTCCAGATATTTATTGGCCTTTCTTTCAGTTTACTATCCACATTTCCTTGTTCAAATTGAGTTTTCAATTTCACTGAATTTTTAATTCTAGGCATTACAATTTTCACTACTAGAATTTCCTTTTGATTCTTTTTATAGATCCAATTATATGGTGAAGTTTCTTCATTATTTCACCTATTTTTTCCTCTTCCTGAACAAATTGCCATAGTTGTTTTAAAGTCTTTTTCTTCTAACCTGAATAACCTTTTTTTTTTTTCTAACCTGAATTATGTATTATCTATGGAATGTTTTCTATTTGGGGTTTTCAATCTATGTGGTCCTGTGTCTTTTCGGAGGATTACACATTTTTGACTACCTGACACTGTGCATTTTATATAAGGATCCAAGTAATGTTATATTCCACCAAAGATGATTTATCCTTTCCTGCCATATAGTAGATTAAAGCAGCTGATCACTTTATCCTAATGACTAAGTGAGTTAAAATTAAGGTATGCTCCTGTGGCAATTTTGTTAAGATTAAGTATACCTCTGGCCTTCCTGTGTTTCTAATTATGTCCTTTGAGTGTTTTCAATAGATCTTATCAAGTACTTTTCTCTTTAGAAGTAAGAGAGTAGGATATTTTCAAACATATTTCACAAATTATGAACTGAGATCTTTAGCTAATCATTCAGAGAGCATCAAGAATTGCATAAATGTCAAGAACAGAAAATTAGCCAAGAAATATCCAGTTTTTTCATTTTAGCACCATACTACAACCAAAAGCTCTTCTAGTTTTTCTGAATCCAGCATGCAAGAGCCTACCTGTATTTTCAGTGTCCAACAACTACACCCTAAACAACAAGCAGCTCTAGAAAAAAAGCTCTTGCATATTAGTGTACATTCACTAGAAACAGACACCAGAGTAAACTAAAAAAGGGATTTTAAAAAATATTTAAGTTAATTAACACATCTGTTTTAACAGGAAGGCTGTCTGGGCCTAACAGAGAGCACTGTTCATTGGTTTTTAGAAAAGGAAATCAAAATATTTATTTAGACTGAAAATAAAACTGATAAAAATAAGGATCATAATCTCTTAACGGCAAATGCAATGATGAAGATGATAATAAATAATATCCAAGGTACAAGTATTTATTGAATATTTATGATGTCCCAGTACTATGTAAGACATTTTAGACAAACTGGAATTAATGAGGTATAGTACCTAGAATATAGTCTTACTAATTACAATCTTTACATGAGTTCTATCTGCTGTTACTACTACAATTATTTATAGCATTTAATATTCATAACAATTTTTTAAGGTTGAAAAGCATGACTTTCATTTTACCTATGAAGAAAGTAGGTCTAAGAGAAACTAAGTAACTTGCCTAAGGTCATAAAGCTAGGAGGGCACAGGGTAAAAATTAAAACCTGATCTGTGTAGCCTAAAATCTGCCCTCGTGGTTTCAGTGGGATCCTGTTAAGGAGAAAAAAAAAGATATTTGTGGTTTTACAGAACAAGATATAAGCAAAGACAGTAGTGTACTTAAAAACCTACCAAAATATTTGTTTTTTTTTTCATTTTATATAAAGGCTTTGCTAATTTGTTATATACTATATAGGACTAAAAAAGAGTCTGTACATATTATCTTCTTTTATTAGTCATCTTCAATTTTAATAATAAAGCTTTTCTACAGGATAAAGAAAAAAGAGAAAAAGACTAAACACACTACAAAATATCAACAATGACAGTTTATACCTACAAAACTGAATAATGTGTTTGAAATTACTTATTAAGGAGAATATTGTGCTTACATGTTAGTTAATGACAAGGGCTAATATCAATTTTATACTATGAAGTGTTTCTAAAAATTGTCTTCAAAGTTGGGCACAGCAAACGCTTGTACTCCCAGCTATTTGGGAAGCAGAGGCAGGAAGATGACTTGAGCCAGGCTGGGTAACACAGCAAGACCCCATCTCAAAAAAATAAAAGACACAAAGAAAGGAAGGAAGGAAGGCAGGTCCTAATAAGACAGAAGCATAACATTTAAGACAAGTTTCCTAAAAAGATTTATAAAAACTATTAAGGAAATAATAAATCTTTTATGCCTTCATTAATTTCATATCCAAATACAAATAAATCTTGTTTTAAACTTACTGTGAATACTACCTGTAATGGGCAATGTAGCACATTCATATGAATAAACTAAAAATACAGTAATAATTCTTATTTCAATCTCCACTATACATTTTTATGAGAACACAGTAGCCTTATTAGACTAACTGTAAAAAATACTATGTGAATCAGTAAAAAACTTAAAAATGTAGAGTACTATGAAAAAAATATATGTACCTACTTTCTTTTAAGCATATATGATAGTTGTTAACAACATGCCTCCAAATTCTGAGAATTTTAGTATGGTTTAATAAATAAATACTATATACTCAAACACTGTCAACATACCAAAGTTCTTAAAAACAAATGGCATTCCTGAATAGGTAAATATCTTCATGTAACCTTACTTATTCTTAATTTGCTCAGCAAACTTTTCATACATAAAAAAATAAAATTTATTTTGCATGTTGATGAAATATTCTTGGGAATAACATACTCAATTTATTCCAAACTGATAGTTATAAAATAAGGTGGGGATCAACCAGTTTTGATGAACACAGGATGGATGAGTAATGTTGTTCTGTATTATTAACTTCAAATTTTCAAAATAAAAGTATGCAATTAAAATCATGTTTTAAAACTACAATCTAACAAAAGAGATAAAAGACCTCTACAAAGAAAACTACAGAACACTAAAGAAAGAAATAAAAGAAAACCTTACAGGATGGAAAGATTTCCCATGTTCTTGGATAGGCAGAATTAACATTGTCAAAAATGGTCATACCACCAAAGGCGATATACAGATTCAATGCAATTCCAATTAAAATTCCAATGATGTTCCTCATAGAATTAGAGAAAGTAATCATGAAATTCATTTGGAAGAATAAGAGATCCAGAATAGCCAAAGCAATCCTGAGCAGGAAAAGTGATGCAGGACATATCACAATATCAGAGCTTAATGTATATTACAGAGCAATAGTAACAAAAATGTCATGGTATTGACACCAAAATGGACAGGTAGACCAATGGTACAGAATAGAAGACACAGAGACAAAAACCACATAAGTGCAGTTATTTCATATTAGACAAAGGTGCCAAAAACATACAATGGGGAAAAGATGGCCTCTTCGACAAATGGTGCTGAGAAATCTGGAAATCCATATGCAGTAAAATGAAATTAACCCTTATTACTCATCCTGCACAAAACTCAACTCTGAATGGATCAAAGACCTAAGAATCAGACCAGAGACCCTGTACCAAATATTAGAAAAAGTAGGCCCGAATCTTCATCATGTTGGCTTAGAACCAGACTTCCTTAACAAGACTCTCAGAGCGTAAGAAATAAAAGCAAGAATCAATAAATGGGATGGATTCAAACTAAAAAGCTTTTTCTCAGCAAAGAAAACAATTAAAAATGTGAAAAAAGAGCCTACAGAGTGGGAGAAAATCTTTGCAATACATACTTCAGATAGAGCACTAATCTCCAAAATTTATAAAGAACTTAAAAAAGTTTACACCAAAATTACAAAGAACCCAATCAATAAATGGGCTAAGGAATTGAGCAGACACTTCACAGAAGAAGATACACAGGTGATCAACAAATATGAAAAAGAGTTCGACATCTATAATTAGAGAAATGCAAATTAAAACCACCCTAAGATTTCATCTCACTCCAATTAGGATGGCTATTATCAAGAACACAAGCAATAATAAGTGTTGGTGTGGATGTGGGGAAAAAGGTATACTCATACATTGCTGGTGGGGTTGCAAATTGGTGCAGCCACTCTGGAAAGCAGTATGGAGATTCCTCAGAAAACTTGAATGGACCCACAATTTGACCCAGTTATCCCACTCCTCAGTTTATACCTCGGTTTATACTATAATAACATAGTCACATCAATGTCTATAGTTGCTTCACAACTATAAATTCACAATAGCTAGATTGTGGAACAAATCATCTATCTGCCCTTGAATAGATGAATGGATAATGAAACTGTCGTATATATACACAATGGAATATTATTCAGTCATAAAGAAGAATAAAATTATGGCATGCAGGTAAATGGATGGAGTTCGAGAATATCATGCTAAGTGAAATAAGCCAATCCCAAAAAAACAAAGGCCGAATGTTTTCTCTGGTAAGTGGATGATGATACATAATGGTGGGGTTGGGGGTAAGGCAGGAGAAGAATGGAGGAACTTTGGAATGTGTAGAGGGAAATGAGGGGGGAGGGGGAAGGAAAGATAGTGGACAAAGACAGATATCATTACCCTATGTACATGTATGATTACACAAATGGTGTGAATCTACATCATGTACAACCATAGAAATGAAAAGTTTTACCCCATTTGTGTATGATGAATCAAAATGCAGTCTTTTAAATAATTTTTTTTTAAAAAACAATAAAGGAATATTGAAGTTCCTACCTCTAATTCTACATCAGCTCGCACATACTGTCGGGTCTTTGGATGATTAAGGAGGTGCAGAATTGTAGTAATGAGGGCCTCGTTAATTCGACTTAATTGGCAATCAATCACATTTTTCAAGATGGTGTTTAGTCCACCTCGAAGAGCCACCACCTCTGGATTCTGAAGTGCTAAAATAAAAGAGAATAATAAATTATATTGGGGGTAATAAAAAAAGTTACTTGAAATGTTGGCTTTCACTTTAAAATTTAATTTTCAACTCAGAAAAGTTTCTGATTAACCATATTTAAGAGTAGATGAAAGATATTAATAAGGAATCAATGAATATATTTCCCCAATATCTGATGTTTAAAATGTCTTTGAATTATCTTTTCATATCCTTTGTCCATATTTTATGGAATGTTTTTTCCTATTATCTATAGGGAGTTTTATGTTTGATTTTGTTTTACTCAGTGGAAACATTAACCATTTATCTGTTTCAAATGTTTTATATAATTTGTAATTTTAAATTTTGCTTAAAAGAATATATTTCATTTCTCTGTTTTATAACACACATATATACACACACACATTCAAGCATTCAATACAGCTTAATACACAAACCCACACACACACACAAACTGATAATCTGATGCTCAGAATTCTTATTCAAAAGACTAGGGATTTTATTTGCATGTGCTTGCACAAGTTGTATGATTTAATTGAATTGAGTACTTACATCTTAGTTTTCAATCTGTGAGAAAGTTGAACTTCATTAAGAAGATAAACTCAATTTTCCCAAAAATGTTTAATCAATTTTCTAAGCACGGTTCTCAAACTGCTTTTTTATACTTAACCATAAACTAAGGTGTTTCCACCCGCCCCCCATATGAGGGTCTGCAACTCTTATTCTTTTTCAGTTTTTCTCTCTCAAAAATTTTGGTTAATATTTTTTTAAAGAAATGAAAAAAAAATCTTTCCCTTCTACTCCCCATTTATTCTTCTTTAAAAAAGTTTTTCATGGTTGTTCTTTCTAGTGAATTTTAGAAATAGATTTTCTCCTGTATTTTCTAAAAGGTGGTATAATTGCACACACTTAAAATGCACAAATATTAATAATAAAGTTCAACAGACCCTGAACAATGCCTACAGCTTTTAAACCAATACCCCACTCTAGGATCAGAATTTCCATCATCCTAAATGTTTCACTGCACCATTTCCCAATGAGTCTCCTTCCACTGCAGAAAACCATTGCTCTCATCTCTAGACTTATAGATTAGCTGTGACTTCTTGAGAATCAGTGTGACAAACTAAAAAGAACCACCTAAACACACACAAAAATCATATAAATTTGTTATTTCTTAATTTGTTTTCTACTTTGAAAATAGTATCATTTTCCCTATTCTATTTACTTCTGAAATAAATCTATCAAATCTATATTTTCACATGATTCCATTGTGTTAAAATTACTGAATTTCTGTTTTTCACTGGATTCAGTGTTTTCTAGGTGTATGTACAGTAATATTATTTTCTAACATGTAAGTTTTATTTATTAATTTGCCTTGCAAATTACATGGCTAAAAGTTTTTAAGCAATGCTAATTAAGAGTTAAAAGGATGTAGTACTTGAAAAGATCTACTACGGACAATAATATCAAGTGTTGGTTAGAGATAAATATTCTAGAATGTTCACAAAATAGGCATCTAATTATTTTGCTTAAATATATATATGGATATATGTATATCTGTGTGTAAGTAAGAATTGCTTCTTGTTTTTTAAATAACAAAGCTATGCTGATAAATCATTTTGGAGGCAATCATTTCATTAGTTTCCATCTAGTTCTGTAATTTTTGAGGTAGATGTTTTTTCTACTTTTGAATAACTGGAAATTAATACTTATCCTGAAAACTCATTTATCTGAAGTTTTCAAATACACATATATTTAAAAGTCTTTGGTAATTAGGAAAAACTCATAAATACTGTATTTCTCATTTCTGTTTTTTTGATCTTTGAGTTTTCCAAACAAAATGTAAATGTGTGCTTCACTTTTTTTCTTTCAACTATTATAGCTTTGGTTGAATAATCTATCTTAGGGTTATTGAGTTTTTGTTGCTTTCCATGAAATTAATTTTTTTCTTGTTTTTCCTGTTCCTTGATTTACAGTGATTTACCCATTTACTTTTTGCTTAATTAGAAAAGTCCTTAAATGTTGACTCATTAACTCTGAGTATAGCTTTCCAGAGATTCCATATGTTGGAATATAGTCAGATTTTTATTATGTTTCAACTTCCTTAATCAACTTTCTGAATTTGTCCCTAAACCAAAAGTTACTGCAGCAAGTATTTTAAAAACTCCAATGCTAGGATTTAGTTCTTTAACTTAAACTTTTTAATTAATTTATTTATTATCTCAAGAGGAATGTGACCTACACCATTCCTATTTTAGGTAGTAGAAAAAAATGTCATCTTTTCTTGTCATTGAAAGTTACATTTATTTGACAATAAGTGAAACTGAACTTTTAAAATATGCTAATTAGCCAGATATTTATCTGAGGATTACTTGGCTTTTCTATTGATTTGTATTCAATAGGTTAATTTTGTTACATTTGCTGTTTTACTCGTTTGTTCTGGCACCACTGTTTCCTTGACTTCTTAGAATAAAAATCTACAGCTACTGAAATCCCTGTGTGATTTCTTTTGATAATTCAAAATTCATTTTCTTCACAATAAGATAAACATTTACTCATGTTTTTGTCTGTTTGCTTGAGTTTTTTTTTTTTTTTTTCTTTTTTAGCAGCTTTAACCAATATTCATTTAACATTTCTTGTAATTTCCGTGGGTGGGGAATTCAGGAACAGCTCAGCTGAAGGTGCTGGCTCAGGGTCACTCTTTGAAGTTGCAGTCCAGTGTCTGCTGGGGCTGCATCCAAACGTTTGCTAGGACTGGAGGATCCACATCTGAGGTGATTTACTTCCACAAATGGCAAATTAAACATTCACCCATATTTTACCGCCAGTTTTTCCTCATTTAACTCTTTGATCCCCTTGCATTTAGAATTCATTTCTGGTACGTGATGGATTACTTATTATTTTAACCCACATCAAGAAATAGTGTAATTCATGTCAGAATGTCAGGCTTCAAGGGATTTTATTATAATTACTAGATTTTAGATGACTCCTATACTAGACTTCATGATGAGTAAAACTTTAAGATTTATACAATTTCAATGTCATTTAAAAATTATCTATTAAATAACAACTCCTCTAGTTCCCTACCAGAAATGTACTTTTTCATATTTTTTGTCAGTAACTAAAGGACATATATATAAAAGGCACTAGGAAATTTACATATTCCTTATAAAATACTGCATTTTTATTACTTGAAGAAAATTCTGACCTAGTTCACAGATAATAGCAATACATGCTCGGACCATTCTGTCTCTTTCTTGAAGTCCATCATTTCCAACTGCAATTAATGAGTTGGCCACAGAACTAGGAAACAAGGAAGCATTCACAGTAATCATCTGTAACAGAGAGGAATTGGAAAAAGAAGTTACTTCTGCATAATACATATTTTAAACTTATTTTGTTAAGAAAAAGGTAAAGACCATAGAATCTTTATAAATCCAGGTACCAATTTCAACATTCTGTCTCATATGGATATTTCAAAGGATTCCTATAATAACTGATATAACAAATGTTAGCAATCATTACTATGAAAAAAAGTTTTTGATTTTTTTCTAATGGTCCAGACTATAAATTAGTTTCCCAACAAAGATTAAATGTTTCTGAGAGTCTACATTACTTTAGAATAGGAACTATATCTGATACAGCTTTTCATTTCTTAAAGTAAATCAGTGATGCCAATAGTAGTCAACATATTACATCCCTCAGTTCTTTCTTAATATACAATTAAAACCAAGTCCTCCCAACTTACCTCATGAACATCTTTAACCCTAACTCTCCTTTTGCATCAAATTAATTATTTTGGGCCCTTAATACTTCTCATTTTACTACAATAGACATCCCATGATCTCCCTAATCTCTAGGTACACTGTTATTCACCAATAACTTGTTGCTATGCCAGAAGGGAGAATAATCAAAAAATTTTTAATATTTCAGAAATTCTGATGGAAATAGTATTACATATCTGGTGATAAAACAATGGCTGAATCTCAATGTTTTCCATGCCTGGTTAAAAAATTAAACTATCCTGCATATTAGGGGACTCATAAGCCTGTTGGAAAAATTAAAATGTGCTATGAAACAATTACAGGATATAATATAACTAAATGAAAGACATATAATTAAAGACTACAGAGGATCAAAGGAAAGATGTATATGTTTAGAGTTGTTGTAGACAGTTATGTTCCTTAAGCATTATTCAGTTCAACTGGAATTACAGACTATAGTTTCACAACCATAAAATAAATATAATATTTTTAATCATTATAGAACCTAAAGAAGTTTTCACATTCATTTCTAAATCATTATTTTATATTAATAAAAAAAAAGGTGAGAAGGAAAGAGAGAAGAAAGTAGAAAGGGATATGAGAAACTGATCTCCCTGGGGGAAAAATTCTAACCTCTTGTATCAATTTGTATTTTAATATGGACCAGTCTATTACTATGCTCATCAGGACCTTATAAGAAAATTTATCCAAATAGCAAAACACATGTGATATATTCTGAGAAGAACTGGCCAAAAAATCAGACAACTTGGCTTTAAGAGCTAAACAGGCTATTAATAAACAATGTTACCTTTACCAAATTAATCCTTTCCTTTTGTGCCTTTGTTTGCTCATTTGTAAAACTAACATGTGTATGACCAGAAGGTTTATAGAATTTTCACGTACAGAATAAGATTTTACCCTATGGATCTCACATGTCTACTAAGCATATACTTACTTAATTCAATAGATTCTGCTATGAACAAACACATAAATATAATTTTTTTTACAAATGAATCATTCTTCTCATTTTCCAGGGAAATATATGCAAGGAAACTTACATTCTTTGTAAAGCAGAGAATGCTTTCCTTGGAAATCAATGAATGCTAACAATTAAGGGAAAAGCCATAGAATGTAGTAATTATTAAGTTTAATCATCTTTTTGGCATGATAGGACAGACATATATAAAGTAAATTAAAGATCAGGGCTGGGTAATAAATTTGTGGAACTAATACAAAGAAATTATCAAAGTTCTCTAAGGGTATTATCTGAAATTTGAGTTGAGTCTGGAAGATGGATACAATGTGGAAAGAGGTGAAAATTAAAAGACAGAAGTAGGAAGGAAACAAGAATTGAGGTAGTGGTAGCAGTCTGCCTACAAACATGGTGACATAGTAAGACAGGTAAGACAGGAACAGATGGTTAGACCAAAAGTGAACTCTAAATGCCAATGTGGGCAGATTGTACTTAATACTCATTACTCAATGTGGCTTTGAAAATTTGGATACTGGGCCCTTGTTCTAGGGTTGCCACTATCTGGCTATGCATCAAGGACATATAATTCTACCAAATGAAATCTCCTTACTTTGTAGTAAGAAATTTTATATGAAGAAAATGATAGTTCAAATAACTTGGTTGGGAAAAAGTGTAGAAAAGCTGATCAGCAGGAAAAGTACACAGAAAATGTGTGAGACTAAATCAGAAAGGATTGACTAGATAGAAGGAAGAAGGGGAAAGAAAAAAATTAGAGATACTAAAAGAAAAAATTAGATAATCTCCAAATGAATGCAATAGGTGAAAGTGAAGCATAAGTGACTTGAGTACTCCCTAATTACTCAGAGTAAGTTAACCTAAAGCCCTTCCCCTTCAAAAGTTTCTGCTCTTCCTTTAATATGTATTTATTATTTATAGAAAAAAACAATTTTTGAATACATACAAAAGAATCAGTGACCTAGCAATTACAATATTAAACATTGATTCCTACTACTTCGGTTGTCAAGATGATAATAAAAAGAATAAACATGTATTTCAGATACTAAAAATACAAATGAAGTTAGTTTCTCTGGCCTATAATGGTCATTGTTTATTTAGCAAATTTTCTTTATCTTTAACCTTTTTGGCTAAAGCAAGGAAAAACCCTTGGTCACAACTCTTCCTCTGAGCCATTTGGCACATGAAATTTTCTTGCTCTTGGATTCACAAATGATATTTAACTCAAATTACTATGCCTATTAGAAGACAAATGATATTTCTGTTATGGTACTATTATTTTTAAAGAACGTTTACTTTTATCGAGTGTGTGCCAGAAATCTTTGAGAGTCCCAAGGATATTTTCAAAAGTTCTGTAAAACTAAACATTTTTGCTGGGAGTGGTGGCAAATGCCTGTGATCCCAGTGGTTCGGAGGTTGAGGCAAGAAGATTGTGAATTCAAAGCCAGCCCCAGCAAAAGTAAGATGGTAAAGCAACTCAGTGATACCCTGCCTCTAAATAAAATATAAATAGGGATGGGGATGTGGCTCAGTGGTCAAGTGCCTCTGAGTTCAATCCCTGGTGCTCCAAAAACAAAACAAAACAAAACAAAACAAACAAAACACAACTTTCCATAGTAACATAAACCAAAGATATTGTCTTTTTAACTCTTATTATCTCACAAGTATATACTGAAATTTTCTAGAGGTTCCACTGCATGTTAGTACAGCAGACTGAACATATTGTAACAACCTAGCTGTTTTCAAGACTCATTTTAAAAGACTGGCAAAAATCTAAAACAATGGAACACTCAATTTCCTTTTTCTGGAAAACAGTTATTTCATTAAAATATATTATCTGCAACTAATGAGTTTATTATTATTTTAACATTTATAATATTATAAATATGGAAATACATAACCACCAAGCCCAAAAAGTTGTTCTGTGTTCTTCAGAAATTCTGCTTTCTTTGCTTGAATACTCATAGTATTAGGAGGGATTATACGAACAGACAAAAATTAGAATTCATTTTTAAATTTGAAATATGAAAAGCCAAATCAGTCCTGAGATAATAGTTTACCTATAACAGAAGTTTCAGAATTCATCTCCAATATCACTTTTACTTTTCAAACTTAAGACTGAACTTATTTATTTATTTGGTTTTTAACTAGGGTCAACTGCAGGAACTATTACTAAGCAAAAGGTTCACAACTGGAAGGAGAAAGAGGGAACGCAGTTAATATACTAACTCAACAATCCATAATTCTGGAGAATGCACTGAATTCAAAGGTAGAAAAAGTGGGGAAGAACTATAAATTTCAACTGTTAAATAATTTTAGACATTTGTACATTAATGAACATAAATACACAGCTTTTATAAGGAGGAAATACCATTCTTGTCTCAGGCTGTGTGTCCCAACAAAATTTACTTTCAGTTCACTCTGTCCTTTGGTCATTAGGGCATAACATTCAACAACAAAAAAAAATAATTCTCATAAGCATCTTGATGGATTTAACACTCTTCCCTAAGGAGTTCAAATTGTAACCTTTTATCCTATACAATGACTTGAGTTGTTTTTGCAGTTGCCCATGAATTGTATTCAAATTCATCTTCAAAACAACAAACTTGTAACTACTTGTGACAACTACTTGGTTGAATTAACTTAGTAGTATAAGCGTGCAATTAAGAGAAAACCAGGAAACTTTCTCTAATAACTTATCAAAGCAGTAATTACATTTGCAGGTTTAATGAAGGAAAGAATGAATATTGTGTAAGAAATGTTGTAACTATCTCCCAATCACACAGACTAATTACACAAAATATTTATGCTTACCTCAAAAATTAACAGATCTACTTAATTCATACTACTTTAACAAAATTAAAAAGTTTAAAGAAAATTTAAGGGATATTAATAGAAAGATTTCACAACAATCTAATCTAAAAATGTGAATAGTTAACACAAAAACCATAACTTGCCTTTACTCTCCCACATAGAGCATACCTTTCTGACTAATCGAAGTGCTTGTGTCCTCTCTACCTCGTTGCTCTGCTGTATGTCAATGCACCTAAATAATACACAAAATATTAATCATTGATAAAATCCTATTAAACAACTTTTTCCTCTAGATCAAAATCATCTTTATAATGTCAATATATATTAAAACTTGAAAACATATTTTTCCAGTACCAGCAAATACTTTACTTACTTTATATAGCTCTAGTGATAAAATATTACTTAAAAAAACAACCATTTCATTTAAAACTTTAGGGAAAAAATATAGTAAGTACTTAATAGGAATACATCTAGCTATAAAGAAAGGCTCATCCACATACCCATACCTATAGAGCAAAGTAACAGAAACCAACTGAAAAATTATCTGATAAAATTTATTTTATAAAAATTATAAAGGGAAAATATTTTAAGCCTAGTTTAGTGTAATTGTGATTTTAACCAAGGCTTAAACTTTATGTGTCATAACTGTCTTATACATATCTACAAAAATTCTACTTTAACAAAGTATAACTTGAATTCTAATATCTCCTCAAAACTTAATATTTGATCAAATATCACTTAGCTGACATTTCCATGTAAAATTTATTAAATTATCTAATCTGAAAGAGTCTTTGTTTAATATAGCTGTATAGTTCTTTTTTTTAAATTTAGGTTTAGGTAGTTCAGGATTCTAATACTTAACACGTAGAGCGTTTACTATTTAAAAAGTGCTGCTTTTACAGTCCAAGTGAAATTAATCTAAGGCAAATTTATTACAAAGTAAAGTGGGGGGTGGGTGTAGCTGGGGTGTAGCTCAAGGTAGAGTGCTTAGCGTCAGGTTACAGCTCCAGCATACCAAATACAACAAAATTAATAGATGTACAATTCCATTTCTGTTCATTACAGAGAGGCTTGAATAAGACCAATCCTTCTGCCAAAACCAACTATAAAGGTTGAAAAAAATAAAAAACTTTTAAAAACAATTATTAAAAGGGCAATGGAGGTTGGACCTCATGGCACATGCCTGTAATCCCAGTGACTTGGGAGGCTGTGGCAAGAGGATTACAACTAAGTGAGGCCCTAAATAAAAAATATAAACCTAGGGATGTTGGTCAGTGGTTAAGCACTCTGGGTTCAAGCTTTAGTACCAAAAAGAAAAAGAAAAAGGGGGGTGGGAATTCCGGAGAATAATGCCTGAAAAGAAAGCAAAGGGAGTTCTACATTGTGTATGTTTGTGTGTTTTACTGAGGATTTAATACAAGAATACTTTACCAAACCTTTTTTTACTTTGAGACCAAGTCTCCTAAATTGCTGGCCTTAAATATGCAATCCTCTTGCCTCAGTTTACTGAGTCACTGGGATTATAGAGTACACCACTGCAACTTGCAGGAGCTCTACATTCAATCAGGTTTTTAACCTGGAGGTATTTGTGAATCTCTAGTCTTAGGGACATAGAGTTCTAGCAGAAAATAAAAGTCCGGCTGGAGTAGAAAGACTGAGGCTTAATTTTATGGCACCTAAAGTGGCTGGGAGTTGAGGGGCAAAATCCCAAACAGAAAAAAGCATAGGGAAGTAAGTTAAAATATGTATACAATGTTCTCTTCAAGCCACTTGTCAAATTCTACATTGTGCAAAAGCAGGGTGAGAATCCAAGAAACCACACAAAATGTTACTCTCAAAAGCAAAGATCCAGGGTGTGAGGCTGTGACTCAGTGGTAGAGCATCTGCCTTGCATGTGTGAGGCACTGGATTGGATCCTCAGCACCACATTATTTAAAAAAAAAAAAAAATGAATAAATGCACCACATTATTAAAAAATGAATTTTTTTTTTTTTAAAGCAAAGGTAGAGAGCAGAAATGTCAGTAGGTACATAATACTAGAGATTGAATACATAATAAAAAATAAAAAGGCTGGGGAATGTATCTTAGTGTAAAGCACCTCTGGTTCAATCCCTGGTACCAAAAAGAAAAACAAAACAAAACAAAAAAAAATTATGGTTAGCGGGGTATAATGGCACAAATAGGCTGGGATGACAGACAAAAGAATCTCTAGTTTGAGGCCAGCCTGGTCAACTAAGGGAGACCCTGTCCCAAAATAAAATAAAAAGAGCTCAGGATGACTTGTGTTCAATCTCTAGTACTGCCAAAACCAAAACAAACAATAAAAACCTATGGTTGATACATTCAAGAAAATAGAAGGAAAGGTGGAGAAATAAAGGATAGACCTAAACATTTTAAAGGATAAAGAAAATAAAACTTAATAACTAAAATTAAGAATTCAAGAGACTGACTTACTAGCAGGATAGAATGGAATATAATAAGTAGAAAGTGAGAACTCTGAAGTACATAAATTAATAACTACCACCAAAAAAGTTTGAAAAATAGAATAAGGGCATCAGAGACAGGGGAATGTGAAAAGATTCAACACATGCACAGGTGGAATACCAAAGTGTCACAAAACGATAACTTAAAAGTAATAAAATATAGTAACTGGTAGGAAAAGTAGCTTCAAATATGAAGGCAAAAAAGAAGTATTTATATGCAAATTAAACATATGAAAATCCATCTCTGGTAGTCCTTCTTTACAAAAAGTGGTAAAAGAAGATCATCAAATAGGAAGCAATCCAAGATGAAAGCATAGAAATGCAAGAAGGAAGAATACTGGGACAGGAAAATAATATGAAAATATACTTGGAATATAAACCAATAAGTGGACTATCTTGTGGGGTTAAAATATATGTAAGAAGTAAGTCATAACAACAGATAAAAATCGTAAGAGAGAAGACATAATAATAGTAATAGTAATAGTAATAGTAATAGTAATAGTAATAGTAATGGTAAAAGATTTTTTGCAATGTTCTGATAGTAACAAAAGTGGCAGACCTTAATATATGGAGGGTATATGACAATCTCTAGGGCAACTATTAAAAGCAAAGACTATATAAACAAGACATTAACTCAAGAGGGAAAAAATATTCTTGGTTATTCAAAAATAACAGCAACAAGAGAAATATAAAATACAAGAATAGTTTTGACAAAAAAAATATGAATAGAAAGATAAACATATATTAGAAAACTAGTGGCAAGATGGCAAACTCATAAATAATTACATTAGATACAGTTCATAAATTATACACATAATAAACAGCTACCCATAGTATAAATACTTTAATTAGAAGATACACATGGTTGAACTAGACATTAAATAAGAAAAATCTATGATACTAACGGCAAAAACTTAGATGTAAGGAGAAAAAAAAGAAAGTAAAATGGAAAAAAGACACCACACAAACAATAAATAAAAGAAATGCTATGTCTACACATGAATGCAACATGAAGTTTCATTTAAGGCAAAAAAATTCTCAACAGTACTATATTGATTAAACAAATCAAAATATTTAAAATTCCTAAAAACAAAAACTCAGCAAGTGAAATTTAATAGTGAATTCTACTTATCATGTAGGGGGAAAAATTAATACACATCTTAAACATAAATTCTTTCAGAGAATAAGAAAAGGCAATACTTCTCTAGTTATTTTATGAAACATTCGTAATATCAAAATAAAAAAGTTATTAGTGAAATAAAAAAAAACAGCCTATACTTCTCATGAAAACAGTTAAAATATTCTGCAATTAGCAAATCAAATTCATTTATAAAAAAGGAGAAGACATCCTGGCACAGTGGCACACACACTTGTAATCTCCTGGTTTGGGAATGAGTCTGAGGCAGGAGGATCAAATGTTCAAAGTCAGTCTCAGCAACCTAGTAAAATAAAGCCTTAAGCAACTTAGACTTTATCTCAAAATAAAAAAAACTAAAAAAAAAATTTAAAAAAAAAGGAAAAGAAAAAGAAAGAAGAAAGGGCTGGGAATGTGGTTCCGGGCTTAGTGGTTAAGGGCCTCTGGGTTCAATCACTGGGTACCGCCCCCCCCCGCCCCCCAAAAAAAGGGAGAAAACACATGAACAAGTAGCATGTTTTTCAAAAACACCCACCAGGAATATAAGAAAATTTACTAAAAACCTACTGAAAGTACAAACAAAAGCAAAATATTAAATAGTTTCTACCTGAGTTCAAGAGCGAAACACTATTTCCACTAAGTGGTACATTCAAACAAATGCAGTAAAGCAAAAATAAACAAGGCTAAAAGGATTGGAAAGGAAAAAACACTCATCATTTACGATTAATGCTTATGTGCACAGAGAATTCAATATAATCTATAAACAAGTAAAATTGCATAATGAATTTGGTAGGGTTGCTAGATAAGAGGTCAATACCCCCTGCCAATTTTTTTCTATATAGTAGTAGCTAAAAACAGTAAAGAAAAATATTTTAATTACGTTAGTAAGATTATTTTTCAAAAACCTAATACCAGCCAGGCTCTGTGGCATAAAACCTAATACCAGGGGCTCAGGATAATGAGGTAGGAGGATCATGAGTTCAAAGCCAGTCTTAGTGACGAAGAAGAGCTAAGCAACTCAGTGAGAACCTGTCTCTAAATAAAATATAAAATAGGGCTGGGGATGTGGTCAGTGGCCAAGTAACTTTGAATTCAATCCCCAGTCCCTGTCCACCCGCAAAAAAAAAAAAAAAAAAAAAAAAAAAAAAAAAAAAACCTAATGTATATGAATAAACCTTACAAATAGTTCAAGACCTCTGCAGAAAAAAAAAAAATTTTTTGTTAAAAGAAATCGAAGTGTTCAATAAATTAAATAATGTTTAGAAGATTCAATTAAAATTTCAATTTGCCCCAAATTAAACTACAGTTTCAAAACAATCTTTACTAAAATCCCCAAAAGTTAAGTGGAAATGAACAAATGATTCTAAAATTTATATGTAAATGTAGAAACCAGAATAGTCAATATAGTCTTCAAGAAGAAAAGATGGAAGACTCACATTAACAGATATCAAGATGAATTATAAAGCTAAAGTAATTGAAACAGTTGAGAAACTAGTGAGAGAACAGATAAATTGACCAACTAAAGAGAACAGAGAAAAATAAAGAGATCCATACTAAGTACTTAGAATTTCATTAATTATGAACTTCTATTCATCAAAGATACATTAAAAGACTGAAAAGGCAAGGCAAACTCAATCTAGATGTCTTAATATATATTCTATGAAAAGACTTATGTCCAGAAAACCTGAAGAATTCCTATGTAATACAAAAGACAGACAATCCAATGTACAAATGGAAAAAAAATAGGATAACCAAATTGGTAACAAGCAAATAAAGGTTATCACTCACCAAGGACCTGTGAACTAAATCAAAATAAGAAACCACAATGAAATCTACTCCAAAAAGGCCAGAATTAAGACCAAAAACAGCAAATGCTGATGTGGAGCTAATGGAACTCTCACACATTAGTGGAAGTACTATGAAGTCAGGGCAAACACTTGGAAAAATATTCGACAGTTAAAAAGTGTATGTCCTAGTAATTCCAGTTCTTCATATACCTAAGAGATTCGGGAGCATGTACGTCCACAAAAAGACTTGAATAAAAATGTTCAGAGCAGCTTTATTCAAAATAGTCAAACACTGAAAATAACCCAAAAAATCAACAGAATAAACTGTGGTCTAATCATAAAATGAAATACCACACAGTACTAAAAAACAAAAACAAACAAAAATGAATTAACATGGATGAATCTCATAGTTCAGTGAAAGAAAAGAGTACTGTATACTTCCAATTGATACTTAGGAACATGAAAAACTAGTCTACAGTGAGAAAAGTCAGAATAATGTTTACTACTGGTTGAAGACATAATAGAGCTCTACTGGCATGCTGAAAATATTCTGTCTTCTTACTTTCTCTACATGCATGTAAAAATTGCCAACCTTTACATAAAAAAATCTGTACACTTTATACAGGTATGCCAAAAGCTGATATAAAATTTTAAAAACATACAAAATATATACAACTCTAAGAAAATTACCTAGCTATTAAATAGTCCACTTTCAATTTTAGCACCTTCTGCAGAATACTGGAGTCCTGGATAAGATATCGAAGTGCTCGTAGCCCTGCTGCTCGCACCTCTTTTGCTTCATTTAATAAAGCTAAGCGCAAACTGTATGAAAACAAACAAAAAAAGTTTGTTGCATGAGTTTCAATAGCACATAAAATTATACTATAGGCTAAGAAGTATCCAATATCCAAAACCCTGGGGATGAACAATGTTTCGGATTCTGCAGTTTTGGGGATTTTAGAGTTATTTGTATAGACCATACTAAGTGAAAATTCCTAATCTGGAATTTTCCTAATCTCAAACTTTTGAACACTGACATGACACTAAGAAAGTTTCAAATTTTGGAGTATACTGAATTTCAGACTTTTGGATTAGATATCCTCAACCTGTATCAAATTATTCCTCAGTGGAGATATGCAAAACTTCTAATTATGCATGATAAATTCTACCTACATTTTGCTTATATAAAAATCATTCACTCCAAACTGTAAATTTCACTTAGCGATAGTGGTGGTTTTAATCTGCATCTCCTTGGTACATTCTTACAATCAAACAAATGTTTCTGAGTTTTATTCTATCTTCTATATCTGTATTATATAAACAAAAGGAAACTAAATATACCTTTTTCGAGATATATCATATATGCCCCATAATAATCTCCTTCATCTGTATACCTGATTCTATCCTTCTAAAAGAATCATTTGTTTAAACCAAAAATAAAAAACGCTTTATAATGACAGGGGGCACAGACGATTTGTTTCAATTTTAATTCCTAAGAGAACCAAAAAGATGGTAATGAAACTACATTAAATTATGCCTCTATCAATGTGCTTGGGTAAATCAAGTTTGCCCTAAGTATACTTTCTCGTAGAGACCTAGAGTTATAGGTTTCTCTTATTCCTGAGCAGAATATGAGAAAAGTTCAGTCTGGGAATTTTATATTTAATTTGGAAGTTTAAATTACAAAAATCCAGATGTTTTTAGCTTTGGTTCTTATGTTTGAAAATTACAAATTTTCAACTAAGACTTACAAGATAACAAAACCATTGAAGATTTTGAATTTTTCTAATGTTCAAGTGGCTTACTTTGAAATAAAATATTAGGGGCTACATTATTTTATTTCTAAGTTAAAATTACTAAGGCATGGAAGGCATGGGGAGGTAACTGAACTCTACTTACCAAATTATGATATCTTCATAGTTGAAGCCCAGTTTTTCTTCACTGTGGCCAATATCACAAAGAAGCTGTTAGGAATAACAAAACAAAGTATGTATACAGGAGTTGTGAATTTATGTATTTTATACATTATATTTTTAAGTTGGAAAACAGACATTTTCTTTAATAACTTTTCCTTAAATATATAATTTTACCATCAAACTATGCAATTGTTTCTTTTTAAATTTTTTATTTGTTCTTTTTAGTTATACATGACAGTAGAATGTATTTTGACTTCTTATACATACATGGAATATAACTTCCCATACTTGTGGTTGTATATGATGTGGAATTTCACTGGTTCATTCATATATGAACAAAGGAAAGTTATGTCCAATTCATTCTGTCTTTCCAATTCCCGTCCCTGCCTTCCCTTCATCCCCCCCTTTGTCTAACCTAATGAACTTCTATTCCCTCACCCCTTATTGCATGCTAGCATCTGCACATCAGAAAGAACATTTGGCCTTTGTTTCTGGGGATTGGTTTATTTCAGCATGATAGTTACTAGTAACATACATTTACTGGCAAATGCTACAATTTCATTCTTCTTTGGAGCTGTGTACTATTCCATAATATATAAAAATATATAAAATATATATATTTTTTCTTTATCCATTCATCTGTTGAAGGTTACCTAGGCTGGTTCCATAACTTAGCTATTGTGAACTGAGCCACTTGCTATATAAACACTGATGTGTCTGCACCACTATATTATGCTGATTTTAAGTTCTTTGGGTATATCCTGAGGAGAGGAATTCACTGGGTAAAATGGTGGTTCCATTCTATTTTTTCTGAGGAATCTCCATACTGCTTTCCAGAGTGGTTTATGCAGCTTTATTTCTATTATCTGTTTTTTATTTGACTTATTAAATTTAAATTTAACCCTCTTTTCCTGCTATTTTTCAATAAGTCATTTCTATTATTCCATTTACCCACAATAATTTTATTGTTTAAAAACTATTCTTAAGGGGGCTAGGTTTGTGGCTCAGTGGTGGAGCACTTGCCTATCATGTGTGAGGCACTGGGTTCAATCCTCAGCACCACATAAAAATAAATAAATAAAATAAAGGTATTGTGTCCATCTATAACTAAATAAAACATTTTTTAAAAAAACTATTCTTTAGGTGGTTACTGTAATGTTTACAACATATATTCCTGGCTTATAAGTCTAACAGAAATCATTTCTCTACCATGTTCTCAATAATGTTAAAATCCTAAAACAATTTAACTACATTTATTGTCCTCACATTCCATTTCACTGTTTCTGCTTTTTCTACTTTTAAACGCCATAAGGCATTACTGTTCTTACTTTTTTTTTGAAGTCAGTATTTAATGAATATCAACTTATATTTACCCTTTCACTAATCAATATCAACTTATATTTACATATTAACCCTCTTATTATTATTCATTTTGGTAGTTCTTTCATGTGATATTATTCCTTCTAACTCGAGGATTGTGTTTGTTATTGCTATTGACATTCTTTGTTAGTATTCTGATTTAATGTTAGCTCAGGTTCCTAGTTACAATTCCCTTAATTTTTGTTTCTCTGAAAATGACTTTTCTTTTTAACTTTCATTTTTGAAGAATATTTTGCTGGATATATAGAATTTTAAGTTAGCTGACATTTTCTTCCAACCATTTCAAGCCATTCTTTCTCTAAAGAAATTCACTGTCAGTGTTACTGTTAGCCCTTCTAAAAGTCATAATCTTTTTCTCAGGTTCTTTCAAAGACTTTTTTTCTACTTTTCTCATTATTTTTATTCTTTTCTTTTTTTATATACATTATAATTATACATAACAGTGGAATTCATCATTATACATTTGCACATACAGACAATATAACAATATATTGGCCAATTTTGTTTCCCAGTACTTTCCTTGCTCCAGTCTTCCCTCACTGTGGTTATCTTCCTTTATTATACTGATCTCCCTTCTATTTTCATGTGATCTCCATCTTTTTTCCTTTTTTCTTTTTAGCTTTCCCAGATGAGAGAAAACATACAACCCCGTGACTTTCTGAGTTTGGCTTAGTTTACTTATCAAAATGCTCTCAAAATTCTTCAAAAGAATAGGAGTGGAACAATCATATGACCCAGGTATCCCACTCCTTGGCATGTAACTAAAATAACTAAAATCAGCATATTATAATAATATAAGTAAATATTTACAGCAGCACAATTCACAATTGCCAAATTTTGTAAATGGTCCAGGTGCCTGTTAATACATGAATGAATAAAGAAAATGTGGTATCTATATACAACAAAGTTTTATTTAGCCATAAAGAAGAATGGAATCAAGGCATTTGCTGGTAGTTGGATGGAACTGGAGAACATTATGCTAAATGAAATAAGCCAGACTCAGAAAGTTAAGGGTCAAATGTTTTCTCTCACATATGGAAGCTGGAACAAAAATAAGAGGATAAAATGGGGTGGGGAAATCTCATGAAAATATAAGAAAGATGAAGGGGACTGAGGAGGAAGGAGGGAGATGGGCAAAGGGAGGAAATGCAGAATAAAATCAACAAAATGACACTATATACATATATGAATATACACCAGCTTCCTGAGTCCCTGGGATTACAGGTTTGTGCTACCACGCTCGGCTCCATCCATGTTTGTTTATGTTCAAATAAACCCCCACTAGGATGTGTAACTAAAATGCATTAATAAAAATATCTAAATAAAAAATAATACTCTCAAGTTCTCCATTTTCTTGCAAATGACATAATGTCATTCTTCTTTAAGGTGGAATAAAACTTCATTGTGTATATACGCCACATTTTCCATTCACTCATTAAGGCTTTTTTCTTTATCTTTGGTTTTCAGCAATCTTACTATGATGGGTCCAGGTGTGGTTTCCTTTATATCCAATGCTGCTTAGGGTAAACAAGAATTACTAAATCTGAGTTGATATATTTTATTAGTTTTAGAACATTCTGTACATTATCTCTTCAAACTTACATCACCCTAATTCTATTCTCTTACAGTAATTCAATTATAATATATGTCAGATCTTTTCATGAATACCACGAATCTCTAAATTCTCTTAATTCTATTCTCTCTTTATCTCGATACTTCGGCTGAATATTTTCTACTGACCTAAATTTTGAAATGTCTAATTTTGTATTATCCCTATCTAATGAATTTTTTCTGAGTTTTTAAAAATAATTTTTTAGATGTTAACAGACCTTTATTTTATTCACTTATTTATATGCAGTACTGAGAATCAAATCCAGTGCCTTCAACCATGCTAGGCAAGTACTCTACCACTGAGTTACAAGCCCTCTAATAAGTTTTAATTCTAGAAAATATATTATTCTCTCCTTGAATTTCCATTTAATCTTAGATCTTCTAATATTCCTTGGAAAATATTAAACTTTTGTCTATTTTCTCCATAGTTTCCTTGATTTTCTTGACATATTATCACAATTATTGAAAATGCTATTCTTATTAGCTATTTTCTCTTTTGTTCTAGTTAGGTAATCAGTCCTGTCCCTTGGTGGCTCCTTTAATAAGTTTGCTCATATACAAAACTTTCAGATACCCAACGATGTTCTCTCTCACTATTAGATCTCTGCACAGTGCTGAGTCCAGGTTAGGTAGCTGTCCTGGTAAGATTTAGTTGACCTCCTTTTTCCTTGCCTCCTAAGGTTTCAACTGAAAGTTTGTTGGTAAAAGACTTTGTCACAAAGAGATAACAGATTTAATTTTTGTCTTATAAAAATACTAAAAGCTCCACCCTTGATTTACAAAGATTTTCTGCTTAAGTTTTCAGTTTCCCTTTCTAGGCAGCCAGAATTCATTCAACAAATGTAGTGAGGGGAGAATCTTCTTATGCTTGATGTACCCAAAGCTCTGTGTTTTTTCCTAATGCTATTAATTCTCAGTTTTCTACCCTTATTCCATATCAGGAAGCATTGCCTGAGTACAAACCGTTGGAGAAGTAAACTCACTTATGTAAGATTCTCTCTTCTCTGAAATTTTGACTCCTATCTTTCTTGTCCCTTGCCTATAAAGTTCTTTGCTGCCTTCAAATAGGTTTTCTTAGTAGTCTTCACTGAGAGCACTGGTCTAATACTAGCTACCTAGATTCCAGCTTGTTTATATATAGTTTTAACCTAGGTAAGAGTTTTATACTTTGAGTTTAAAAGTTATATAAAGTTTCCTCAAGTTATATACTGGGGTTAAATGAAATGGATTAAAGAGTTAAGTAAACCATTCAGTTAACATTGTAGATATAGAGAGATCTTCAAAGTGGTATTATTCTGCTTTAGTATGAAATTACAAAACTCAAAACCATACAAAAAAAGTGGTAATCACATCTAATAATATAAGTTCATAATACTTGGAAAATTTCCTAATTTTTCTTTAGAGGAAAAAAATTCAAAAAGCAAAACACACAGAGTGAGAGAGAGAAAGGAAGGAAAAAAAATGTTACAAGTAGAACTGAGCAGAGAGTAGAGATAGAAGAGGAAGAGCTGCTCTCATTTATGGCAATATTGCAGATATTGCTTACCGATATTCCTATAAAATCCTTAAAATTTTAAAATATGAACACAGTATACTCACTTTCCAAAGAGCATGAATATTTTTGTCTTTTTATTGTTTGATGTGCCATGTTGCAAGTACTTAAAAACTGAAAAGGATAAGAACTTTTTATACATACATTATAACTTAAAACAATATAAAATTTTCTAAGTTTTAAAACTAGAAGAAAAAAATTGCTATACCTCTGAAAACCCATTTGCACACCTAAAATCATGCAATAAGCATGACAGTCAAAAAGTTAAGGCTCATATATGGATTGCAAAGGCTACAGACTGGATGGCTTAAACAACAGAAATTTACTTCCTTGTAATTCTGGAGGCCAGAAGTCCAATATCAATGTGTTGGCAGGGTTATTTCTTTGGAAAGATTCTCCTTGGCTTATAGGTGGCCATTTTTTGGTGTGTCTTCACATGGTTTTTCCTTTGTGTTTGTCTGTGTCCTAATCTCATTTTGGAAGGACACCAGGCATACTGGATTAGGCCCACCTATATTTCCTCATTTTTCATTAATTGTCTTTTTTAAGGGTCCTATCTCCAAATAAAATCACATTCTGAGGTTATTGGAGTTAGGACTTCAAGCATTCCATCCTCTGCTGGAAACTAATACAAATGATTTTAAAGAAAAGGGTTCAAATAAATTGGAGGAAAAATTCTAAGTACCCAAAAGAAGACTTATGCAAAGAATATACTGAGGAAATTAAATGGACAAATAAACATATTACATTCATGTTTCCTAAATCCTGAATCAAATAAATAAAAAATTCCATTTAGAAAAAAAAAAAAAAAAAACTTAACCAAAATAGCAAGAAATCATTTTAAAATATGATTGTACCAGATAAGAAGATAGATTACTGATTGGATTATAAACCAAAAATAAAAAATAAATTGGAAATATACACCAGGATCAGAACCTACTTTTGGAGATTTATATTACTAAAATAATCTTAAATACATAAATAGTTCTAACACAAGATGCTATGCCATTATAAATAGCAAAAAACTGGAAATTGAAATTTCATAAAGGAAGAAACACACACATTATTAATATTATGTAATTTATAATCATAAGGGAAATAGTGTAATATTTTGCTGAGTGGGAAAAAGTTTCTAAAAGATACTATTTTAAAAAAAACACACTTAAAAAAAGTCTATACATCAAAAATTTAACAACAAAATTACTTAAAAACAAAAAGGGAAGTGAAACCATACATGCTTATAATGGTTTAGCTAAGAGGCATTCCCCAAAAGCTCATGTACGAGACAATGATAGAGTTTAGCAGTGAAATGACTGGATCATGAAAACCCTAAACTAATCAGTGCATTAATCCACTGGTATGGACTGACTGGGTGGAAACTATAGTCAGGAAGGGTGTGCCTAGAGGAGATAGGTCACTGGAGGCATATATTGGGGGGCATACATTTTGTCCCTGGTAAGCAGAGTGCCTGCTCTCTCTGCTTCCTGATTGCTCTTTCCTGAGCTGCTTTCCTCTACCACACCCGTTCCACCATGACATTCTGCCTTACCTTGGGTCCAGAGCCATGGATTTGGCCATCTATGGACGAGACCCCTGAAACCATGAGCCAAACAAACTTTCCTCCTCTAAAACTGTTCGTCAAGTCTTTTGGTGACAAATGAAAAAAATCTGATTAAAACAGTGCTATCATTTGGAGGTTGAATATTGCTCCAAAGTTCATGTGTCAAAATCTTGATCCCCTGTAGAACCTACTGGCAAATAAAAAATCTTCAGGAGTCAGGGTCTAATGAGCAGTCTTTAGGGACCTGCCCTCAAAGGGGACTATGGGATCCTGTTCTCTCTTGGTCCCTGGTTTGATTTAAGTGGTTTATGTTCAACCATGTGTTCCCACCATTATATGCAGCCTTGCCAAAAAATGGGACGAATCATACTTAAAACTTTGCACCAAAATAAACCTTTTCTCTTTGTAAGTAAATTGTCTCAGGTACTTTGTTGCAGCAATGAAAAGCTAACACAATAGGTAATGTATTTACATTATTTTTCTATTTCTTTCTTTCTTCTCTCTCCCTCTCTCCTTCCTCCCTCCCTCCCCCACCTCTTTTAATTTTGAGACAGGGTCGCAAAGACTCTGAGACCAACTGAGGTTGTCCTGAACTTGCTATTCACCCTCCTCAGCCTCCCAAGTTGCTGGAATTACAGGTATGTGCCACCATGCCTAAATAGGTAATACACATTCCTCTGAATATGTATTACTACACAATCTAGGGAAAGTTAGATATATGTGGTATTCATAAATAATAACATAAGTAACACTGTTAATCTCAATCCTTAGAAAGTAGGTAATATTTTTACAAGTGATGACAACCGAGGCATAGAAACATTAATAATAACTTCCCAAGGCCATAAAGCTAATTCAGTAATGGAATCAGGAACCAGACCAAACCAATCCAAGTTCAGAGCTCACTATAAAAAGTATCACTACAATTTTGTATTGAAATTCTTTGCACGGGGGAGAGAAGTAAAACAAACAAAGAAATAAAAAATTCCAACTGAATATTATCATCTCATCTCAAAAAATGGAATGAATCAAGAGTCTAGAGAACTGAACTCTGCCTATATATACATAAAATGAATAACTGAAGTTAAGCAATATTTTCTCCAGAATACAAAATAGCCTATTTAAAAGAATTAAAACAAAAAAAAACTACACTTTTACCACTAAAAATAATTTAACATTTATTTGAGAGTCCCCTGGTGTTTCAGATTATTGGTATTACTAATATTGTCACTGTGCAGTAGCAAATATGAATTAAAAAAGAAAATTAAGGTCTCTTATTGTGGTACAATGATTAATTTAAACTTGCATATATTCATCTCCCCTGTAAGTACAAGGGATCAAACCAAGGGGCACTCTACCACCCAGCTATATCCCCAGGCCATTTTATTTTTTGAGACAGGGTTTCACTAAGTTGCTGAGACTGTTCTTGAACTGGCGATCTTCCTGCTTAATAGGATTAAAGGCATATACCACCATGCCTAGCTAAATCCTGAATATATTCTAACTCATAATCTTAATGGAAAAATGATGGCTAGATTTATTTATATAAACATAAAATTTTATACTTCTGAAATGGGGAAGATGTTACATTATCTATAATTTATACATATCAACTCAATTTCTGAAGGAGCAATATATCCATTCTTCTGCTACAGTAGGAATAAATGAAAATATTACTTTTAAATTAAATGAGCTAATTAGGCATAAACTTAATTTTCTATGTGTAAATAAATTCACATATATCAGGAAAAAGAAATTAGAGAAGACAGTGCTAGAATTCTAAATTTTGGATTATTAAGGAAATATACTTGCACTACTAGAATCACCAAGAGTTTTCATGAAAGTTTCAAAATATAAGAAATAAATTATTTTAATACAAAATTTCTGTGGCAACTTACTACCTTGTTATCTCCTAATTTACATAACCAAGCCCTAAAGTATCAATCAAACCCTAGCTGTTTTTCTCAATGTAAAGAAATGGCAGAACACAGAGTTGGAAAGTTTAAACAATGAGCATCTCATCCTGCCTCTACAACTGACTAAATTCATAATTAATCTCCAACCATTAGCAGTTTCTTCACTACTGTCTTAGCCATTATTGGTAATTGTCTCCTGTATTAATATGTCATTAAAATATAACTGCCTACCCTATCACATAGATTTTTATTATATACTAAGAATAAATAATTGACTACATTTAGATATTGTTAAAGACCTTACCACATATAAGAATTAGCATCACAATTGGCACATGAAATGCTAAATTGTTATGTATCACATTCTTACTAGGGCAAGCACTCACCATGTCATGTGGTTTTTAAATCGGTTATAGGATCAGAGTTCATGTACAAGATGCTATGAGAGGGCTACTCTCTTCTTTTTAAGACTGGAAATTGTAAAGATGATGTATCTTAGTCATATGGAAAGAACTTATCTGATAACTAAGTCAATAAAAAAGCAGAACTGAGAAATGAAAAGACAATACAATCGATGACACTTGTGGTACGGCTTAATGGTAGAGCACTTGTCTAGTATGTGCAAGGTCCCACAATAAATCCCCACCACCACAAAACAAACAAATAAAAAACAAATGAGAATATAATGGATGCTTTTCCAATTCCTGGGTTCTTCTGCTTGAAACTGGGACCAAACATTTGGTCTTCCTGATTATATTGGGAAATAACTTCATTTTACTCCACCTAAGATGAATTAGGTTTACTGAATTTGTTACTTGTGAAGAAAGTTAAGCATTCAATATCATCAGAAATTCACAATTATTTTATAAAGATAGCATTTTAAATTTAATTATTTTTATATAAGCAAAACAAATACTATTGTGAAAATATTATTTTTAAATAGAGCAAAAGGTCAAGAATATGTCTCTGTGGTAGGGCACTTGCCGACTAGGTAACAAGGCTGTGCGTTTGATCTCTACCACCACAAGAAAATAAACTAAAATGGGGTAAAGGTTTTGATAGGACATCACTGGTTTGCCAAAATAAAATAATAATAATAATAAAAAAGAAAATCCATACCCATCATCAGGGAATGAATTTGTTTTTGTTATTGTTAATCTACATGATGCTATTACACAAACACTAAAATATTCAAAAGAGGTTATCTCAACAATATTATATTGTGAAAAAGTTAAATTGTAAATCATTTCTAGGTAACAGATATTTTTCTATGGTACTTATTAAAATGACCAACTTTTAAAAAGTATAATAAGGGTAGTTTTTAGTGTTTTTCCAATTTTACTAATATTGCTCCAAAAATGAAATGAATAGTTCCCTAAAATAAGCAACAGAATAAGCCAAACAAAAAACAGTATGATTGCACATATTAAAATTATTAAATTAATAATTATTCATCCCTATTTATATTTATTTATAACAGAAAAGGATAAGTACCTACTAATATTTACTTTTGGAAAATAGCATTTTTTGGAGTGAGGAGAAGGATAGGAAAAGATGTGATGTGAAAGAGAACTTTCATTTTTTGTACTGTAAATTCTGCTGTAGCACTTTTTTATGTTTAGCTTCTATTTCACTTTAAAAATAGGCAAAATAAAGATTCCTGTGGAGCTTTTACCATGAAAATAGGAAAAGACAACTTTTATAATATAAAAGGGATGAAATATTTTAATTTTTAAAAATTAGGTTTTTAGATTATGAGCATGTTTGTCCAGTTTTAAAAACACAATCCTAAGATTATAGTCATCATCAGTGTGCTATACACAGTACTTTATCTAGTGAAATGATGTCAGAAAGCAAGCATGGTATGTGACATTCACATGGTTAAAGGATCACATCACTAGCTGCCTCTCCTTATACCTTAAAAGGAGGTTGTAGAAATGAAGTTCGCCCTACAAAATATTTTAGCATCACTGGTCTACAGTAACTTAACCCCAACAGCCAGGGTTCTACTTAATAACAAAACAAAGAATAGTGAAAACAAAAGCTCATATTTAAAGTGTAGAGTCTTCTCAAACTAATGTAATTAAACACCTATTAGGTGACAAGCTTTGGGGTAGAGAGTAATATGAGTAAAGTACAACATATTTCTTGTGTTTGAGAAACTAAGTTTATAGGAATGACAACTCAATAAATAGTTATAAACCAATGGTGTGACTCTGCATTGTGTACAGCTAGAGAAATAAGAAGTTGTGCTCCATTTATGTATAATGAATTGAAATGCATTCTGCTGTCACACATAACTAATTAGAATAAAGAAATCATAGAAAAAATATTTATAAACCTAGGTCTCTAACAAAATGGAATTCAGATATGATAATTAAATTCAATAAATGTTTTGTGCTAAATCTGTGAATAATTTTTATAATAAATCTACAGATGTTTATTTACAGCATGATTCTTAACCAGGGACAATTCTGTCCCCTAGGGAACATTTGGCAACATCTAGAGACGTTTTGTTTACCACAACTGGTATGTATGTGTTGGGGAAGGGACTACTGATATAGAGTGTGTATGCTAGTAGGATACCAGACCAGGGATACTGCTAAGCACCCCACAATGTAAAGACAACTTACCCAAATATCAATAGTACTGACACTGAAGATAACCCTGATTTACTTTAATAGCTTATTAATCTGCAACTCAAACTATTAAACAGATTAACCTTCTTAGAGTTCACTAAGGAAAAAAAACAAGAAAAGTGGCAAAAAGTACAAAACAAAACAAAAAATGAACTGCAGGTTGAAATACACTGTTATGAAGGATATCCTGCATGCCAGGCACTACACAGAACTACACAGAGACCTTGACTCTGAGGACAAAACATTACCTCTAAGTAAAGAAATCATTCCATAATTTGCCTTGCAAGTTAGTCAGAGGTAGGCTTCAAGTCTCCATGTATTTGATCTAATGCTCACACTTTTCCTATTACATCATTAAGCAGCCCAAATAAATTTTAATCAAGTCTAAAGTTATTAATGGGACAGTCCCTCTGATCCCATCTCATGGTATAAATCTCTTTTACTTTCAGTGTTAACAAATACTAATAAGTTTGGCTATCTGGTTGTTAAATCCATAGATGATTTAAGATTGCAAATAAAAATGCTGCTATAAACTGGCATCACAGCCAAAGTAAAATGTGAAAATTATTTTTTAAAAGATATGGTTAAAAAAAAAGTACAAAATACACAAATGTGTAGTGCCTTTATTACAGAAATCACTATTCTCTACAGTGGTTCAGGGTTGGGTTGTGGCTCAGTGGTAGATTGTTTGCCTAACATGTGCAAGATCCTGGTTGAATCCCCAGCACTGCAAAGCAAACAAACAAAACACAGTGGTACAACGATGAAGGTAAAGAGAAAGGAAACTGAGAAAGGAGGGAGGAATCAGGGA
Organism: Sciurus carolinensis; assembly: GCF_902686445.1. Lineage (NCBI taxonomy): Eukaryota > Metazoa > Chordata > Mammalia > Rodentia > Sciuridae > Sciurus > Sciurus carolinensis. Next base: position 33,566,153 of record NC_062218.1, read on the forward strand.
AGAAAGACAAATGGGACAGGGAATGATGAAGAAAGGGAAAGAGAAAATGAAAGGGATAAGGGAGCTGGGTAAGGGGTGCACACCTATAATCCCAGCTACTTGGGAGGCTGAGGCAGGAGAATCAGCATCACAAATTTGAGGCCAGCCCGAGCAACTCATAAAGATCTTGTCTCATGAGCAACTCATAAAGATCTTGTCTCAAAATAAACAAATTAAAAGGGCTGGGGAGTGTATCTCAATGGTAAAGTGTCCCTGCAACCCCCAACACTGGGTGCAGGGTGGAGGTGGGGAATGGATAGTGAACTTAGTAGTTTTTTGTCTTCCAAATCATATTTTTTACCCCATGCATACATTTTTATTATTAAACTATATTTTAAAATTTAAAAATACATGACATCCAGGTGTGGTGTATTTTGTTATTAAAATACATTTTAGAAATTAAAAATAAATGACATCCTAGAGTCCCAGCTACTCAGGAGCCTGAAGTAGGAGATCACTTGAGCCCTGGAGCTCAACATCAAGCTAAGTGATATAGTGAAATCCCATCTCAAAACAAAAAACAAAAAAACATGAAAAAAAAAAACCATGAGAAGAGATGGAGAAAAATACTAACATTAAGTGAATATATAAGAACTGTTTAATGATGACTAGGAAACATCTAATGGTAAGGATGGTAAAGAACAAAGAATTTTAGAAGGTAATAAAGATTCAAGTTACTTACCTTAGTAAAGTTATTCAGATGGCCTAGCTTTCTCATATTTGATACTCCTTGTAACTTGGCCACATTTTGGAGAATCTCCCTTAAGTTATCAGAAGGTTCTAGAAAAAAAAAAGACAATTTAACATAATTTTAAGAATATTTTCCTCATCAACATCAAGACAAGCAGTACCAAAACTTCACAAAGTTTGTTCAAAATAAATACATTTAGAAGACTTCAAATACCATATGAATGACATCAGTTACCTTCACATTTCTACTCAGCTCTTACATAATGTCCAATTCTGTACATTGTCTGGAATTATGCAACCACAAAATCATAAATCTCAACAGGGAAGCAGGAACCAAATATGCTGTTCTGTTTGAATCAATCAAAAGACACTAGCCATCATGCAGTTGAAAACAATGATCTCCAAAAAATGTGTGCTCTATCACTATATCCACTCACTGCCTTAAGAGTTTCCAGGTCCTAGCACTGGGAAGAAAAACCTTCCCAAACTCTCTGAGTTGATGAGACAGAGCTAAGAGTTTAAGACCAAGAATTACTGGAGGAAAGCACCATTCATAAAGAAAACTTTGGCGATCTAGCAAGGAACCCTGTGGGTATTCAGTAGAGTAATGATCACTGATGTGTGAAGAAATTACCCAAGGTTAGGGAAAGAATAACTCAAAAAATTTAAAAGGTAGGAACACTGAGTAATCACATAGATCAAGAAATAATAACTCTTCCTTACAGACAGATTGAAAACCTCATGGGGCATTAAATGAGTATTTTGAAAAGATTTGACTCAGTAGTGGAGAACAATTAGACTTGATATTTCTTTGATCTCTTCTACCAAATCTTAAAAGCAAGACATGATACATTCAACTGTTTCCAAATAACTATAAACAGTGTTTAAGACCAAAGCTTAAGATCTGTAAGAACAACAAGAAAAAAAATCTTAAAGACTAACTTTATAATGTTTAGCAGTCATCTGAAAATTACCAGGTATGTTAAGAAGCAGGAAGTAGAATTAAAGTCTACCACTGAATGAGAACAGATTCCATTAAAAACAATCATAAAGGATCATGAATAGGTCAATGTTAGTATTTTGTAATACCATTTTCATATAAATTTCATCTGGAAAGATTATGGGAAAAAAATTATAAGTAAGCCAATGGTGTTAAATAATTTAACTATATTTTGAGAAGCTGATAAAATTTTATAACAATGCAAGATAAAGACTTATGGTAATCTGCAAAGGCAAGATTAAGAATCATTAAACAGCAGGGCATGGTGGTGCATGCCTGTAATCCCAGTGCCTTAGGAGGCTGAGGCAGGAGGATAACAACTTCAAATCTAGTCTTAGCAACTTAGCAAGGTCCTAAGCAACTTAACAAGACCCTGTCTCAAAAAATAAAAAAGGACCGGGGATGTGGTTCAGCGGTTAAGCACTCCTGGGTTCAATCCCTGTTACCAACAAAAAAAGAAAGAAAGAAAAAAAAGAATCATTAAAGACAGAGTGCAACTACCTAAACATTTCAAATCAATTTAACATAAGACTGTCAGGCACCTAACAAAACCTTTTACTAAAGTGACAATATAGTTACTCCTATCTAAAGATCACACAGGACTAAAAGTTAAGATGAGATATATTCCTCACAAAGGTTTGTAGACTTTCAATTACTGCCTATTTTCTAGATACAAATTTATCACAGATCCTTTTATAAAACCATAAATTTGTTATAAAAATAAAATATTATATCTGAGTTCATTCATTTAGTAAGTATTCACTGAATGCCTCTATGACAAGGTACTACTATAGGTGCTAAGAATACAGCAATGAACAAGACAAATCTCTCTTTAACATATATCACATAAAACAAAGAAAACTGACAACTGACAACAACATATAACCTATGCACACTATTTCAAAACTGATGAGTCTTGATAATCTAACATCCAGTCAAAAGTTTGCCAAATTAAGATGTTATAATTGTCAACACAAATCAAAAGGAAACAACCGGTGTGCTTTCCTCGACTTCTCTCCTTTATGTACTCAATTACTAAGAACCCAAATTATGGATTTCAAAGCTTCTTCATAAGTTTCTGAAAGATAGAACATGTTTCCCCCCAAAAGCTATGTTACTTCCCAAACCAATTTAAAACGTTATTAAGTACATTTCAGATGTGTGAAATACTATCTAACATTCCTTTGCTACAAAGTTGCCATGAGGAACTTCAATTTGAAATAGCAGGTTAAAGTTCTCCTAGTAACAAAATGAAAAATGTCTCATTTTTCTTTTACTTGTTAAATCCTGAGATGGGAAACATTTTCTGTAAAAAATATTTCAGATAATGCAGGTCATAAGGTCTCTGCTACAACTACTTGTCTGCTGTTGCACCAAGAAAGCAAGGGTAAAAAACACATGAATGAATGTAGCTATTAGTTCTAGCTGCTATAAAGTACCAGAGACTGTATGTCTTAAAAACAACCAAAATTAATTTCTCAGTTTTAGAATCTTCAAGTCTAAGATCAGGGAATCAGGCAAGTAAAGTCCTGATGAGTGTCATCTTCTAAGTTGCAGACTTATCAATTTTTCCAAGTGCTCATAGTGGAGAAAAAGAGGGTGAGAGAACTCTCAAGGGTCCCAAATTTTTATAAAGGCATTACTCCTATTCATAAAAATTCCACTCTCATAATCTAATTATCTCCAAAAGGCTCAACCTCTTAATACCAACACATTGGGGGTTAGGATTTCAAGTATAAATTTTGTAGGGATATGAAAACGGTGTCCATTGCAGTCTTTTAACAAAACAGACATAGTTAAAGAGCTGTAATTTGCAAATCCTTATGCTAAATAGTCAAAACTTGTATCAGAAAGTGATGAAGCTAAGATCAGTGAGATTTTTATATGGGGTATAGGAAAAATAGATGGTAGAGTAGCAAAAAGAAATTTAAGCAGAGATTTGGCTATCTTTATTTCTCATAATGCACTTCTAGTTTCCAATTTACCATCTACAAAACTGTCTGCTGATAATACTACTATATGAGAAGCATAAAGCCTAAGGGAGATGATCTACTAGGATGATAGTCTCTGAAGCCTTTAAATTTAGAAACCTATGGTTGCATGAGGGAGAAAAGGGAAAATGAAAAGATTTGTGGGTAGTTGGCTAAGAGGACCAGTCACTCAAATGAAGTAAAATACAATAGAACTTTGAGAATTATGGTGGTCCTTTTCCTCTTATCATGTAGTTCATAAATCCTATGTGTGTTGCTGATTAATTTCTCTGGAGGTAATGAAATAACTGCAGTCAACTGTAAATAGCCAGGAACTTCTTATCTGGAATGGTAGAGCTAAACACAATTGATTTAAATTATCTTGCATGTGATTCCTGTCCTTCTACCCAGGAGTTGTCAACTTTCAACGGTTCAACTTTATGATGATGTGAAAGTTACACATATTCAGTAGAAACCACACTTCAAATTTTAATCTTTTTCTGGGCTAGTGATACATAATATGATAACAATGCTGGGCAGCACTAATGGGGAGCCACTGTTTCTAGTCAGTTACCCAATCAAAGAGAATAAATACTCATTCTCCATAGAGTATTACATTGCTAAGCTATAATGTTCGGTAAGTTAGATGTATTAAATGCTTTGTTGTTGCTGTTATTGTTCTTTTCCTTTCTTTTAGTGTTCTTTCTTTTGTTGTTTTTCTTTATTCTTTCTTTTCTTAGGTATCAAACCTAGGTTGTGTGCATGGTAGGCAAGAATGCTACTACTGAGTAGCTACTCCAGACTTAAGCGCACATTGATATATGATATTTTCATCTTAGGACAGTTTATCAGGACATAATCTCAGCAAAAATCAAGGAATGTCTATATTTGGTATAATCAAAGTGAAATTATTTTGCTATTTAAAACTATTAAGAAAATGAATCTAAGCCAGGAGCAGTGGCACATGCCTGTAATTCCAGCAACTCAGAAGGTTGAGGAAAGAAGATCAAAAGTGTTCAAGGTTAGCCTCAGCAACTTAGTGTGACCTTGTCTCAAAAATTAAAATAAATAAATAAATAGACTGGGGATGTAGTTTAGTGGTAGAGTATCCCTGGATTCAAACCCTAGTACAAAACAAAAATAAAAAAGGAAAGAAAGAAAGAGAATACAATCCACAAAATTGGGAGGAAACTATTTGCAGTACATATATCTGGTAAGATTTTAATAAAGAATACATTTATTCTATAAATCAATATTACAATGGTAACCCAGTTAAAAATGGTTAATAGATTTGAACAGAAAAGACATAAATACAAAAGAAGATAAATGTGTGTCCAGTATGTAAGATTAGAAAATATACCTAACATCATTAATAAAAATTAATGGAAAATGTAGTGGGAAATGTAAAATTAAAGCCACTGATGTACCACTAGATACCTATACAAATGATTAATATCAAAAATGCAAACACCACCAAAACCTGGAGAGGATGTGGAGCAACTAGAAGTTTTCTGCACTACTGAATGTGTATAAAATATTACAAACACTGTAGAGAGCTGTTGGCAACATACAGGTTATCTACATTATGACCCAGCAATTTCATTATCAGAAATATATGTTCAAAAATACACTTGTACAAGAACATAGCTTTATTCATAATAGCCCCAAACAGGAAAAAACAGAAATGTCCAGTAACAGAAGTGTGGACTAGTACTTCTCCAGCACGCTAGCTTCTCCAGAAACACTCTGGCTCAAACTGGTTTTGAAACATTTGTTGCCTTCCCTAAGAGCAGCTGAAACTTCTTTATTATTATTTTTTCTCATATATCTGAGCAGATTTTGATCTCGTTCTCAGTGGGTTCAGTGAACAAGCCCCTCTGTTTTTGACAGTAACATGAACCAACAAGCAGGTACCATTTTCTCAGTGTCAACCCATCAGCTCATGGCCAGTCTTGTGTCTTCAACATTCTCATCCACTCTCCTACTGTCACTACTGGATTACTCTGAAGCAAATCCCAGACATTTTGTAATTCCATTCATAAATATTTCAACGAGTACCTCTGAAAGACAAAGGCTCTTTTTACTAAAAACAATTAAACATGGCCAGGTGTGGTGGTGCATGCCAGTAATTCCTGCGGCAGAGGCAGGTGGATCGTGAGTTCAAAGCCAGGCTCAGCAAAAGCAAGACACTAAGCAACTCACTGAGACCCTGTACAGTGCACATACATATCAAAATACTAGTCAATAAGAAAAAAATACTGATACAATATGAATCAATCTCCAAAAATGTCAAAAGAAAGAAGTCAGACAAAAAGGGTACATAGTCTACTATCATTTCATTTACATGTGTTTCAAATACAGGCAAAATCAACCTACGATGATAGAAATCAGATAGTGGTTGCTGGGTGATCAGTAATCAATTTTAAACAGGTTGAAGGTTTTAGAGAAGGGGATGAAAATATTCTTTACTTTGTTTAGAGACAGTGTTTACATGGTGTATTTACGTATCAAATGCATACTTAAATATAAACAAAAAATGTGCAGTTTATTTTATGTTAATAATAGCTCAACAGAAAGTTGGCATTATAACGAGAAAGCTCTTCCCATATCCATAAACATTACAGGTTGAGAATTCCTTATTCAAAATGCTTGGTACCAGAAGTGCTTTGATTTTCATATTTTGGAGGAGGGGAATGAAATATCTGCACACACATAAAGAGATATCTTGGGGATGGGATACAAGTGTAAATATGAAATTCACTTATGTTTCATATATACCTTATTCCCATAGCCTGAAGATAATTTCACACATTTTTAATGCACCTGTATGTTGACAAGGACATATCACGAAGTCAGATGTGTAATATTCCACCTGTAGTGTAATGATGCTCAAAAATTTCAGATTTTGGAGTATCTTGGATTTTCAGATTAGGAATACTCAACCTACACAAGCAACACCCAAAGTAAATAACTTTTTTGTTTTTAATAATATTTATGCATATATACAGAGATACAGAAATACAGAAAGGTGTCAGGCTAAAACTATAATAATTAAACCATATTCATTCATTTGTACATTCATTTCCTGCTCAAGTCTCTGTGTGTATGTACTTGTGTATACTTATTCACACACACACACACACACATACACACATGTGTATAAACATTTAATTTTAATATGGCTTCCACATGCTGTACATTATAACTTGGAATTATATTGTTAACCTTTATCCATAAATATATACAATAGAAATGTATTTTTAAATAAATTTGAGTTCAAATACAGCAAACTAATAACAAAAAACTGCTGGCATACAGATGCTATCTGGGAGTAACAGAAAGAACAAGAACTTTGGAATGAAAAAGCACTGCATTTAAATCTAGTTTCTTCATTTGCAAACCACATGGTCTCAGCTAAGTCACTTAGCTCCACAGGTATCCACTTTCTCATATCTATAGCATTAAAAATGCATGCCTCCCTTAAAAACACTACAGAAAAATGTAAGATGTGACTTAGTGCCTAACCTGTAACAGCTACTCAATAAATAGTAACTATAATTCAAAGTTTTTGTTTAGCAAGAACTATATTTATGGATCAATCATGTGAAAGTTACATGGTCAGACCAAGCAAATGCTTAGTTCATGTTTGTTTAAATTAATAAATTTTTATTATGGGACAATTTTAATGTACTACTTTTATAATCCAAGGTTTTCTCATTTTTAAAGGAGAAAATAATTATTTCACAGATATATTAATGATTACACTAGATATTCCAGAGTCTAACCATAAAATATTCCATAAATATTAAGAAATTATGACCCTCTCTTATCTAGTGTGAGTGGCACAAAATCATTATTTAATAGGCAGTTAGAATTTATTTTGCTTAAATAAAACAATGACATACTTAATTCTATCTAAAATTGTTATTAAATAAAATCTCAAACATAGTCCTAACTAAACTCATTTTTTAAGTCATACAAGAGTGTATAAACATCCATACACATTTACTGATGCCAAACATGGTAACCAGCTATGACGCTGTTCTAAGTGTATTAGAATGCATTCCCCAATACCATGTGGTTACTTCTAAGAACTCTCAATTTTTTATCCACTATTTCACCACTTACCTACCCTTTACTTTTTTTAAAATTGATATGTATTAATTGTACAAATTAACGGATTTCACTGTTAACATTCCCAATACATTCATATATCATGCATGTATTGATCATGTCCATCCTATCTTCTATCTTCTTGTCCTCCCCTCCCTTCCCCTTTTCTGTTCCTAATAGTCCCTTCTCTACTTTCAGGGCTTTTTTTTTTTTTTAAGTTTCCACATATGAGAAAAAACATGTAATACTTGTCTTTCTGTATCTGACTGATGTATTTCATTTAATGATGACATCCAGTTCTATCCATTTTCCTGCAAATGACAAGATTTTGTTCCTTTTTATGGGTGAATAATAATCCAATGTGTATATATCTATCATATTTTGTTTATTACATTCATCTGTCAACGGGCATCTGGGCAGATCCCATACTTTTGCTTTTGTAAAAAATGCCACAATAAACATGGTTATGCAGATGTTTCTTCTATATGCTAACTTCGTTACCTACAGATATATACCCAGAAGTTATATAGTTCTGTTTTTAATTCTTTGAGGAATTTCCATGCTGTTTTCCATAGTAGCTACACCAATTTACATTCCTATGAAGGTGTATCAGAGTTCCTTCTTCTCCACATCCTCAACAGAAATTTATTTTTTGGTAACAGCCATTCTAACTGGGATGAGATGGAATCCCAATGCAGTTTTGTTTTTATTTTAAAGGGTGGATATTTTTTTTAACAGCTTGCCTTTGTTTATTTTGTATGCAGGGTTAAGGATTGAACCCAGTGCCTCACATGTGCTAGGGAAGTTCTCTGCCACTAAGCTACAGCCCCAGTCCCTCAATGTAGTTTTGACTTGTATTTCCCTGAAAGCTAAAGGTATTTTTTTTTGTTTGTTTTTTTGTTTTTCACATATTTTCCGGCCATTTTTACTTCTTTTTTGAAGTATTTATCTGCCCATTTTTTAATTGGATTTCTTGGTTTTTTAAAATTTCTTATTTTATTTGTTCTAATTAGTTGTACATGACAATACATTTATACATTTTGATAGATCATACATAGAGTGTAATCTCTCATTTTTCTGATTATACATATTGTGGGATCATTTTCATGTAAGATTTCTTGTTTTCTGTGTTAAGTTTTTTGAGTTCTTTATATATTCTGGATATTAAACCTCTATCACATAAGTAGTTGGCAAAGATTTTCTCCCATTCTATAGGTTTTTCTCTTTACTTTGCTGTTTCCTTAGCTATAAGCTTTTCAATATGACATAATCCCATTTATTAATTCTTGGTTTTGTTACCTGAGTTAGTAGAGTCCTAACCAATATCTGGGCCAATATTTTAAAGTTTCAAAGTTTCAGGTCTCACATTAGGGCTTTGATCCATTTTGAGTTGATTTTTGTACAGGGTGAAAAGGGGTTTAGCTTCAGTTGTCTACATTTGTATATACAGTTTTCCCAGCACCATTTGCTGAGGGCTTTCTTTTCTCCAACAAATGTTTTTGGTACCTTTATCAAAAATCAATGGCTAAAGATGTGTGAGTTCATGTCTGGATCATCTATTCTGCTCCACTGGTTTACATGCCTATTTTTTTGGTCAATGCTTTTGTTTTTGCTACTATGGTTCTGTAGTATATTTTGAAATCAGATATTGTGATGCCATCAACATTTTTTGCTCAGGATTGCACTATTTATTCATATTCAGAGTCTGTTGTGATTCAATATGAATTTTAGGATTTTATTTGGAGTTCTGTAAAGGATGTTTCTGGCATGCTAATGGGGATTGCACTGAATCTGCAGACTGCTTTGTGGAATATGGACATTTTGTTTATTTTTCTATATTTTCATTAGTGCATTATAATTGTACATGTACACAATATGGCCATTTTAACAATATTGATTTGCCCAATGCATGACGAAGGGAAGTTAACTTTCTACCTTTTAGTTTCTTCAGCATTTTGTCATTTTCACTGTAGAGTTCTTTCACATCCTTAGTTAGGTTTATTCCTGGGTATTGGTTATTTTTATTCTTTATTTATTAGATGGCTATTGTGAATGAGATTACTTTCCAGATTTCATTCTCAGAAATTTCATTACTGGTATATAGAAAAGAAATGATTTTTGTATGTGGATATCCTGCTACTCTACTGAATTTGCTTATGAGTTCTAAAAATCTTTTCGTGTAATCTTTAGGATTTTCTATGTATAGAATTAGTGGCAAACAGGAATAACATGACTTCTTTCCTATTTGTATACCTTCTATTCTTTCTCTTTCTATTTTTTCTGGCTAAAATATCTAGTACTATACTGAATGAAGGTGTTGAGAGTGGACACCCTTGTCTTTTCCTGATCTTACAGGAAATATTTTAAGTGTTTCCTCATTTAATGTGATGTTGGCTATGGTTTGTCATATATAGTCTTTATCATGTTGAAATATGTTTCTTCTAAACCAAATTTATTCAGGACTTTTATCATGAAAAGATGGTGAATCCCATCAAAGATGATTTTCATCATTGATTCTATTAAGGTGCTTTATTATGTTTATTGACTTGTGTATATTGAACCACCCTTGCTTGCATCCCTAGAATGAAAACAAATAGTTCATGGTGTATGATTTTTAAAAATGTGCTGTTCTTCTTACCTAAACTCTCATTATTTTGTGTGAATGGGAGTATACAGTAGAGTATTATCTGTGTATGCCTGCTTAGCCCTATAATTTCCAATGTTTTCACTCCAAAATAAGAAAGTAGAAAAGTAGGTGAACCCGTATAACATAAACAAAAATGAGACAATTAGAAACTAGGTGAGAATTTATAACGTTAACCAAGATCTATTAAGGGTTTTAAGTTCCATGAGGGTAAGAACAACATTTTGTTTACAACTATATCCCAAGGGCCTAGTAGTCTCTACCACATACTAGGCTTTCAAAAATTACTTTTCTATGTTAAAGAATAAATATATGTGAATAAATTAGTTTTAAGAAAGACCAGGTGGTTACTGCTAAAAGTACTCTAGAGGAAAGAAGCCTAACTAGTATTTATTGAGCAGTAACTGCATGTCTGATTATACACTAATTCTACAAAATATTGCTTATTACCCCTTCCAGTAGACCTATGAAGCAAAGTAGCAAGAGGACAGAAAGATAAGAAAAAAAATTATGAAAGCAATGTATGAAGAATGGGGGACATATAGCATAACAGACAACATGGACCTAAGTAAGTTTTAGTGTCTCCCATTATCTCTATTTCTCAATACAAAGCTTCACATACTCATGAGCTCTTTTTCATTAAAACCATTAATATGATTTTTTAAGGGCTACAGACTGACCAAAATCATAAAACAAGTTTTTAACTATATTTCCACTTATTATCTCTATCAATAACTGTCCAAAAACAGTTTTACAGTTAATCACTGACCCAGTTTCTCAATAGTGGCCTTAATGTGAAAAAAGGCAGTTGTAAACTCTAAGTGGATAATGTCCTTTAAGACCTTTTCTAACTATGGGAAAACTTCACCTTAAAAGTTATCTTTGAGGTTTTCTTTTCTCTTCCTGATATTCCATCTTCAGTTTTCCAAAGAGTTATTCACCCCTTTCCAAATTCTCTGACTTGATTCCTTCTTTTTATCACAATTCAATTTCTCTTCTATCTCACAGATAAATTACGGCAAAAGTGGCAAAATGAATCCCCAGAGATTAAATGTCTCCCTTCATTTAACCCAGTCTGCAAGCCTCTGCCAGATTAACTTTTGTCACCTTATCTTCCTTCCTTAAAATTTCCCATGAAATATTCTGAGAAATCAGAAGAGCTGAATATGTATAATAATTTATTATAGTAAAATACTACATAAATCTGATATGCAATTATGTCTTAAATATTATCTGTGCTTACTGCACAGAGACATGAATGACTAAAGGCAATTACTATAGTTGAGATTACCTTTGTAAAAGCCAGAGAAAAATCATTTCCTCCACCAGCAGACATTGGTAAGTACATCTCTTATCCTTATCCACAGGCACAAAGGCTGAGGAGATGTTGCTTCAAACTAGCATTTCCTGAATTCTAATAATCATTAATTTCAAGAGTTATAAAATTTAATAGGGAAAGAATCCATCCCAATGATAGCATCCTGAAGGCCTTCTAGATTATGATAAAATATCTCTAATAAAAGTCAAAACTTTCTGGGAAAGTCTATTCCATTTTTGGATAGAGTAATAAAACATTTTTTTCCTTATACGGATGCCAAAATTTAACCCCTTTGTAATTTGTATGTACATATTCTGGTGTAATCATCATGTAGAATCATTCATATACAAAAAAAAGTTTCCTCTCAACCAACTGTAGTAGCAATAACCTTTTAAATCACTCATGCCTTTTTGTTTGGGGGCGGTGGAATACCAGGGATTAAACTTAGGGGCACTCAACCACTGAACCACATTCCCAGCCCTATTTTGTATTTTATTTAGAGACAGGGTTGCTTAGCACCTGAGTTGCTTAGTGCCTCACTGTTGCTGAGGCTGGCTTTGACCTTGAGATCCTCCTGCCTCAGCCTCCTGAGTCACTGGGATTACAGGTGAGCACCACTGTGCCAAACTTCATATCTTTTAAATATAAATATAATGGTGGGAATCAGCAAGAAAATCTATCACTCAATGACAACTGCAAGTAAATCAGTTTAACTGGGTTATGTTTCTGATTATGAGATTTGTCATACCAAAAACTGAACATTGACACTGTCCCTGTTTTCACATGTAAAGAGTTTGGATGTCAAATAGAAAGCCTAAAAGACTGGAAAATCAATGACTCTTCTTGGATTCATAAAAGAAGTGTGAGCACATAACAAACTATCACCCCTCAAGATCAGAAAGTCATACAAAGAGTTACACCTTAAATGAAGCAGAGATGCATGAATGAACACCACTATGGCAACCAGTGCCTAAGTATGAAAATGGGAAAACCACTGTGGCAACCAGTGCCTAAGTATGATGGACTGCTGGAACAGCAGTGTAGATAACAGTTAAAAATGCCAGGGGGACCCAGGCTTTGGAAGTTGGACTGGCACACTTTTGAGAGTTTTAACTCTAGGAGCTTGACCAATTCTCAGAGTAAATACTGAAGAAAAATCCTCTTTTGCTTCCAGCAGAGGGAGTAGAAAATGAACATTTTGAAATAGGTCAAAGTTTTCTTCTAAGACCTGACCTCAAGAGCAACTGCTTAATGAGACTTTAATCTGCCAAGGTTTTATTACAACCCATATGACCTGGGAGAAGGGAAATCCCTAACTCTAGTTAGTTCTAGACTTTCATGTGAGAAAAAGGAAATACCTAACTCCATTCCACAATAGACACCCTGTCTCACCAAAGGGAAAAGTAAGAAAACAACAACAATAAAACCCCCTAAGAAATGTATGAAGTTCATAATCCAAAGGTACAAACTTTTACTAAAAGATTTACACCTAATTACAGGACTTCAGGATGTTAACTCTCCCCTTGCCCCTTACCACTGCATTACTAAAGACCTATTTATAGCAATTCCTTTGACTAGAAACATCATATCTAGATGTCAAAAACAGAAAACACTCAGACCTGACAAGGCACACCTGTAATCTCAGCTGCTTGACAGGCTAAATCAAGAAAATGTCAAGTTTGAAGTCAGCATTGGCAATTTAGAGTGAGCCTGCCTCAAACTACAATACATTTTTTAAGAAGGGCTGGAGATATAGCCTAGTGGTAGAGCACTTGCCTGGTATGCACAAGGCCCCACATTCAATACAAGTACAAAAAAAGAAAGAAATAAAAGAAAAGAAAGAAAAGGAAGGAAGGAAGGAAAGGAAAAGAAAAGAAAAGAAAAGGAAGAAAGAAAGAAAAAGAAAAGAGGAAAGAAACTCGAGGCATACTAAAAAAGCAAAAAACATGGTTTGAAGAGGAGCACAAGCAAGCAAAAAGCAGAACCAGATATGGCAAGGATGTTGGAAATATCAGACCAGGAATGTAAAACAACTATGATTAATACAATAAGGGCACTAATGGAAAAAGCAGGTAGCATGCAAGAACAGATGGACAATGTAAGCAGAGAGATAAAAATTCTAAGAATGCAATAAAAAGAAATGCTGGAAGGCTGTGTATAGCTCAGTGGCAGAGTGCTTGCCTAGCATGTATGGGGCCCTGAGTTCAATCCCCGGTACCACCACAAAGAAAAACAAATTGCAGAGATCAAAAATACTGTAACATAAAAGAATGTCTTTAATAGACTCATTAGTAGACTAGACACAGCTGCTCCCAAACTGAAAAGAAAAACAAAGACTGAGTGAAGCAGAAGATAGTACACAAAGCCTATGGGACAACCACATAAAGTGTAACAAACTGAGCATCGTGGGGCACACCTGTAATCTCAGCTACCTGGCAGGCTGAAGCAGGAAAAAATTCAAGGCCAGCATTAGCAATTTAACAAAACTCTGTCCAAAGTAAAATTTTAAAAAGGGTTAGGGATGTAACTCTGTGGTAGAAAGCACCCCTGGATTCAATCCCCAGGTTCATAAAACAAAACAAAAAGTGTAACATATACATAATTATTAAACCAGGAAAAGAAAAGAACAGAAGCAACACTTGAAACAGCAATGACTAACAATTTCCCCAAAATCAATGTCAGGCATCAAACCACGGATCCAGCCCAGAGAACAGCAAGTGGACAAATGACAAAAAAACTACACGTAGTTTTATCATTTTCCCAAAACACAGTAAATCCAAGGTGAGGGGGAAAAAATCTGAAAGTAGTCAGAGAAAAAAACATATTATCTATCAAGAAACAAAGGCAAGAATTACATTGACATCCTCAAAAAGCATGCAAACAGGAAGAAAATGTAGTGAATATTTAATTGTCAAGTGGAAAAAACTGCAAACCCAGAATGCTTTACCCTGTAAAATTATCCTTCAACAATAAAGCAGAAATAAACACATACAAAAACAAAAACTGAAGAAGTATTGCCAGTAGACCTGCCTGGCAAGAAATGTTAAAAGAAGTTCTTTAAAAGAGGATAATAATATAGATCAGAAGATTTAGATAAGAAAAGGGGCATCAAAGAAGAAATAGTGATGGTAAAATAAAAACAATGTTTTCATAGGGCTGTTTTAGAAGAATAAGGAAATGATTTAGATAGAGGCAGGACAACATGAGCAACAAGATGGACTATATCCCTTTAGCTGAGTTATCTTTGTTGTTCTTTGTTGATCAACCCAACTTGGGGGAAAATTCTTGAAAGTACAGTTCAAACTACACGTGTTCTGACCTACAAGCTTCCTTCCCTGTGCTCCCATGACACACACTTCATACTACTACATAGCACTTATGACATGGTACATACAAGTGATTTATCAAGGTTTGAATTTACACCTATCATACCATGCAGTGGTAGGAAGAGGGGTGGCAACTTCTTTGGATCTGTAACGTATTAAGATTGTCATCCCATTGACGCATGGGTTCAGACTTGTTTCCCTCCTCATTAATTCTGGAGTATGTATTTACTTCATTTTATACTTTTCTCTTTCTGTTCACATGAAAATATAATTTCCTTTTTATGATTCCAAAGTATTGTTCATTTTGAATGATTTCAAGAGGTAAAGGATATATATCAATGGAAGAAAAAAAGGACCTGTTGAAAGTTTATTATTTGTACCTTTGGATAAATTAAACAACATCTGTAAGTTCACTATTTAATTGTTTTAAATTCTATCAACAAAAAATGTTTTATTATGAGCATGTTATAATAGATTGTTAGTTGTAAGACAAAGAATAATCTAGATATAGAATACTAAAAATTAAGAAAGTGAGTTGGAAGTAATTAATGGTTCATTTTAACAGAATAGTTATTAAAAGTTGTATGATATAGTCTTAATAAGAGGCTTTACTTTATAATTTAATCTACTGTGAACACATTATAAATTACATTAATACAAATAGCTTAAAATTAAACTTTACATGATAGATTATTCCTCTCCCAAGTTTATAAAGAAAAGAAAATTGTTACACTGATATTATCAATACAGGGAAAAACAAAGGTCTTTTTATTTTCCTTACCCATTTTATTACACAAATATTTTGGGGGGGTAGGTGGGTAACAAACTCAGGTCTTCACATCTGCTAGGAATGTGCTCTACCATGAGTTACACACAGCCACTTATATAAGGTTTTAAAAAATAAACTCTATAAAAGACAGTTATTATCTAACCTGGTAGTAGATTTGCATACCTACATGTGTATTTTGATTTCTTTTTTTTCAGTCATAAATTTTAGTGCTCATCATGTGCAATATACTATTCCAACTGCTGGGTGAAGAACAATATTAAATATAAGAGATGGTCTCAGCCCTGGATATCAAAATTAATTGGGGAAATATGAGGGACATAAACAATATATAATAACAATATAATATTACTATAATAATATTACTAGTACAATATTTTGTAATATAAAATAGCAAAGTAAAGCAAAATAAAAACCACATATTGATGATACCTTACCAGACTGTAAGACAAGTGAAGACAGGAAACCTGTCTGTTGCATCCAGAGCCTCTAGCACAATGCCAGGCACATGGTGGGTACTCAATAAACAATAGTTTAAAAGAAAGACTATGAAAGAGAGTGAGCAAGAAAAACATTTGGAGATGCTTAAAGCTGGAGCTTATTCTTGACAAATAATAAAATGTGAAGAGTGGTACAAACATTAACATGGAAATATGAAAAAACATGGTACTTTTCTTGACTCAATGAACAGCAAGAAATTCTACATTCCCCCAAAACAGGAAAATAAAGCCATATTCTAAGCACCCATGTCAAAACTTCACTATCTTTGGGCAATGAGTAATTGTTAAGGAACAAATTTATGCAAGTGAATGGCAAAAGTAATTTTGTGTTTTATAAACACAACTTTGAAGAATGGATCATGGAAGAAGAGAAAATCAAGTTTAAGTAAAAGCAAGAAACTTCATCAATAATGGATTGGAAAAGGGAAGAAAGACAGTAGAATCAAGAATGAATCCCAAATTTCTGGATTGGGTAAAATGATAATGGGTAATGACAGAGAATTACAGATCAAGTACATATAGATTTTAAGGAAGTTTCCACTTTAGTAGTAAGCATACACATCCAAAACAAATAACAAAACCTTGCATATACACCAAAAACAAATAGCAAACCTTAAAATGTTATATTTTAAAATGATGGGACAAAATAACTGTTTATTTTAGTTGTGCATCAAAACCACACTTACATACCATCAGTTTTCAAACTTATGTTCTTAAAGAATATAGCATATGATTTAAAAAATACCAATCCCTGAGTTAAGTATGCCTAGAAAATGGTCCACAGAAATCTGTATTCAAAGGAGGCACTCCAGTGATTGTTATGCATACTGAAATCTGAAAAATGCTGAAAAGACTACCAAAATGTCATACAACTATATGATATCTCTTTGGATCACTTGCTTTCAACTCTAGAAGAATTGAGAACCTATCCTATGAAATATCATTTTGCATCTTCAAATGTTATAATGTAAAACAAGTAATACACACTGACACAAAATTAAAATTAATTAGTAAATTACAATTACTAATACAAATAGAGATCCTACAATATTGTGCAAGTATTTTTATATAAATAACCTCTTTTAAACACAATTATCAACTATAAAAGTAAGAACTATTATTATTGTTCCCATATTAACAAATGAAGTTTAGTCACATTAGTTCACTGCCCAAAGTCACACAAATACCAGGAGCAATGAGATTTTTATCTGAGCAGTATGACTGAAGTCTACTCTTTATTCCTAAATTAATAACATACTACAGCTACAGACTACTTCTATACTGCCTTTCATAAGAGCTAGTACCTTCAGTGATCAAACCAGTTTGTAATTATACATTTATTTATATGATTGTTTGGCATTTGTGATGGTCAATCTGAATTGTCATCTTGATAGGATTGAGGGATACTTGAAATTAAGAGGCTTCTGGGTGTCTCAATGAGGGTGTTTCTAGGAATGACTGGCACGTGGGACAGCAAATGGAGGTGGAGACCCACCCTAAAAGTACAGTGTAACAGGTTGGGGGCTTGAATGAAAGAACAAAGTTGGAACAACAAGAAAGCAGCAGCAAAAGCTGCTGTTATTGCTAAAAACAGACTCCAGTTCCTTCACTCTTCCAAAGCAGGCTCTGACCAGTGACTCTCCAGGGAGTTAGTTAAAAGGCCTTTGGTCAGGGTTGGGGTGCCATCATTGGTCCCTCTTGCTCTGAGGCTCCAGATTCTTGGACTGAGATGATCCCCCAGCTCGCTAGACTCTGACGACCACTGTGGGACTATCCAGTTTCCGGCTGAGTAAGTCAATCTAATACGTCCCCTTTTTATAATCATACATACACACACACACACACACACACTGTTGTTTCCGTATCTCTAGAAAACCCTGACTACAACATTTATCTTCTTACTTTAAAAATACACTTTAGTTCACCACTTTGTTGTCATACTAATACCTAAACAGCACAGTGTGGTTCCTGCCTGCTTGTTGGCTTAGTTACTCAAGAAATCAAAGCAGGAGGAAATCTTGAACCCAAGAGTTTTGAGAACAGTCAAGGCAACACAGCAAGACCTCATCCTAAAAACAAAACAAACCAGGCTGGCAATGTGGCTCAGTGGTAGACCATTTGCCTGGCATGCCTAAGGCCCTGGGTTTGATCCCCAGCATCACAAAAACAAACTAATACCTAAAAAGCCCTTTTTAGCACACACTAACCATTCAAAAAGTATTTATTGAATAAATTAATGTACTATTCATAAAAAATACATAAAAACTTGGGAAAGTACCAAGCTCTGTCTCGATCTGGTTGCCTGTTTCACAGTTGTGTCAGTGTGTAGCGATTCAATGAACAAAATAATCCTGATAAATGTAACCTCTCTTGAGGGCTAGATACACAGATTATTAAAAGAGGGTTCCACTTGCATGTATGAAACCCTGGGTCTGATCCCTAGCACCAAAAATAAATAAATAAATTAGTTAATTAATTTACCTCTCTTTAGGTGTAATTTGATAATTAAAAAACAAAAAGCATTTTTATGTGATATTGTCAGATATTATAGAGTAATATTCTCAGGAATATGGTACTTTAAATCGACTTTTCACAATCCGGCATTTAAAACAATAAGTCTCCAGGTCAGAACTGTGAATATTTAATATGTATTTACAAAGGAAATCTCATCTTATGATAGCTACAGTACAGGTATACATAAAAGAGTAAATAAAAAAGACTATGCAGCTTCGAAACGTATCTATTTTCTAAACTCTAAGGAACAAAATGATATAATATAACTCTCCCTGCAAACTTAACCAAATCCCTTTATATTGTTCTGAAAAGAAATTTAATTTTCTCAGATTAAGAACAAAAATATTTAGTACAATAAACAAAGTAGTGGACGTCATTAAAATTTGTCAAAAACAGTTTTTATATGACAATGTATAAGCATATCAAAAGAAAGAAAAGAGTAGACAAAAACATAAGTCTACTACCTACCTTCAGAAAAATCACATTCCTGATCCTTCTCTCCACCACCCTCTCAAGCATTATATTTATATTCACACAGTATTAAAAAGGTTACACAAGTTGAATAAAGGAATCATCTAACCTTTTCGTCCTTGTCTACTTTTACACGGTAAGTAATTAATGAATTTATAAAGATTCTGTGGTACAAATATTTGAGGTGGAAAGTGGATAAGAGCTGCTAGATGGACAAAAGTATCAAGTGATTTCTTAAAATTCACCTCTTTCCCTTCTTTACAATAAATCTAGAATCAAGTACTTGGGCCCTTAATGCCTATTAAAAGATCATTTGTAGTAGAGAACTGAATCAAATTCACAAAGCACTTTACTATGTACACAAACCTACATAAAATGGTTACAAAGGTCATTCTTCAGGGTATGGAAAAAGCTGTCATTCAAAAAAATTTGTGTAATACAATATTATTTTTCTGCAGAAGAACAATATGAAAAATACAATCTGCTATTAGAACAGTCTTTTCTAAGATAGTAAAAATAACTAAAAACAATTTTTACTTAGATTACAATTACTACATGTTCTATAAAAGACATTTGTAAAATCATTAGGTTTTCACAGTTCCCTAATGAGAGAAAACTTGTCTTTGAAACAATTCACTTTTTTATTTTGTTCTAATCAGTTACACATGATAGTAAAATGCATTCTGACACACCATACATAAATGGAGCACAACTTCTCATTCTTCTGGTTGTACGTGATAGAGAACACACCAGTCATGTTATCATGTATGTACATAGGGTAATAATGTCCAATTCATTTTGCTGTGTTTCCTACCCCATACCCCCTCCCCTCCCTTCCCTCCCTTCTGCCTAATCCAAAATACCTCTATTTTTCCCTAGTCTGTCCCCCGCTGTGAATTAATGTCCACATATCAGAGAAAACATTATGCCTTTGGTTTTTTGGAACTGGTTTATTTCACTTAGCAAGATATTCTCCAGTTCCATTTCACTCCTTTTTTTTAAGGCTGAATAATATTTTACTATTTAAATGAACAAGGTAAAAGAATGGAATACCTGTGCCTAAAGGCTGAGACAACTGATGGTGATATACACTCAGTTTATCAGAGTTACTTAGAAATTAGTTGTACATTTTGAATGTATACCTACTTTGACATTTTTGTTGTTCTCTATATAACATAACTATAATCCAGAATACTTGTCTGACAAGTGGTGGATGTAGTTTAGAGCTGCTCTCTTAGAAATTAATAAGGGAGCGAAGGTTCAAATAAACTTGGGCTATAGTATATGTGATTTGAATATGGGTATGAAACCTGAAAAATGCCATGGTATCTTCTAATTTAGGGGCAGGGGATGGACTGAACCTAGGACATTCTCCTGAACTATATCCCCAGCCCTTTTTTTCGTTTTGAGATAGTCTCACTAAGTTGTCAAGGCTGACCTCAAACTTATGATCCTCCTGCCTCAGTCTCCCAAGTACATGGGATTAAAGCATACACCACCTCTACCGGCTCCAATGATATTCTTTATCCAATATCTTGTGATTTCATTCTAATACTTCTCTCATTAAGTATTCACTATTTTTCATGCATTGTCAGTCTCTTTTACTCTTTTATCTGCCTAAATAAAAAACATGCTTCTGCTCACTGTTTCCTGTTTTTTTTTTTTTCCAACATTTTTTAACTGATGCAATACAGTTGTGCAGACTGATGGGATTTGTTGTTACACATTTGTACATGCACAAAACACATAATAACAATAATTTGTTTCCTATTTTTGAAACATTACTTTCTTCTGCCAAATTTCTCTGAGACTCAACTTAATTTACTCTAACCACATCATCTCCTAACCTCCATCAACCTAGTATCTAACCTGTCTACTGAAGCCACCCTCCTCAAGTTTACCATTTGCCCAATTCAAAAAGTAGTATTTTATTATTGTTATTTTTGTTTGTTTGTTTTGGTTTTTTCCTCAGGGCTTCAAACCCTTTGACATTTCCATTATATTACTGGTCAATGCTAGTCAAATTCACCTTCTCTCCTGTTGTTCTACAACTACAAAGTCTAGGTCCTTTTTACATATATTTCTCACTGTTCCTCAGGTTTCTCTTTCATAGGTTTGTATTCACTCCTCCTGTTACATATCCTTTAACATTTACCTAAAGTTTTATTCTTTTCTCTCAGGTTTCTATCTTCACTGTCCACATCAACTTTAACAAATTCAGCTTTAATCTTTACATAAAGTGTCTTAAAACTTCAATTCTAAACTTTATCCTCAATTAAAACAACACATTTCAGCCTATAAATTTTGAGGTCTTCACATTCTAATGTTTTTGATACATATTTGTTTTCCAACTTCTACTATAGAGCCATGATCCTTCATCAGAAATTTTGGAACCAAATAGGTTTAAGAACTCAAAATTTTTTATTTTTAAATGTAATTTGCCATAGATTTAACACCCCCAAACAGGGTTAGGAGGAGCACTGAGGAGCACTATCTATTCACAAACTGTAATTTTGTTTTAGATAAAACACATGACTAGATACAGTTAGGAAAATGAATATTAAGAATACAAATTCCATGGCTGGGGCTCAGTGGTAGAGCTCAGTGACAGAGCGCTTGCCTACCATGTGTGAGGCACTGGGTTTGATCCTCAGCACCACATATAAGTAAATAAAATAAAGATTCTTTAACAACTAAAAAAAGTATTTAAAAAAGAAAAGAAAAGAAAAAGAATACAAATTCCAGTTAGGCTTTGCTACCAAATGAGTTTAGGTCAGGTCAGGTTTTATTCGGTCAAATTATTTATAGAATAGACTTCTGGGGTTTCCAAAGTGGCCTATACAATTAATATTACCAAATTAATATTACCAAATTAATATTACCAAAGTCACTGAATCTGTTACTTTTTCCATTCCCTTAAAAACACAAAATTTGTATAATATTGAAATATGTTTAGATCTCCTTATTTAAGTTGAAAAAAGTTCAACATGAAATTAACTACATGACACTATTTATGAGCACAGAGAACTCAACAAAGGATTTTTCTACCCAATTCAAAATTTAAAACTCTGGCTATTTAGAATAAAAGTAAAATGGAAAGAAGGTCTCCTTGTTCTCAGAACACCTACCTGATTACCAAAGAGTATTTGAGTACAACCAACATGGATACCACCTAAGAACAGTTTAGAAATGCAGGATCTTGGGCCCTCCCATACCTATTCAACCTGACTTTATTATACCAAGATCCTGACTTTATTATACCAAGATCCAGGGATTCATTTATACAGAAAAAAGTAAACTCAGCAGGCTTATCCTTCAGAAGGCCTGGCTATCAGGTTGACCCTTTGCTGTCTTAAGGGAACTTAAAATGGGAGAAGTTCCTTAGATGATAAGAGGGGTTCCAGTGGGCCTAACTGGTTAATATACAAACAATATGATTTATGTTGAACAATTGCTTTCCTTCTGTGAGTTTGGAATTTTGCTCCTGCCAAGCAGAGGTTGCTTACTTGGAAAGTCTTCAATAAAAATCCTGGCACCGAGTCTCTCAGATTCCCTGGTGGACAACATTTCACCTCTTGTCACAATTCACTGCTGGAAGGAATTAAACATGTGTAACTTCACTAGGAACTTGTGCCTCGTTTCCCCAAGACTTAGTCACATGCATATTTTCTCTTTGCTGGTTTTGCTTTATATGTCCTAGAGAATCCTTAAACCTGAGATTGTCTTGAGGACTCCAATACAACACTGAAGTTTCAGAGGCTCTATTCTAGAAGGTCCATATAGAATCCTATTTCCAGAGCTTAAAAGCAGTACGGGACTAAGTTAACCTTGGGATACTACAAGAAGAAATCTACTGAGAAAAGGAATCCATTGTACATAAGGTGAAGATCTTAGGAAAGACTACATCCTAAGAAAAAGGATGAATTAGAAGAATACTCAAAAGTTTATACCCAAAGCACTTAAAATCAGCATACTACAGTAGCACAGCCACATCAATGTTTATAGCAGCTCAATTCACAACAGCTAAACTATGGAATCAACATAGATGCCCTTCAACAGATGAATGGATAAAGAAAATGTAGTATATAGTCACAATGGAATATTACAGCCTTAAAGAAGAATAAAATTATGGCATTTGAAGATAAATGCATGGAGCTAGAGAATACCATGCTAAGTGAAATAAGCCAAATCAAATAAACCAAAGGCCAAATTTTTCTCTGATAAGTGGATGCACAGGGGAGGTAGGGAAGAATGTAGGAACTTTGGATCAGGCAGAGGGGAGTGAGGGGAAGGGGTTTGGGGGTGGAAAGGATGATGGAATGAGACAGATATTATTACCCTATATACACGTATGATTACAAGACTGGTGTGATTCTGTACCATGTACAGTCAGAGAAATGAGAAGTTGTGTTCCATTTGTATACAATTTGTCAAAATGCATTCTACTGTCATGTATAACTAATTAGAACAAATTTTTTAAAATAATTTTTAAAAAAGAATACTCATATACTAGAGGGACAGTAAAGTAATTTGGGGTAAAGTTGTAAAAACAAACAAAAAGAGCCTTCTCTGTGGTAGAGCTCTTACCTACCAAGCAAAAGGCCCTGGGTTTGATCCCAGGCTCTGACCCCCCAAATATTAAATAAAAAATAAGATAAGAATTTTAATTAAAAGTAGTCCCTAGTCTACACTGCCCCCAGGCAGCTGACAAGCAATTTCAACCAACAACCACCCACTACAAACCACCCACACAACCAAGTAACAACCCCATCCAAATGTAAGTGCACAACCAAAATAGACAACACACAAGGAAACCATAAGACATTACAAGCAGAAACAATAAAAAAATCTAAAAAGACATTTATTAGAATATAAACAATGAAATAATTTTATTTTATATATCTAAATAAAGCAGGGGAGTTAGCAAACTTGTTCTATGAAAGGATCACAGAGTAAACATTTTAAGTTTGGAGACTGCACAATCTCTAATTCAACATTTAACTCCACAGTGTAACAACAAAGTAGCCACAAATAATACTTAAACGAATAAGTATAACCATGTCTCTATAAAACATAATCTAAAAATGCAGCAACCCAGATCTGCAAGTAGTAATTTGCAAACCTGGTTTAAAAGAAAGATAATTGAAAAGATAAAACTGGAGAGAACATGAAAAAAATTAAAAAATTTAAAAGGATCTAACGATAACTTGACATAATTAAAATAACTCGATGGAAGGAATAACAAGAATAAACATGGCCAAAGGATGAATTGATGAACTGAAAGACACATATAAAGATATTCTACAGAACTTAGATTTCCGTAAAAAAGGGAGATACAATACATGGAAGAGTTTAAGATGCAAGAAAAGATGAGAATGTCTAACATACACTTAATAGAAATTCCTATAGGAGATAACAAGAGAAACTGGGAGAGATGCAATACTTAAAAAGACACGTATTGAGAATTTTCTGGAATAATTCAAAGACTTAAAATAGGTAGAATCAGGATGCCCAATGAATTCCAAAGCAGGACAAATAACAATCATAACACATTTTATTCAAAATATTTAAGACTAAAGCAAAAAAAATTTTTAAAGTTAATATAGACAAAGAAGACATTACATGTGAGAAAGGAAATTTGAGAGACAGATTACCTTTTTTTTTAAACAAACCAAAAGAAAAAAAAATTCAAAGTGTGCTAAAACTTGTACAAATCATGACTCAATATATCTGTAAGAAAATCAGAAAAATTTGAAGTGACTAAATATTAGGTAACATAAAGAATTTACTGTTAATTTACCTAGTTGTGTAAATGGCATTATTGTTATATATTTTAAAAGCCCGTATCCCTTAGAGATTGACATATTTACAGAGAAATAATAAATGCCTGAGATTTGCTTTAAAATTATTGATAAAGGGAGGAGGAGGATATATAGATGAAATAAGGCTGTCCTATATGTTTATATTAGTTGAAGTAAAGGAAAAGGATACATGAGAATTCCTTATACTATTTTCTCTAATTCTCTGCTTGAAAATTTGAATTAAATATTTTAATAAATGTCTAATAATTCCAAGTGACAAATGTATGGGTCAGCAGTATTTCTTACATATTGCTATTATGAAGATAAAGATATACAGATGAATGAATAATCAATCTCTCATGGACACACACATGTGCATATTATATAACCAATAATTTCATACCAATCTAGAGAAATGTACTCAAGTACCATGATTTATGAACAAGATTATGTATAAAATTATGGTTTACAGTAGCAAGAAACTCTAAATAGCCCAAATTTCTATGATCAATTGTTATTTATTTATCAACATTTGTCTTCTGAATTTTCACCTAAGCATTTGCAAGACACTATACTGAGAGGTCTTTGAACAAATTTCCTCACTTAATGCTGACAACAACCTCGTAAAATGTACAATTATACCCTTTCCCACAAATAAGAAAAAATATATTCAAATAATTGCAAATTATAGAGCAAGAATTTGAACCTCACTCTTTACTACTACAAACTCAGTTTTCATTTCACAGTAATAATTAGGATTTTTTTTTTCAAAAAAAGGAACAACAGGTTAACTTCTAAAGCAAAATAGCTTAAAATCTATATGTGTGTGTATATGTTTGTACATGCATAAATACATTTTTTTAAAAAAAGCTTTTCAAACTATTACAAAGGTAAACTGGTTAATCTAGACCTGAATAAATTACCAATAAGGTGTAAGGTATAAAATAATAAGTTTTCCATCATTTGTGGTTCCTATTTTACATGTGCACATGTGTGAAAACAATGTAAAAATCAGTGAGAATAGGAAAGGGATGGCTAATTCATTTCAAGAAGTACTCTTACTATTGTCAAAGTCCCCTCAAAGTACACTGACAGCTAATCTATGTTTAGTATGTAGAGAGACCTCTTCCTTACTGAAATCTCACTATATTAATTCATCTCTAATGTTTCTGTCAACTCTTTAAAACATATTTTTAGTTGTAGATGAACATAATACCTTTATTTTGTTTATTTTTTTGTGTGGTGCTGAGACTCAAACCCACGCTAGGCAAGTCCCCTACCACTGAGTTACAACTTCAACCTCAGTCCTTCTGTCAATTTTTTTTTTTTTTTAGTTGTAGATGGACACAATGTCTTTATTTTATTTATGTGGTGCTGAGGATCAAATCCGTGCCCCACACATGCAAGGTAAGCACTCTACCACAAAGCCACAATCCCAGTCCTTCTGCCAGCTCTTAAACTCGTAAGTGCTTATTCAGCTTCAGCTTTAAGATTCCATACCTATAACATTCAACTACACAATTTCATAACTCATGAAGCCCTTACTTAGTGCTCAGTTTAGATCAAAGGAAAAATGTATAATAAATAACATTATCATAATACCTGACTTCAAATTATACTACAAAGCTATAGCAACAAAAACTGCATAATACTAGCATAAAAACAGACACATGGATCAAAGGTACAGAAGACACTGAGACAAACCCACTAAGATACAGTCATCTGATCCTTGACAAAGGTGCCAAAAACAAACACTGGAGAAAAGACAGCCTTTTTAAGAAATGGTGCTGGAAAAACCACTGTCCACATGTATGGTTTTATCTCTCACCCTGCATAAAAATCAACTCAAAATAGATCATAAATCTAGTTATTAGACCAAAAATTACGTAACTCCTAGAAGAAAACACAGGGTCAACACTCCAACATATAGGTATAGGCAATGACTCTCTCAACAGGACCCCTAAGGCTCAGGAAATAATGCCAAGTGTTAATAAATGGGATGGCCATCAAATTAAAAAGCTTCCACGCAGCAAAGGAAACAATTAAGAATGTGAAAAGAGAATCTACAGAATGGGAAAAAAATCTTTGCGAGCTACTCTTCTGACAGAGGAGAATATATAAAAGAACTCAAGGGCTGGGGTTGTAGCTTAGTGGAAGAGCACTTGCCTCGAATTTGTGAGGCACTGGGTTCAATTCTCAGCACCACATATAAATAAATAAAGGTTCATCAACAACTAAAAAATATTTTTTAAAAAACTCAAAAAACTTTATACCAAAAAAAATAATAAATGGACTAATGAACTAAACAGATACTTCTCAAAAGAAGAAATACAAATGACCAACAAATAAAAGAAAATAATGTTCAGCATCATTAGCAATCAGGGAAATGCAAATAGTCTATTTCTTGCAATTTAAGCAGACAATGAGATTTCATCTCATACCAGGCAAAATGGCAGTCATCAAGAATACAAATAATAATAAATGCCAGAGAGGACATGGAGAAAAAGGATCACTTTTACACTGTTTGTTGGTGGGACTATAAATTAATACAACCACTATGGAAATCAATATAAAGGTGCCTCAAAAGACTAGGCACAGAACCACTATATGACCCAGATACACCACTACTCAGATTTATGTAAAACAATGAAAGTCATCTTACTACAGTGATACATGCATACCCATGTTTATAGCAGCACAATTCGCAATAGCCAAACTATGAAAACAGCCTTGATACCCACCAATGGATAAAGAAAATGTGGTAAATATACACAGGGTTATTTTATTCAATCATGAAATCACATCATTTGTAAGAAAATGGATAGAATTTGAGATCATTCTGTTAAGTGAAATAAGCCAAACTCAGACAGGGTCATATGTTTTCTCTAGGACATGGAAGCTACAGAGGAAAAAGGAAAAACAAAAGTGCATGGGAAGAATCTCATAAAACTCAAAGGAAGACCTGTAGAGTAGAGAAAGGGGACCAGGGAGAGAGAGAAGGGAAAAGGGAAATACTAGGGAATAATATTGGCCAAATTGTATTATATTGCATAGACGAAAATGTAACAACAAAACCCACCACATTTTGTACAACTCTAATGTACCAATTTAAAAAAAGGAAAAAATAAACAATACTATCAGTTAAATACAACTTCTAGCAATTATATTTACAAAGCATACAAGAATGTTCAATTGCTTGGATTACATGTAAACACTTTTATCTACAAATTACTGTTTTAAAAGACAAATCACTATCCCCAATTTTTCCTAATCTTTTTTATAATTTATTTAAGGCTATTTCAATAGCCCTGATGCAATTAACTAATACTTTCTCTTGGAAATGCCAACAATAAAAAACAGTAAAATTCAATTAAGCACTTAAATCCACCTTCTCTATTTGCAAAACATCCCTCAATTCAGAAACCAAAAAGTAGACATTACTTAATTATACTTCTTATGGCAAAACAGGTTTCAACTCTAATGTCAGTCCTAGTGCTACTGGGAATACTACACTGAGGATTATGAGCCTCAGTGTCACTCAGAGGAAAGACTGCTGAGCAATCTCTGCCACATCGGCTAACCCTAACTATGATTTTACTTTGCCAAAGCAATAATCTCTTTTAAAAATTTTAGAATCTAGCACATACCCTGGCACATAAAAATAAATGTTTATTGAATAGATGTTTTCCACAGAATTGGAGAACAAGAATAGGTAAAAAAAACAAAAATAAAGATTTTCAGCTTTAACAACTGAATGAAAATCTCAATGCTAAAGAACAGATAAAAGAATCGTGATCATTTTTTAAAAAATGGGAGAAAGGGCTAGGAATGTGGTTCAGGGGAAGTATATCTCCCTAATATGTGTGGGGCTGTGTGTTTCAGCCCCAGCACTGTGGGGGCGGGGGAATGAAGAAGTACAAATGGTATATAACTAAATGCTGTGAAATGAAAGTCATGAATTTGCCCCAAAATTTTGCATACAAGACATTCTGCTTAAATTGCAAGAAATAGACTATTTCCAAAATACTCACACTACACATATTCTGGTGCTGAATAGGTGGAAGGGCAGTGGCAGAATGCAGTTGAATGAGAAGATAGATTATCAGAAGAGGAAGGGAAAAATTCATTCTTTCATTCAAAATAAAATTTAACAGAATAAAGGCAACACTAACTTGACCCATTCTTCTGTTTTCTCTCTCTTGCTCTTTTTTTTTAACCATATACCCAAGACTAGCTTCAACATCTAAATGAAAGCACCTAGTAGCAGCAGCAATCTAGATGAAACGAACAGAATAACTCCCCCAGCCTCCTGATTTGTTAGTCTAGCTTAACTATCCGTTCATAGAACATTTTTCAATGACATGCAACTAAATGAAACTTCTTTAAGAACAAGGTTATCTTGAAATCATAACCTTGAAACTTAAGATGACCTGGAAGAATGCACTACGGTATGCATTCATTAATTAACTGAAAGAACAAGTGAACAAATTTAGCATTTCCACCAATAGAGAAAAAAAAATTTATTAAAATCAATGATATTTCAGGCATTTCTTGATAATTTGTAAAACACTAATGCAATAGGGTTAAACAGACATGGCTTATAATTAAAATAGTAGTACAACTATCATTTCTACAACGTTGATTTTGCTGCCTTCTCCTAGTGAAAGACAAAACCTAAGTCTCAAATGATTCAAAATGAGTAATTCTGCCTGTCTTGTGATCAAAATGAAAGGATTAATTCACTAATTGATCCATTAAATTAACAATTCATTTAGGGACATGTGCCATGCACAGCCTGCTCCAAGAGCTATAGAGTAACCGCCAAAGATCAATCTTTCTGAATCAGATTATATGACTTCCCTCTGCGATTGTACCATTTTCTCCAAGCTATTACTTACTTATAATCTCATATTCTTCCCATTCTCCCTCTGATTTATCATGTACCAACCTTACTGATTCTATCCTATATGTGGGCATTTGTACTAGCTATTCCTTCTACTTGGAAGACTTTCCCCCATTATCTTCACATAATGTTTCCCCATTAGTTCAGTATGAATCAAATACTATAGCCTCAGAGAAGTTTCCACTGAAACCCCGCCCCCACAATCATCAGTAAATTCTCCTTCACATAGCCAATTTTACATTTAGAGTGTCTATTAGTACCTAAAATTCTGTGTTCACATGCTACAGTCTGTGTTCTCCCTACTAGAATATAAGCTTCTCAAGGGCAAAGATTCAATCTTTTTCATCAGGGAATCATCAGCAAGAAATCAGGACCCAGTACATTAAAATATCAAGGGTATTCAATATCTGTCAACTATGACTGAGAGGCAGACATGTGAACAAATTACAGCATATTATAAAAAAAATGTAACATATATCTCAAATGAAAATGTTCAACCCTGCTGGAAAAGGCTAGAAACCTTGTTGGCTACAGAAGAAAAAGCAGAATGGGAAAGGATAGAACTAAAACAGGGAGAGTAGTTATGAAGGCCATGCAATCATCCAGAAAAGTAAATGATGGCCTGAACAATGGTACAGCAATGGAAGTGGAAAAGCAGATTTTACAAGAATTTCAAAGATAAAATCATTACCATCTGGTTGCAAATTTGATGTGTGGAATAAGGACAAGGAAAGAGGCTAAGATGTCTCCTGGGTGTCTGATTTGGCCTAATTAAAGTATTGTTCTTAACCCAGATGGGAAATAGGGAAAGATTTTTAGAATAAGATAATTAGAAAGTTTGAAACATTAAGTCTGGTATACTTGCCTACACAGTTAAGGGGTTGAACAGCAGTGTAAAACTGGTCTGACGCTCTCAAGCAAATGCAATTTGATAGTTGTTTATTCAGTGAACAAACATTTTTATTCAGCATGTACAGTGTGCCAGGGTTATTCTAGCCACTGAGGATACAATAATGAATAAAACAAAGTACTTATGTTCACAAAACTTATTCTAGGGAGAAAATAACTACATACTATATAATGTCAGTAACAAGGGTTGTGAAAGAAACAGGGTCGTGGGGATAACCCAGTGGTAGAGTACTTGCCTTTATGTGCACGGCCCTGGGTTCAATTCCTAATACACCAAAAAGAAACAAAAACAGCAATATATGAAAAAAAATGAAATGAAGGGGAAAAAAAACCATACAAATGTTGCAGGAAGAACATTTCAGACAGATTATGACAGAGGTAAAAAGACTCTGCAAAGAAAATATGATTAGGAATAATCAGCAAATAAGTCATTTCACCAAACAGTAAAGAGGGAAAGAGTTAAGAAATGAAAATGGTTGTAGAGGTAACCAGGGATAGGGCCACATTCAAAGTCATTACTTATAGTGGATGTATGCTTAAAACAAAATTATCGGTCTTGCACATACAAAATTCCAATATTTAATACACTGTTAATAATAGAATAGATGCTATATGTATTCTTTTCAAACTAAAGAGTGAATAAATTAATAATTTTAATTATTTCCCAGATTTGAGCCCAATTTATATTTAACCATTCTCCAAACTTCATTTTCAAAGAAAAATCCAAACAGCAATTTGAAGAAAAATAAGTTTTAGTAATCTTCAGAAGGTTTTTTAAAATGTTGTAAACAATATATGCTTAGAAGTATAAACATACAATTTCTGGAATATCTGCTAAGACAACACATCAGTCTATAAGTTCTCTACATTTTGCTAATGTTAATCGAAATATCTTTAAACCAAGTTATGCTTGTGGTGGACAGTGGTTCTCTTCTAGGAAGTCATTTAAAACTGTTGAGGAAAAAAATGAAGTGCCAATATACACAAGAGTAGTAAGTAATATAATCTCCAAATAATATAATCCTGGTTAAAAATATTTACTGAATTGTGTCATTCTAAAAAGAAAGAAAAAACCAGTCCCTTAAAATTCACCATCACGGGACACAGCTTAGTTGGTAGAATGCTGGACTAGCAAGCACAAGGTCCTGGATTCAATCCCTGGCACCGCAAAAAAAAATAAATTAATGAAAAGAAAAGAAAAAGAAAGAAAGAAATTCATCATCAAAAGCAATTATTCTCTTGGTAGCTAACAATCCATACTCTATTTAATAAATCTGCTCAATGAACTAGTCCAGATCAGAAATGGCAAGGATCTTTCAAGGTTATAAAATGTTCCCATCTTCAGGAAATTCTAAACTCCATCATTTTCCATACTTGCAAAGGGTGTATGCATAAAAATTTTAAACATTTCAAATACTTAAAATTAATACTAATGACTTAATTATCAGCATTTAGCAAATGTACTCCATCAGAAACTTAACCTGCAATGTAGCTCACAATGCATTTTATTTTCATATTTACTGCCTTTGCATAATGAAAAAAGTAAATTTTCCTTTATATTAGAAATCTATGCTAACAGTGTTGCTGAGTTATTTTTAATTATTCAATCACCTATTAATTCTAATTCTTGGGGACACTGTCAAGTGATAGGCAGTGGAATCTTCTATTACCAACTCTCACATCACCAACTCTTGGGGGGGGGGGACAACAGAGGATTTATTACATAACAACAACAACTCCAACAATTAAAATTTATTTTATATTAGGAATATCAAAATCAAAAGAAAACACAATTCATCTCTATAGTATGTTCTGTTAAAGAGACACCAAGAGTAGAAAAGAGTAAAAGAGAAACAGAAACCAATGAAAGAAACTGAGAACAAGAAGATCAAAATAAGAAACAATCTCACAGAGAGTTTATAACTATCAATAAGACTTTAGATAGTCTCATAAAGGTCTATTATAAAATCAGTGATATTATGACTTCCTCATGAATGAAATATGATGTGAGATTAGACAGTTAAAATGGTTTCTTCTGAGTTCTTAAAAAAGAGGATCAGACGAGACATCTAACCATATGTGTATGTATGTGCTTTCAAGGAGAAGCATCTTTTTTTTTTTAACATTTTTAGTTGTAGATGGATATGATACCTTTGATTTATTTATTTTTATGTGTGCTGAGGATCGAATCCAGTGCCTCAACCATCATGCAAAGCAAGTCCTCTACCACTGAGCCACAACACTAGCCCCAAGGAGAAGCATCTTTATTTTATACCCTAAAAACTTTACTGCACAATTACAACTATGTGTTGTAAATCTACCACATTAACACGTGTTGATATTTCCACATGAGCATACTATCGAACTCAGGATCAAATAATGTTTACTATCTTTCGTTTTTCTAAATACTAAACCAGCTTTGGTAATCATTCTACCAACAATTATATTAGGATATCAAAAAACTTACTGGATTGGAATCCTATTTTTTCTTACCTAGAAAGGTAATCTGATCCTATTTTTTATTTAAACATTCATTTGGGGTGGGAGTGAGGGGTCAAAACCCTCACCCATCAAGATGTGTTAACTAGTTAAAACCTATTAAATCAAAAGTCCAGGCTGAAGAGGCAAAAGATAAAGAGAACACGAGTTAAAATTGTTTTTCAAACTCTATCTACTCGCCCAGCTAAAAGGAAAAAATTCATCCACATCTTAACATACGGACACATGAAAAGACTAGGATTAATTTTAATTATATATACAAAATAACATTGGGTGAATGAAGCCAGACACAAAAGAGTATATATTATATGAGTATATACATAAAGTTACAAACAGTTAATCTACAATGTTAGAAGTCAGAATAGTGGCTTCCTTGGTGGGGGGCAATAGTGACTAGGAGGAGCAGAATGGAAGCTTCTAGGGTATAGCAGTATTATGTCTCTTGATGTGAATTCTGATAATTTCTGTGTTCAATTTGCCAAAGTTCACAAAATTGTTCTTAGGACAAGCATTTTTTTGGACAAGTTATTTTTCAACAAAATTTTTAATATAACATTTATCCTTCAGTTTTAATAACTTAGCCCTATCCTATAAATCCAATAAACTAAAATTCCATATCCTTATTGTTCCTCTCTCAATAAATGATTCAGGCCTTTATTCATGCCCTATTTCCTCTTGATTTTTTCTACCCTTTCAAAATTTAAACAATGTCCTAGTTTCTACTAGTTTTTACAGACACACTGATCTCTCTCTTCTCTCATCTCTTGCTTTTGCTGACGATACAAACAAGAACACCAGTATCTGTTTGTTAATATCTATGTGCCAAAACAATAATGTATACTTTTCAAACATCTTTCATTCCTCAAATAAGTCTTATCTCCAAAGGATATGAAAGGATCTGGAGAGTAGCAAATACAAGGAGAACTTTCTCTGAAATTCCCTTACCTCAAAGGCATGATTCTCTAGAATATATGCAAATGTTGAAAATCCCTCCTTCAGATCTCATCAAGAAGATGGGGATACACAGGACTGATACATAAGTCAGGAAGGAAGAATACCATTGACACCACACCCAGAGCCCAGATAAACTCTGTCCCAGACTACTGTCTGTTCTTCAAGTCATTCAGCTCCCCTAAAAATTTATTTACTCTTTCTCTAAAACTGCCTATATCACCCACATCCCTCTTTCAAAGAGTATATAAGTTTCTAAATCTCACTGAGCACTCCCCTCCAATGCCCCTATACGTATGTTAAATTTGTATGCCTTTTCTCCTGTTAATCTGTCTAAACATAGAAACAATAATTATAATGTAGACAGTTGAAAGCAATGAAGCAGCACACAAAAAAAATCAAGAGCAACTGGATATTATATATGATCGTAATATATTGTCCTCCTCCCACCCCCAACACAAAAACTGATATTTAAAATAATGACCTAGCTGGGGATGTGGCTCAGTTGGTAAGAGCGTTTGCCTACCATGCACAAGGCCCTGGGTTCAATCCCCAGCACCACCAAAAATAAATAAATAAATAAATAACGACCTAAGCAAAAGAAGAAAAGTTAGAATAGAGGTGGTATATTTTTTTAAGGTAAGAGAGAAATATGTAATAGGTCTAGAAATTATTTCATCCAAAATAGTTAAACTGTACACTTTTGAGTTCACTTAATAACTTGATCCTGAGGGTTCAAAATGAATATTCTACCAGTAGTGTTATTTTTTTTTTCTTCTGTTTTGGGAAAGACTGTAAAGGCTTAAGGGCATTGGTTTTAGCATCAAAAATAATGAAAGGCACCTGAATATCACCTTACTTTACTTTAATATCTGTAAGCCCTTTGGAGTAGTTAGGCATTCCTCATCAATTATGTAGGTAAGTTAATACATATCTTCTAGATATGCAGAAAGATTAAATTAGATAATTTAAGCAATGTTTCTTAACAGAGTTCCCAACACACAATATGGTTCACTGCTGCTTTTCCTCATAATCAAAGACCATGTCTTCAACATTTAGGAACTAGAACAACGCTAGACCCATAAACAGTATTCAACAAATATTTAGTGACTATCCTGGAGAATATTTGTTTAAAAGACACTTACAGCCAGGCATGGTGGTACACACTGGTAATTCCAGCGACTCAGGAGGCTGAGGTAAAAGGATCACATTTTGAGGCCAGCCTCAGCAATTTTTGCAAAGCCCTAAGCAACATTGTGAGAGAGACCCTGTCTCAAAATAGAAGATGGAAAGATCTCCCATGTTCTTGGATAGGCAGAATTAATATTGTCAAAATGGCCATACTACCAAAAGTGCTATACAGATTCAATGCAATTCCAATTAAAATCCCAATGATGTACCTCACAGAAATAGAGCAAGCAATCATGAAATTCATCTGGAAGAATAAGAAACCCAGAATAGCTAAAGCAATCCTTAGCAGGAAGAGTGACGCAAAGGGTATCGCAATACCAGAACTTCGGGGCGATCCAAGATGGCGGCCTAGAGGGAGACTGCACCCCCGGTCGCTCCAGAACCCAGGAGTTAAGAGGGGGAGGCATTGAGAGACTCGGACTGAAGTGGAGCCACGGGTGAGTCTGCCCACTGGGTAAAGCTCAGCCCCGGTGGCAGGCCCAGATAGAGGTGGCTTATCGGAGCCGGGCAGGGCAGTTAAGAGTCATCCACAGGCAGCCCTGCGCACTCCGGCGGTGGGCCCCGCCCACACAGCCAGCTTCTCCAGGTTCTCGGAACGGAACTGGCCTGCTAGTGAGAGCCTTTCTGACCAGAACAAGCTCCGAGTCCCGGAGCCGTTGCAGCGCAGTGTACTCCGGCAAAGAACCAGCGGAGAGCCTCGATCTGCAGGCAGCCTCTGGGATTAGGGCAGGGCAGCCAGAGACCTCTTGAGGCAGCTCTGCCCACTCCGGCTGCGGACTCTCTTCACGGGGCGATCCAAGATGGCAGCCTAGAGGGAGACTGCACCCCCAGTCGCTCCAGAACCCAGGAGTTAAGAAGGGGAGGCATTGAGAGACTCGGACTGAAATAGAGCCACGGGTGAGTCTGCCCACTGGGTAAAGCTCGGCCCGGGTGGCAGGCCCAGATAGAGGTGGCTTATCGGAGCCGGGCAGGGCAGCTAGAGTCATCCACAGGCAGTCCTGCGCACTCCGGCGGTGGGCCCCGCCCACACAGCCAGCTTCTCCAGGTTCTCGGAACGGAACTGGCCTGCTAGTGAGAGCCTTTCTGACCAGAGCAGGCTCCGAGTCCCGGAGCCGCTGCAGCGCAGTGTACTCCGGCAAAGAACCAGCGGAGAGCCTCGATCTGCAAGCAGCCTCAGGGATCAGGGCAGGGCAGCCAGAGACCTCTTCAGGCGGCTCTGCCTACTCGGCTGCGGGCTCTCTTCACGGGGCGATCCAAGATGGCGGCCTAGAGGGAGACTGCACCCCCGGTCGCTCCAGAACCCAGGAGTTAAGAGGGGGAGGCATTGAGAGACTCGGACTGAAATAGAGCCACGGGTGAGTCTGCCCACTGGGTAAAGCTCAGCCCGGGTGGCAGGCCCAGATAGAGGTGGCTTAGCGGAGCCGGGCAGGGCAGCTAGAGTCTTCCCAAGGTAGCCTTCCACACTCCGGCAGTGGGCTCTTCCCACACGGCCAGCTGCTCGGTGCAGGCCCACAGTGAGAGCATTTCCGCACAGAGCCAGTTCCAAACTATGGAACCAGTAGGGGGCTAGGGGCAGTTTTCTTCGGATGCGATGCATTATCAGATTCCTCCAAGACATCAGGCTACTGAAGGCTGGGAGGTGATACACTGGAAATCTACTGGGACACTATAAGTCAATAGTGGAAAACTGCAATATCTCAGGGTCCCACTGACAACTGACCAATATGAGAAAACAAGGGAAGAAAATGTCCCAAACAAACCTACATACTACATCAATAAAACCCAATGACAGCACAGCAGAAGAAATGTCAGAAAGGGAGTTCAGAATGTACGTAATTAAAACGATCAGGGAAGCTAATGAGGAGATGAAAGAGCAAATGCAGGCATTGAAGGAGGAGATGAAAGAGCAAATGCAGGCATTAAATGATCGCACCAATCAACAGTTAAAAGACCAAATACGGGAAGCAAGAGATCATTTCAATAAAGAGTTAGAGATACTGAAAAAAAAACAAACTGAAATCCTTGAAATGAAGGAAACAATAAACCAAGTTAAAAACTCCATAGAAAGCATAACCAATAGGATAGAAAACCTGGAAGACAGAACCTCAGACATTGAAGACAAATTATTTAATCTTGAAAGCAAAGTTGGCCAAACAGAAAAGATGGTAAGAAAGCATGAACAGAATCTACAAGAATTATGGGATATCATGAAAAGGCCAAATTTAAGAATTATTGGGATTGAGGAAAGCTTAGAGAAACAAACCAAAGGAATGAACAATCTATTCAATGAAATAATAACAGAAAATTTCCCAAATCTGAAGAATGAAATGGAAAACTAAGTACAAGAGGCTTATAGAACTCCAAACATACAAAATTACAACAGACCCACACCAAGGCACATTATTATGAAAATACCTAACATACAAAATAAAGACAGAATTTTAAAGGCCGCGAGAGAAAAGAACCAAATTACATTCAGGGGGAAACCAATAAGAATATCAGCAGATTTTTCAATCCAGACCCTAAAAGCTAGAAGGGCCTGGAACAACATATACCAAGCCCTGAAAGAAAACGGATGCCAACCAAGAATCTTTTACCCAGCAAAACTTACCTTCAAATTTGACGATGAAATAAGATCCTTCCATGAGAAACAAAAGCTAAAGGAATTTACAAAAAGAAAGCCAGCATTACAGAACATTCTCAGCAAAATATTCCATGAGGAAGAGATGAAAAACAACGATGCAAATCAGCAACAGGAGGCACTAGCCTAAAGGAATAGCCAAATAAAGGAGAAACCAAATCATGTCAAAAACAAATATGAGTCAATTGACTGGGAATACAAATCATATCACAATAATAACCCTGAATGTTAATGGCCTGAATTCATCAATCAAAAGACACAGACTGGCAGATTGGATTAAAAAGAAAAATCCAACAATATGCTGCCTGCAAGAGACTCATCTCATAGAAAGAGACACCCATAGACTAAAGGTGAAAGGATGGGGAAAAACATACCATGCACACGGACACAGCAAAAAAGCTGGAGTATCCATCCTCATTTCAGATAATGTGGATTTCAAACCAAAACTAGTCAGAAGGGATAAAGAAGGAGATTACATGCTGCTTAAGGGAAGCATAAATCAGCAAGACATAACAATCATAAATATCTGTGCCCCGAACATTGGCTCATCCACGTACGTCAAACAAATCCTTCTCAATTCCAGAAATCAAATAGACCACAACACAATAGTACTAGGCGATTTTAACACACCTCTCTCACCACTGGATAGATCGTCCAAACAAAAATTGAATAAAGAAACTATAGATCTCAACAACACAATCAACAATTTAGACTTAACAGACATATACAGAATATACCATCCAACAAAGAACGAATACACTTTCTTCTCAGCAGCACATGGATCCTTCTCTAAAATAGACCATATTTTATGCCACAAAGCTACTGTTAGCAAATACAAGAAGATAGAGATACTACCTTGTACTCTATCAGATCATAATGGATTGAAATTAGAAATAAATGACAGAATAAAAAACAGAAACTTCTCCAATACCTGGAGACTAAATAATACACTATTATACGATGAATGGATAACAGAAGACATCAGG
The DNA here is from genome assembly GCF_902686445.1 of Sciurus carolinensis. Taxonomy (NCBI): domain Eukaryota; kingdom Metazoa; phylum Chordata; class Mammalia; order Rodentia; family Sciuridae; genus Sciurus; species Sciurus carolinensis. The sequence goes on from NC_062218.1 coordinate 33,605,406, forward strand.
AGGGAAATAAAAAAATTCTTAGAAGTAAACGAGAACAAAGACACATCATATCAAAATCTCTGGGACACTATGAAAGCAGTACTTAGAGGAAGATTTATTTCATGGGGTGCATTCAAAAAAAGAAGTAGAAATCAACAAATAAACGACTTAACACTACAGCTCAAAGCGCTAGAAAAAGAAGAGCAGACCAATACCAAAAGTAGTAGAAGACAGGAAATAGTTAAATCAGAGCCGAAATCAACGAAATCGAAACAAAAGAAACAATCGGAAAAATTAACAAAATAAATAGTTGGTTCTTTGAAAAAATAAATAAAATTGATAAACCCTTAGCCACACTAACAAAAAGAAAGAGGGAGAAAACTCAAATTACTAAAATTCGGAATGTACAAGGAAACATCACAACAGACACGAGTGAAATACAAAACATACTTAGAAGCTATTCGAAAATCTATACTCCAACAAAACAGAAAACCTCGAAGACATCAACAAATTTCTAGAGACATATGAACTACCTAAACTGAACGAGGAGGACATACACAACTTAAATAAACCAATTTCAAGCAATGAAATAGAAGAGGTCATCAAAAGCCTACCAACAAAGAAAAGTCCAGGACCAGATGGGTTCTCAGCCAAGTTCTACAAAACCTTTAAAGAAGAGCTCATTCCAATACTCCTCAAACTACTCCATGAAATAGAAGAGGAGGGAACCCTACCAAACTCGTTCTATGAAGCCAATATCACCCTGATACCTAAACCAGACAGAGACACATCGAGGAAAGAAAATTTCAGACCAATATCCTTAATGAACATCGACGCAAAAATTCTCAACAAAATTTTAGCAAATCGCATACAAATATATATTAAAAAGGTAGTGCACCACGATCAAGTGGGTTTTATCCCAGGGATGCAAGGTTGGTTCAACATTCGGAAATCAATAAATGTCATTCACCATATCAACAGACTTAAGGTTAAGAATCACATGATTATTTCAATAGATGCAGAAAAAGCATTCGATAAAATACAGCACCCCTTCATGCTCAAAACACTAGAAAAAATTGGGGTAGTGGGAACATTCCTTAACATTATAAAGGCCATCTACGCTAAGCCCATGGCTAATATCATTCTAAATGGTGAAAAACTGAAAGCGTTCCCCCTAAAAACTGGAACAAGGCAGGGATGCCCTCTTTCACCTTCTATTCAACATCGTCCTTGAGACTCTAGCCAGAGCAATCAGACAAACCAAAGAAATTAAAGGGATACGAATAGGAAAAGAAGAACTCAAACTATCCCTGTTTGCTGATGACATGATTATATATTTAGAGGAACCTGGAAATTCCACCAGAAAACTTTTAGAACTCATAAGTGAATTCATTAAAGTAGCAGGTTACAAGATCAATGCTCATAAATCCAATGCATTTTTATACGTAAGTGATGAATCTTCAGAAAGAGAAATTAGGAAAACTACCCCATTCACAATAGCATCGAAAAAAATAAAATACTTGGGAATCAATCTCACAAAAGAGGTGAAAGACCTCTACAATGAGAACTACAGAACACTAAAGAAAGAAATTCAAGAAAACCTTAGAAGATGGAAAGATCTCCCATGTTCCTGGATAGGCAGAATTAATATCGTCAAAATGGCTATACTACCCAAAGTGCTATACAGATTCAATGCAATTCCAATTAAAATCCCAATGATGTACCTTGCAGAAATAGAGCAAGCAATTATGAAATTCATCTGGAAGAATAAAAAACCTAGAATAGCTAAAGCAATCCTCAGTAGCAAGAGCGAAGCAGGGGGTATTGCAATACCAGATCTTCAACTCTACTACAAAGCAATAGTAACAAAAACGACATGGTATTGGTACCAAAATAGACAGGTAGATCAATGGTACAGAATAGAGGACATGGACACAAAACCAAATAAATACAATTTTTTCATACTAGACAAAGGAGAAAAATGCAATGGAGAAAAGATAGCCTCTTCAACAAATGGTGCTGGGAAAACTGGAAAACCATATGCAATAGAATGAAATTAAACCCCTATCTCTCACCCTACACAAAACTCAACTCAAAATGGATCAAGGACCTCGGAATCAGACCAGAGACCCTGCATCTTATAGAAGAAAAAGTAGGTCCAAATCTTCAACTTGTTGGCTTAGGATCAGACTTCCTTAACAGGACTCCCATAGCACAAGAAATAAAAGCAAGAATCAACAACTGGGATAGATTCAAACTAAAAAGCTTTCTCTCAGCAAAGGAAACTATCAGAAATGTGAAGAGAGAGCCTACAGAGTGGGAGAATATCTTTGCCAACCATACCTCAGATAGAGCGCTCATTTCCAGAATCTATAAAGAACTCAAAAAACTCTACACGAAGAATACAAATAATCCAATAAATAAATGGGCTAAGGAAATGAACAGACACTTCACAGAAGAAGATGTACAAGTAATCACCAGATATATGAAAAAATGTTCAACATCCCTAGTAATAAGGGAAATGCAAATCAAAACTACCCTAAGATTTCATCTCACCCCAATTAGAATGGCGATTATCAAGAATACAAGCAACAATAGGTGTTGGCGAGGATGTGGTGAAAAAGGAACACTCATGCATTGCTGGTGGGGTTGCAAATTAGTGCAGCCACTCTGGAAAGCAGTGTGGAGATTCCTCAGAAAGCTTGGAATGGAAACACCATTTGACCCAGCTATCCCACTCCTTGGCCTATACCCAAAGGACTTAAAATCAGCATACTACAGAGATACAGCCACATCAATGTTCATTGCTGCTCAATTCACCATAGCCAGATTGTAGAACCAACCTAGATGCCCTTCAGTTGATGAATGGATAAAGAAACTGTGGCATATTTATACAATGGAATATTACTCCGCAATGAAGAATGATAAAATTATGGCATTTGTAGGCAAATGGTCGAAATTGGAGAATATCATGCTAAGTGAGATAAGCCAATCTCAAAAAACTAAAGGACGAATGATCTCACTGATAAGCGGATGAGGACATATAATGGGGGGTGGGAGGGGCTAGCATTAGGTTTAGGGTTAGGTTTAGAGTTAGGCTAAGGAGAGCGGTAAGAATGAAGGAAAGAAGGACTGTGTAGAGGGAAAAGAGGGGTGGGAGGGGTGGGGGGAGGGGAAAAATAAAATAAACATCATTACCCTATGTAAACGTAAAAAAAAAATAAAATAAAAAAATAAATAAAAAAATGCTTTAGATTTATGCGAAAAAAAAAAAAAATACCAGAACTTCAACTACACTACAAAGCAATAGTAAGAAAAATGGCATGTACTGGCACCAAAATAGACAGGTAGATCAATGGTACAGAATAAAGGACACAGACACAAACCCAAATAAATACAGTTTTCTCATACTAGACAAAGGTGCCAAAAACATGCAAAGGAGAAAAGATAGCCTCTTCAACAAATGGTGCTGGGAAAACTGGAAATCCATATGCAGCAGAATGAAACTAAACCCCTATCTCTCACCCTGCACAAAACTCAACTCAAAATGGATCAAAGACCTCGGAATCAGACCAGAGACCCTGCATCTTATAGAAGAAAAAGTAGGTCCAAATCTTCAACATGTCGGCTTAGGATCAGACTTCCTTAACAGGACTCCCACAGCACAAGAAATAAAAGCATGAATCAATAACTGGGATAGATTCAAACTGAGAAGCTTTCTCTCAGCAGGAAACTATCAGCAATGTAAAGAGAAAGCCTACAGAATGGGAGAAAATCTTTGCCAATCATACTTCAGATAGAGTACTAATTTCCAGAACATATAAAGAACTCAAAAAACTCTACACCAAGAATACAAATAACCCAATCAACAAATGGGCTAAGGAACTGGGCAGACACTTCACAGATCATCTACAAGCAATCAACAGATATATGAAAAAATGTTCAACATCTCTAGTAATAAGAGAAATGCAAATCAAAACAACCCTAAGATTCCATCTCACCCCAATTAGAATGGTGATTATCAAGAATACAAGCAACAACAGGTGTTGGCGAGGATGTGGGGAAAAAGGTACATTCATACATTGCTGGTGGGGCTGCAAATTAGTGCAGCCACTCTGGAAAGCGGTGTGGAGATTCCTTAGAAAATTTGGAATGGAACTACCATTTGACCCAGCTATCCCACTCCTGGTTTATACCCAAAGGACTTAAAATCAGCATACTAGAGATACAGCCACATCAATGTTCATAGCTACTCAATTCACAATAGCCAGATTGTGGAACCAACCTAGATGCCCTTCAGTTGATGAATGGATAAAGAAACTGTGGTATATATATATATATATATATATATATATATATATATATATATATATAATGGAATATTACTCAGTCATAAAGAATAATAAAATTATGGCATTTGCAGGCAAATGGATGAAACTGGAGAATATCATGCTAAGTGAGATAAGCCAATTTCAAAAAACCAAAGGACAAATGATCTCACTGATAAGCGGAGAATGACACATAATGAGGGGTGGGAGGGAAGCAAGAATGGAGGAAGGAGGGACTGTATAGAGGGAAAAGAGGGGTGGGAGAGGTGGGGGGGGGGAAATAGAATGAATCAAACACCATTACCTAAGTAAATGTATGATTACACAAATGGTATGCCTTTACTTCACATACAGAGAAACAAGATGTATCCCATTTGTTTACAATAAATTAAAAAAATAATTTATTATCTTATTACAATAAATTTTTAAAAATAATAAAATATTTAATATTTATTACAATAAATTTAAAATAATAATAAAATAAATTTAAAGAAATAATTAAGTAAAATAAAATATAAAAAGGGCTGAGGATATAGCTCAATGGTAAAGTGCCCCTGGGTTCAATTCTTAGTTAAAAAAATAAAAATAAAAATAAAAATAAAAAATAAAACAAGAATTTTTTTTTAATGATAATTACACTATTTTTCTGTGGAACTTTTACAATATAGAAGGAATTACTGATATTTGTGAAAAAGTCTTCCTAGGACTCAAAAATCAAGGCCGATAACAAATTTTAAAATAAAAAACAAAATTAGAAGAAACAATAACACAAGCAACTGCCCAGTTTTATCCCAAACTCTTATTCATCTCCTTTTTATTTCTCTTTGAAAAACTACCAGCATTTTTTAAATAACTTCTTCCTTTTTGCTATGGAAAATAACAGAATTTGCATGTTCACTGAATTCTCCCATGAGAAAGGAAAAAGACAATTTTAAGGTTCTTTTTTAAGCATTTAAATGATGTAAACATTTAATGGCATTATAATCTGAAATTTAATCTACTAAAAATAGCTATAAAATTTTATGTAAGAATTATTCTTATAGGACTTATGAAATCTTACATAAGAATTAATGTGACTTGCATTATACCAAGTCATGTTATTTAAAATAACACTAGAAACTATAGTGCATTGTAATAAAAATCACAAATCATTCTAAACAAGGCAGGAAATAGTATTCAAACATACCATCATTATTTTATATTAATATCATATGAGATGGATATAATTATAAAATTCTCATCTATAACTTAAAGTTCCACACATTCCAGTTATCATTTGGTGATAAATACAAAAAATACCATAGACCCTACTATTAAGCATTTAACACTATCTGAAAATGTGTTTCCAACCACCGGAGTCTTTCTCCCTGTAATACTATGCTCAGTTTTTCCTTCTCTATTTTTTCTTCCTTTCTCCCTTCCTTCCTCTTCAGCCCTTCCACCCTCCTCTAACTCCCTCTGTTCTTCCTACTCTCCCTCTTTTCTCACTCCCTTCCTTTCTCCACCCCACCTCCTTCCCTTCCTCTTTCTTGCTTTCACTCCCACCTATAGAGAGGGAGCTGGTAAATAGTAGTGTGGTGAATATCAGATATCAGAGTGTATTATAGAATTATGAGTGGAAAAAAACAGGGCAATTAAAAAGTTTTAGTATATGAAGGATGAGCATGGAAATAATTAGCACTACTATTTTAAGATGTGATTTCTAGAAGTATGAAACTACTGATAAAAATATGTATGTGCACACATCTAAAACAGTTAAATACACTTATTATCTGGCAAGCTGTTCCATCTTAGTAAGTAAATTACTTGGCAATCTTCTTTGTTTACAGTTTCTGTTTCTCTTCACTTTCTTTATTATGAGTAACTCGTGAAATTACACTGAAATCATAGCAAGACTATTAAAACTCCTGCAAGTGGAAATTCAAGTATTATTGTTTCCCTAATATAGCAATAATTTCCCCCAATATTATTTATCATTTACTCAAATCACTAGAGGGTTTGGTAGGGTGTCTGGATTTGGCAATGAAACATTCTGCATTTTTTATGATCTTCATTTCAAATATTCTATCTCATCACATGGTCACATTTTGAGATCAGAAAATAGTCATTTTAGTGTAGAAAATAACAAAAACACTGCCATCTCATTATACTCTCTATTTACAGACTACATACATTTAGAAAGAAGTTTGATAAATTTACAGAGCCTCTTGAACATGAATACTACCCTATATTAGCCATATTAATGAAGGGGAAAGAGATGTACTATAAAATAACAGAAGAAAAAAATAATGTATGCTATGGTTTGGAATGTAAGCATATACATACTCATAGTCACAAGTATACAATTATTTCATAGTATGCCTCATATCTCCCAATCCAGTTCAGCACTATCTGCAAAGGTCAGAAAAGCCTAAGTTTAAAATATAATCAGTCTTTAATGGTTAAGAGATAAAAGGAAAAAATTTACTACCAACTTTTCTCAACATTATCATGATATACTAAATAATATGCCAGGAATTTTTATATTCAACAATAAGTTGTGATTTTTAAAACCTTGGCCCAAAGCTTCACCTATTTAAATGTTACCTTTTTATGCAAAAGTCTTATAGGTGTTCTTATTTCATTTCTATGAAGTCTTCCTTCTTGGTCTATTGTCTTCATATCTCCCATTCTTTTCCCCTGAATTCTTCAAGCTCTTTGACTCCTTTATAGAGGTAATTGGCAGATATTCCAAATCCTTCTGTCTTACACAGTGCACTGATATGGCAATGTACTAATGACAATAAAAGGTCCTTAATAGCAGAGTCAAGCCTTCCACAACACAACAGCACTATCCAGTGTGACAATATACTCATCAAAAATATACTGGTTGGTCAAGCATGGCGACACATACCTATAATGCCACCTACTTGGGAGGTTGAGGCAGGAGGATCACAAGATCAAGCTTGGGCAACTTAGAGAAACCCTACCTCAAAATAAGATTTTTAAAAGGGCAGGGGTATAGTTCAGTGGGGGAGAACTTACCTAGCATGCTGGAGGCCCTGCGTTCAATTCCTAGTACTAGAGGAAAAAAAAAACTGGTTGACATTAAGAAAATCACTACAAATCCAAATTCTTAATAGTGGGGATAAAAAAAAAAAAAAAAAGGAATACTTTTGAGAGTGACTTAACAAAGTCATAAATGATTAATGCTTTCTTTTTAATCTTTCAATATCCCATGTTAATATCTGAGAATCACAAAGACTGAAGATGAAAGTACTGTAAATATAAAATACGCATTTTAGAAGTGAGAAAACTGAAGTCCAGAGAGGTTAACAAAGAATTGAACTGAGTTCTTCAGACACCAACTTCAATACTACAGTCATGGCACCTTCAACTTAAAAGTTTTTTTCTTGTCCTCATTTTTTTTTTTTTTTATTCTGTTGGTCCCTTTCTTGTTCATTACTCTGACATAAACCCACATTATCTTATCCTTAAACACTCAAATTTTTAACTATTTCTCCAATTAGGAGCTGGGGGTCAAGCTCAATAGTAAGATACTTGCTGAGAATGTATAAGGTCCTAGATTCAATCTCCAGCACCAAAATACTAAGTCTCCACTTAATATTTCACAACACCTGATGCAGACAATACTCAGATCACAAATCAGAAAAACTATTAAGCCCCCAGTCCAGTATTTGCTCCTACCTCTTACATATTTCTGTCAACATTAATCACCTAAATTTGAAATACAAAGCTGGACTCATTATCATCTCTCCCACAATGACTTCTTTTTTTTTTTTTTGTTTTTGTTTTTGTTTTGTTTTATTTTTATTTTTTGAGACAAAATATTAATTGTGAATGCTTCAGGATCACTAAAGAAAGACTTCTTAACATAGTCACAATACCATTATTACATGCTATATTATATCTATTAATAGTATACTTGTTATATTTTATAATGTTAGTGTTAATATAGCATTAATGATATTAAAATAAAACTAATTCTTTAATATCATTAAACATTCTGTCAGTGATCAAATTTTATGTAAAAAAAAAAAAAACAAAAAAAAACAATGACTTCTTTATATTATGGCACCATCAATTTCATTGTTCCTCGGGACTGCAAACTTTAAGTGCTTTCTTACTCTCTTCTCCACTTAAAACTACTATTCCTTTTCTCATCTCTTTTTCCATTTTTTTTCCTTTCAAAAAATACTTCAGAGGCTGGAGATGTAGCTCAGTAATATAGCACCTGCCCATGAAGGTCCTGCTTTGAATCTCCAACACTGGGAGGAAAAACAAAACAAACAAACAAAAAAACCCCAAAATTTCAGTGATTATTATATAATAGAGGCTAGTGGGGACAGTGGATAGTTAAAACTTAGCAAAAGAGAACTGCTGTCCTCAAGAAGCTTCAGATCTAACGAAGGGCAAAAACCTGGACAAAAAACTAAAACAATGGTAAGTACTGTTTAGAAAGGATAATAACATGGAAAAGTAGAAGAGGAAGAGATAAATTCCAACAGGGATAACGAAGGATTCCCAGAAATGACATGTAACCTTGACCTTAAAGAATTATATTGAGAGTACTGGAAATGCAAAAAATAAAACAAAAACCTATGCAAGGTCAAGTAAATATGAAACTGCATGCTGTGTTTAAGAATAGCATTTTCTTTGACTAAAGCAATTATTCTCTAGGAGCATAGTTTCCAAGGGGAAAGAGCAGGAATGTAGGGTTGGTGCTTAAAACTAGCAAACTCTCCCCAATCCCCTTTGAGAAACACTGAGTGTAATGACAGGAGGGAATATGTTATACACATGAACAATGCAGAGACAGATATATTAACTAGTATGGTTAAGGTAGTACAGAAGAAAATAATACAGAATAAATCATAAAAGGCCTTGAATGCCAAGCTAAGAAATTTGAACTTCATTCTGTAAGCACAAATGTATATGTGTATGTGTGGAAAGTTTTTATTATTGTTTTGCTTTTAATTTAAAGGAATAAAAAGACAAAATCTGGATTAGAGCAAAATAATCCACACGGGAAGTAAAGAACTACTCTTATCACTGAGCTACAAGACTTTATTGTCACCCAAATGAGATAATGAGAATGTGAACTAGACCAATGGACAATGGGAATAGGAGAGATTGAATTCAACAGCTATTCCAAAGACAAATTGAAGGAACATAACTAAGAGAATGAACAGTCTCTAGCTGGAATCTAGATGTTGGTGGTACCAAAAAAGTGAAAGGTGGGTAATCTCTGGGGTACAAAGTTTAACACACCATGACTCTGAGATGATTACCAGACACATAAAGGTCATTAACTAGTCTGGGCACTCTGGCTAAATTATAGCTTTCTGTTTCAATCCTGCAATATTTCAAAGCTTATATTATCAACTATAAAAACAAGAGATCAGAATTTCTCAAATAGTTGTTGAAGATTAAGTGAGATAATATATTTTAGTGCCTGGCACAAAATTACTAATGCAAGCAGTAGAATGTGAAATTAAAAATGCCAATGAATTCTGCAAGACATTATTAGTATCCCTTTAGAAAGTATTTTCAGTATAGGGAGAGAGCTGTGCTTGTAACACTCTAGTGGTTTGTATTAAAATTCCTAGGAAAGATTGTCTTCTGAAAATTGGCAAAGACTTAAAAACTAGACCAGAAACTATGCAACTCCTAGAAGAAAACTAAGTTTCAACGCTTCAAATGTATAGACATAGGCAATGACTTTCTCAATAAGACCCCTAAAGCTCAGGGAATAATGCTAAGAGTTAATAAATGGGATGGCATCAAATTAAAACATTCTGCGCAGCAAAGGAAACAAGGAATGTGGAGAGAACCTATAGAATATGAAATACCTTTGCTAGCTACTCTTTTGACAGAATATTAATATCTAGAATATATAAAGAACCCAAAAAAACTTTACGCCAAAAAATCCAATAACCCAACTAATAAATGGGCAAATGAATGAGACGCTTCTCAAAAGAATAAATACAAATGGCCAACAAATAATGAAATCATATTCAACACCATTAGCAATTAAGGAAATGCAAATCAAAACTACACTGAGATTTCACCTCATACCAGTCAGAATGGTAATCATCAAGAATACAAATAATAGGGCTAGGGTTGTAGATCAGTGATAGAGTGAGCGCTTGCCTAGCTCACATGATGCACTGACTTCAATCCTCAGCACCACATAAAAAATAAAGGCACTGTGTCCATCTACAACTAAAAAAGAATATTTAAGAAAAGAATACAGATAATAATAAATGCTGAAGAGGATGTGGATAAAAGAAACATTTTCACTCTGTTGGGATTATAAATGATTACGATCACTATGGAAATCAGCATGGAGATTCCTCAAAAGACTAGGTAGGCATGGAATTACCATATGACCCAGCCATCCTACTCCTTGGTATTTAACCTAAAGAAGTAAAGTCATCATACTACAGTGATACATGCACATTCATGTTTATAGAAGCACAATTCACAGTAGCCAAACCATGGAACCAGCCTAGATATCTATCAATGGATGACTGGATAAAGAAAATGTGGTATATACATACAATGGAGTTTCATTCAGTTGTGAAGAAAAATGAAATTATGTCATTTTCAGGAAAATGTATGGAACTAGAGTACATTATGTTAAGTGAAATAAGCTGACATAAGGTCAAGAGTTGTATATTTCCTCTCCTATGTGAAAGCTACAGAGGGAAAAAAAAGAGAAAGGTGTGGTGGGGGCATAGGGATCTCATGAAAATCAAAGGGACATCAGCAGCAGGGGAAAAAGAGGGAGGTGGAGAGAGGGGGAAAGATGCTGAACAAATTCCGTTACACTGTGTGCAAACAGGTAAACATGTACAGATATGTAACAACAGATCCCATCATTATGCACAACTATAATCTACCAGTTAAAAAAGTGGAAAGTGCAAAAAAAGCACTATGGAAATTAAAAAATAAATCTGTGTAAGAAGAAATTGTACCACTTAAGATATAAAGTTGTGGAATAAGGATAAACTATTCTGTCTACAGTGTCTACAAAAAAAAATAACTGTTTCATAATCTTTATTGCTTATCTCCCACCCTTAGCTCATGCCCAGCGTAGGATACAATAAATGCTTGCTGAACACGAAAATAACTAAACCAACAGGAAGGAAGAAAGGAAATAAAAGAAAAATCTTAGTTCTACAAAGAATCTTAGAGGAAACAGTATCAAGAGCATAAAATTACTCTTAGTAACAGAGATGCTTTATTATCTGACTCAGGAAAAGAGAAGGTAAGCATAAGGAGAAGAAAAGCGTACGGAATTCACATTAGACAGCCTCTACCTTCTTAATAAACAATAGCCAGGTGTGCTGGTACAAGTGTGTATTTCCAGTTACTTAGGAGGCTGAAATGAGGAGGGAGCAGGAGGACTGCAAGTTCACAGTTAGCCTGTGAAAAAGGTCGGGGGATATAATCAGTGGCAGAACACCCCTGAATTCAATCCCTAGTACTGGGGGAGAGAAGAAAGAAAGCAGTTAGCTACACAGTATAGAGGGACTACAAAATCAGTCTGGAATCCAAAGAAATTAAATTAGTTGATTCCTCCACTCTAACACATATTTCATTTTGTTTCAGCCCGGTCCAGTCCTCCAGTGTCTCTTAATATTATATTAGAAGCCCCCTAACTAGTTTCACTATCTCCTAACTTTCCCTTTACAAAGGTGTGGTTTATTCCCTACAGCCACTTTGTCCATTACTATTCTTATGCAGTCATTTCTGTAAGACTTCTCTGATCCTTTACTTACCAGTCAATCATTCTCTCTGGCTATTACTGGGCTACTTCTATTCCTTGTATAGTTCGATTACTTATTGTTCCATAACCCGAACACTTCTTTATGTCTGTACCAATAAACTCTTCAAAAGGGGATAAAACCTTTCTCATTTTATTCCTCCAGCACTCAATTCAGCATCTAGTATATAATAGGCTTTCAGTCAATGTTTGTTTTGTCTAACTGAAGCAAGCAATTAATAAATGAAACTGCAAGAAATCAGAAAACAAAAAGTTAAGTGTCCAAATCTACATAATTTCGAATGACTTTCCTATTCTTCTAGGTACTAAAAAACAACCAAGTCAGTAAACATTTTTATTCCTTTTAGAGGAAAAGTAGAGGGATTAGAAAGTCAAAACTATAAAACTCAACAGTACTTTGAACAAATTTTATTGCAATAATTATGTCTGAATACATAAGTGTTTATGTTCTGGGAATTCACTTTGAACACTATAACAAGAGGGGCTTACCCAGGAATAACACTGACTTTTTTCAAGTGAGAGTTCAATGTCAGGAAAAGATGCACTACTGTAGAAACTGGGGGGAAAAGTCTATCCCCTCTGTGGAAGTAGCTAACAGAAGCATGTGGGTTTCAAATAATATTTTGGCATGAAATGTACAAAGTATTTAAATATATTAACAGCCAATACTGGGGAATTTTACAAATTAAACAGAGTAGGTGTCTGATCAAAACTGAAAACAACAAGTACCAGAAAGCTGACTATAAAATTCACTGTAATGAGTTCCTAAAGTAGGTCAAAATTAAATCTATCAACAAATCTTCATTGAGGAACTCTGTAAGAAGTACAGCAGTAACACCAGTAAGAAACCCAAAAAAACCCTTAGAACTTTCCTGAGTCCTAAGAAGTTTGAAAAGTTAGTCAAGTCATTATTAGAAAGAAATTTTCCAAAGTCAGGGAGATAAATTCTGAGGTCCTGTAAAAGAACACATCATACTCTATCTTAAGAGCATATAACAGAAGGTGCTTTATTTAGACTTCATTTATTGGTAATCTCTATTTTTTGGTAATCACTTTTAAATTGAAAGTTTTGCTTTCTATTGTTATGTTCAAAACTCTGTTTCAGCTATCAATACAATAGAAAGTCTCAAAAGTAAGTCTGAATTCTGTGATTCCTTGTTAATAAACTTATAATTATCAAAATAATCATTTGAAATATTTTAATGTGATTTAAAGAATTCTGATTTTACTATATAGGAAGGCAACTAATATTAAATATCACAAAGCATAAAATCCTATACTGAATACTTTAAGAACTACTTCATTTACCTCTAACATTTTTACTAACTCTTTGAAGTAATGGCTTTTTTTCAAGATAAGGAAACCAGAGGTTAAGCAAGGTCAAGTAACTTGCCCCAAATCACCCTCAAACTGAACTCTAACTTGAATAGACACAGTGTTATTCCTGGGTAAGCCCCTCTTACAATGCAAAGTGAATTCCCAGAACAGGAACAAACCTGTATTCAAATATAATTATTGGAATAAAATTTATTAAAAGTACTACTGAGCTTTATAGTTTTGATAATCTAATCCCTTTACCTTTCCTTTAGTAAGAATAAAAATGTTTACTGTCTTGGTTGCTGTTAAAAGAGACAGTTGAGATCACAACCCAGAACTATTTGACTTTATAGTTAGCTCTCTCTTCACTACACACTGATGGCTGCTTTGGAGATTACAATAACCCTAGTCTCTATAATGAACTCTATTGAATATCTACTCAATTAATTTCTTGAAAATTACAGAAAAAAAATTAGAGTAAGAGCAAACACTAACCTTAGTATTAAACAAAAATTTTGGTTGCCCAAACTTTATATTTTTACATACTGTAATCCAATACGTAAACAGCTGCCCTTCAGCTGCAACCCAGGGCTCCTCACAGTTCTTAAATGATTACTACAGTTTAATTCCTCATGAACTTTCACATTAGATCCACAAGCCTTTGAACAATGAAATGTTTGTCAGAATAACAGTTTCTCTAAACAATAGTGTCACTATATAATGACTAACTCAGATTACTTTTTTATTCTAAACTTCCTTATAATTTAGAATTCAGTTCTCATGTAACCTCTCATTCTTGGTTGTATCCAGCTTTTGAGATCAGTTTCAATTGGCTATGTATATATTGTTCAAAACTGAAGTACATTTTGTTAGGGCAAGAAAAAATAGCATTTTCTACACTTTATATATAATCCTGGAAACACCTATGGTCATAGTCAGGTGTTTACTGTCAGCCAATGTAGCACTTTAAGCAGTAAATATTTGGTGTTATCTGTGTTCTTGAGTAAAAGGGGAATAAACCATAGGTATCAATCAATCTTGTATACAAGCTCATCTACAACCCAAAATTTTGACACTAACCAGAGAAATCACTCAACAAACTCAACTCAATGTGCAACTATAATTTACTTCCAGCACCATATCCAAGGTTTTTAAGGTAGAAACTAGTCTCAAGTTTACCTATTTTTTTTTGCCTCCATCTGAAACACATGCTTGCATATAAATTGGATCACTAATAAACTATATTTCTTAGAGAACTGAAATGCCAAATTTCAAGTCTATAAGGAATTATTTTTATTTTATAAGAAAGTTTACTAGAAAATCTACTTTATATAACTTTTTCATACATGTGTTATACAGTTTACAAACTTGCACAAAAATCACAAACTTCACATTTTTCTTTACTGATTCTCAAAATCTATCTGCTGAAAAAAATGTTCCAAATTAATGCACTGGTGATCTACTTAGTTGCCATTTCCAGTACTTAATGCCCTACTATACTGCAATTAAAAAAACTCTTCTGCCTTTAAAAGGATCTGGTTCCACTAAAGCCAAGTCCCCAAATTTTCAGAATAAAATATTAAGTTGCAAAAATGTACTCTTGTAGTAAATGAAAACTGGCCTGTTATATACCAGTAAGCTTACATTATGATATACAAAATAAATTAGAATGCTTTCAATACAGAGATGGGCCTCAACAATGAACCCATGTCTAACAAACACTGTAATAACACTCATTGCATTGATACAACACGGGGTATAAACTGATCTCATGGAATGTTTACAACGACCTTTTTTTAAAAAACTTCCTAAGGTGTTCCACAGATCGCAAAAAGAAACTGATTCTGTAAAATGAACCAGATTACACTCCAAGCTATAGCCGGTGTGAAATATGACCGTTGGAATCAGTAGACCAAATCCTGCTTATCATGAAAGAGAAAAGAATTTTGCATGCAACTACAAATTCTTCATCAAGTCACTGTCGAAAAAACTCCAGTACGGTGACTGACGGAAAAAGACGTAGTTGGATTCGGGCCTTAAAAATATAACCCGGGTTTACTCTGCTCGGAAGGTGTAAACAAACCCATCTCCACTGCAGAAGGTAAACAATGAACCTGCAGCAGGGTGAGTGGGCGGTCTTTTGCCAACTACAAACCAGCGGCCCAGGAAAGGGAAGCGAGAGGGAAATACAGAGTAAAACACACACTTAGCAGTAATGACCGGTTTTCACTATCGAGTTATCAATGCTGAAGGTCCCCACGGGACGGTGGGCAAAGAAAAAAGAAGTCACACGCAGTCAGTAAGAACCACGCAGGTCCGGCATCTCCTCCGGGGAACGGGGAAGGCAGGATGTGGTCGCTGTTCCCACAAACACCCTTTAGCAACCTAAACAACAACCTCTACCTCCCTCCCGCCGCCCCAGGGTTCGGTACACGAGCTCCGGGATAGGTGAACGCTCCCGGGGGTCCGCGGAACCCAGAGGGGTCGCCGGCTCGCCGAGTTCCGCTCCGTGCTCCTCGACACCCAAGACCCGGAGAAGGGCTCGGGCGAGCCAAGTGGGCACCGGGAAAGGGGGATGGGTCCGGTGAGGCAGCCCGGGCTCGGCTCCCGCGGGCCGGCAGGCGGGGCTCGGGCTCTGCCCCCTGCTCCCCCGCCGGTCCCGTGCGGGGCCCGCCCCTGCCTCCTGCCCCCGGCCCCCAGCCCCGGCTCCTCCCCAGGAACGCGCCCTCGCCGCCGCCCGCGGCGCCCCGCGTTACCTCGGGTCAGATCCAGCGGGACGTTCTCCTCGCCGCTGTCATTCCGCCCTGCGCGAAACAGACACACAGCCCCAATTAGGATTCGCTCGCAGGCCAGCGGCGGCTGCCCTGGCTCCGGCCAGCGCCCCGGCTCGCTTCCCCCACCCAGAGCCTGGGGAAGGCAAGCGCCAAGGGTGGCGGGCGCCGGGTGGTGGGGCGTGAGGGCTGCAGCAGGCTTACCTCGTATTCGGAGGTTCTTCAGAGAGCGGCCGCGGCCGATCGCCGCCATATTGACGGGTTTCAGTCACAACACCGGAAACCTCGCCCAATCGCGCGAGAACCCCTTCCCCTCCCTGCGCGCCGCGCCCGCCCCCCGCGGCATCTCCCCCGCCCCTCGGCGGCGGCAGGCGGCGGGCGGCGGGCGGCGGGCGGCGGCGGTGCCCGCACCCCGAAGGGTGCGGAGGGAGTGTGACGCCCACTGGAAGCGGCTTGCGGCGCCTACCCGGCGGTCCCGGCACACGCCTGCGGGCAGAGAACATTTTCCACTAAGGAAATCCCATTGATGAGTGTGTGCATCGTGGAAGATGCTTCCCCTCCAGCCGCCGCGGAATCCGCAGTCCGAACGTAGCTGGGGTGGAGGAGTCCGGGATGCGGGCGGCTGGCCACCTGCTGAAACCGTCCTGCCACAGTCTCGGGTTTGCTTTCGAGCCCTGCAAGAGACGACCGCTCTTCATTTTTCATTATTGGAAACGATTTTTATAGACATTGCCGCGCACAGTTTTAGTCTTACTTAAATCCCTTCCCAGAATCGTTTTGCTCCAACCAAGTTAACACGTAACAAAGTTTGTTTTCCACCCACGCTCTGACCACTGTGCTAAGCAGCCTTGCACTTCATCGACAAAGCCACCCTCAGCCAGGAGCCTTCTCCAAGTGGAAGGGGTTGGATGGGGGGTATTGTTTTTGACCGCCTGTCATGAAAGGCGAGAAGGGGGTGAAGCAGCCGGGAGAGCAGCGCGGCCGTTCCCGGCGCCGATTGCTCCCCGCGCGCGCCAGCGCCAGGAGGCCTCGGGAGAGGGTTTCCTCTGAGCCTGGAACCAAGAGGTTGCCGGGCCGTGTCTGCGTCTTCTGTCTGCGCTCCTACAGAAGTGGCCAACGTAGATGTTGTGGGTGAACATTTCCTATACGGAAGCCTAACAGTTATTAATGGTAGGGATTTTAATTCTAGAGCCGGTTTAATTAGTAGATAGACACCTGGGTCGCACCCCGACAACTTTCACTTAAACTACATTTACTTTAAGGCGAGGGTGAGCATTTGTTGCCTCCTATTCCTCAATTCTTCCTATTTTCCAGGAGACTGAAAGTTAATTGAAAATGGAGAGCTTGCCTTGTCCACCTCTTCCCTGCTCCTACTTAATACCATGACCAGCACAAATAGTGGTTCAATAAATAGCTGTTGGATGAGTAAAAGCCCTGAATTCCTTCTCTGTTTTAATGCTCTTCGTGCTTAAAAAAGAGACAAAGAAGCAAACAATATTGAAGATACTTACTGCAGTTATTAACAGTAGTGAACAATTAGAAACAAATGACCAAAGGTAGAAATTGTGTAAAGTATGGCAGTCATTTAAAATGATGATATGGATCTAGTGTGTTGATAGTTCATGATATTAAATCACAAGAGATTATAAATTTACTGTTTTTATAAATGTTTAAATACATATAAAACAGTATACATTAGAAAATGTTTTATACGTGCCTGCAAGTAGAAAATGTCTGCAAAGATATGTATTTTTAAATATTTAAAATGTCATTTTATTTTTCCCTTCAGTTGTGATTGCATTTTGCAGTTTTTGCTTATTTGCTCCTCTATACCGTTTAAATGTCCTGTTGTTTATGTATGTTTTTGTAAAGTAAGTAAAAGTTTAAAAAAGAAAAGAAAAGGAGCATCACCAGGAAGATAAATTAGGAACATTGCTTCCTTAGGATTCAACCCACTGTCTGTATATTCTAAGTCCTTCTCTGACCAGGTCTGCATTCAGATATCTGTTGCTGATATTACATTTAATTTTTTTAATGTCTCTATCAGAATGACTTTAATAACAATAAACTTGCTTCCTCTTTGTCTTGGTGCAAATTATGTATCCTAGTCACTGGCTATGATGAAACTTATAAAACTGGAAATCTGACCAAGACATTAAAAATTTCACATTTCACCCCTCCATGTAGAGCCACATTTTACCATTAAAGTAGAAATTTGTCAATGGAAATTCTATCCACTGCTAAAGCAGTTCTAATTTTCAACCAGTTCTTTTCATTCTATTTTTTTAATCCCTCACTATTATAATTTCACTACTTCCTAACATAGTTTAACTGCATTTTCTAATTCAGTCTTTCATGAAAGTTGAGTACAATTGCTTACTTTTACTTGATCTATTTAAGAGCCTGAAATCAATAGACTTTTATTTTCATAATTGCATGTTCTTTTTTAATGGCCATCAATCAATTACTTCATCTCTTCTAGGAGGAGGGAAATATCTCTCTTAAATCTTACAATGAAATTACCTTTTTCTCATTACTATTTCATTTATTTATGTGGTTAGGTTCTTCACATTTGCTCTCAAAAGTGAATGGCATAATGGAGAAAAGAACAGTTCTTAATGTTTATCAGTGACATTCAACTAAGAAGCAGGTGTTTAGGTAAGTTATAGTAAGGAATAAATTTCACAATGTTGTTTCCTTTTTAAACATTAGCACTACATTATTGATCCTTGTCAGCTAGTTGCTTGTTAAAATCCCAGAGTTAACATCTGTGATACTTGGTAATAGCTAGCCACTCATCCTTTCAAAACTTATTTTTTTGACCTTGCTTATTTTAGCCCACCCAAATTACTTACTCATTTTGTTTACTTCTTAGTACTTCTTCAATTTTATTTTGTTTCCAATCTTGCCATTGAAAATGTGACTTCCTCTTCTTAGTTTTCATTTCCCAGCTAGGTTTCGTTTGTTGTGTCAATGAATGTTCCTTCTGATGGTATTAGTCATTGATAAAAAATGTTATATGAGATTGAGTTCAAGACCACATCTCTAAATGACAACTGCTTGATTTTAAAGATATACAGATTCACTAATAGTCACTGTCTGGGTTCAATTCTCTATCCCGTTGCGTACAGTTTATAAACCATAATTTGTTAGCCATGGACACAGTTGTAATGCTGAACAGAAACAAAAGCCTTGCCTTAGTTCCCTTTAATGTATTTGGCTTGTCACACAGGCCACATGTAGATAAAACAAGTTGAAAACCACAAAATTTGGTCAGTCTATTTTTTGGTGACTTCTCTTTGTAGTTAACCACACTTAATATCTAGATAAAGGCCATTAAAATGACAAGCATTAGACTTAAACAAACGTTATAATCTTACACATGTTTGCTTATAAAGATCTATCCTTTGTCATAGCAGAACATAGTCTCTTACAATTATTTCTTTAAATTTTAATCTGTCCCAAAATCTCATTTAAATAATTGTGTAAAGTTTAAAAGTCCTCTCTAAAAACAGTTGTAAATGAAGAACAAACCTATGTTTGTGAAAGAGGAAGATATATATTTTCATAAAATCTAGAAGGATATGCACTAATATGTCAACAATGATTATGCCTGGGTGATAGAAATTTGAGTGATTTTTTTTCTCTTTTTCTTCATTTTGTGCTAAAACATATTTTTCCATTTGTAACTTTTCTTAAGGGAAACTTTTATAGAAAAATATTGTTGACTAGTTTAAACCCCAGTTATAAACGTTTGATTATAATTACTTGTTACCAGCTGACCTAGCAAAATTGTTTGTGCATTTCTTCATTAGAAAAAGATCATTTGCACATGTACACCAATACAGATTTTTTAAATTAAATTAAAGCATAAAACATAAAGATGAAATAACAAACATTAAAAGTTATTACTCTACTAATTGCACAAATAAAAACAATAGGACTGAATTTGCTTCATTACATCCGTATATTTATTAAGTATTTTTTCATATAACAATTTAAAAATCTAGTTCTAAAAAGAGTTTATTTGTACATCGGGATTTAAGAGCTAAAACCTCACAAATATTAAAGGTAATAATGGAAACATTCTATTGGCTGCAGTTCCTAAAGTATACCACTTGTTTTTTTGATTCCATCCATCAGTTATAATCTTTTTAAGACACGATTTTACTAATAAATGTCCATCTTGCCTAATATCAACCAGCTAACTAGAACACATGGCATTGAGACATTTTCAGCAACTAGTTACAAAATTAGTTCAAAACCATTAATCCAAAAGATTTAAGCAGGTTAGAATACTCTTTATTTTCATGATTTTTAGGTTTACAAATGTGAAAGTTTTATATATGTGATATATTTATGTTTCTATTTCGGAAAAAAATCACAAAACTGAAACATTTTCAACTGTTTTCTAAAAGTTCTTGTCCTAACACAAGTTTCTTTGGAAAGTAATAATGTTCTTAGTTATTTTTATTATAATTACCTTAAAAGAAAAGATTAGATTTGATTTTTTATAAAATTTTTCATTGGTAACATGCTTCTGGGAGGAAAAAAAATCCTGCCACTGAATAAACATCATACATCCACATGGTGCAAAAGATTTTTATAGTCACTCCCATTCTCATTTCAAAATTTGTGAAAAAAGTATTTGAAAGGTTTCATTTATATGAAATTAGCACATGTAGAGCTATTTCTGAACTTCTGTTGAATCTCTTTAAATTTCATTGAAAGGAAATGCTTCATTGATGTTCATGATGCATTGCTCTTAATAAGGAAGTTATTTACTGATAAGGATACATATTCTTTACTACTGTTTTACTTTGGTGACACAGTAAAATTCATTGTGTATTTCAGTATAGAACAGAATTTAGCAAACACCCTAAGTTTAGATAATTGTGAAAACATCTATGCTTCCACCCAAGTACACAGCCAAACATCCATAATCCACATATGTTCAAATACCTTTTTATTCAAGTCTTCAGCTTTTTTCCCACCCCATCTTGGTTTACCAATGGAACTGCATTTTAATTTTGTCAATGAATTTTTTTGTTGTTTTCTTCCATTTTTTGCCGTAGCAGGAATTACCACTATATTCCTCATTGATAGGTACCGTTTTGTCTATCACTAAGAAGTCTTTCTGTTTGCAAAGTAATGAATTTAATATTGCATAACTTCTGACATCACTGAAAATATATTTAAAATTATCTTCATGTTTTATTTTAAAAATAGGCTAATCTGATAGCTTTATAGTTTCATTAACCAATATTTCAAAGAACAATACATACTTAAAATTATAAGGAACTAGTAAAACATGCATGTAACTTCTTATTTCACATAATGCTAATAATTTTGGTTTAAAAAATCAGCTGGTATTATGACATCTAATTACATGACCATTGCTTTTTTTCTTGTAACGAAGCAAATAAATTGCTAAAATCAAGGGTAGAAATATCAGATGTTATATTTTAAAATCTTATGCTTGTATTTTCATGACTTATGTTACATATACACAGTTTCTTTGCAAGATTCTTTTAAGCCATGTGCACATTTTTGAACTACAGTTTGTAATAACTTATCCTTAAGTCCACTTAACTGGATATAGTATATAGCCATATTCTAAAATGGAAAGAATTATGGTAGGAGTGTTGGGAACTCTTCTGAGCTGTGGAATTCTTTATCTTCCCTTGGGATTCCACCTTAGAGAACTCATGCCAAGTTTACCTACTGAACAAATATAACTTCATTGCTAATCTACATTGTAAGTAACAATAGTTTATTTTTATTTTCTTTTTCTTTGGGAGGAATGGGGGAAAAAGCCTCCCAAAACTCCTCCACCAGAAAGTCATAAAAACAAAATTGGGGGCTCGGGACGTAGGTCAGTGGAAGAGTGCTTTCCTAACATACCCAAAACCCTGTGTTCAATGCCTAGCAATGGGGAGGAAAATAGAATACTGAAATCACTGTGAGGAAAAGTGAGCAAGGAGGTAGAGAGTACTTGAGATAGGAAGATAGTTACTTCCTATCTAGCATCCTTGAGAGAGGAAGCCTAAGCTATAACCACAAGGTAGAAAGGTAGAACCTCAAACTCTTGCAGTTAGGTCAGGATCATGTAACCAAAGTGGACCTAGTTTGGGAGTGCCCCCTGGCTTCCATCAGTAGCAATTACAAATCCTTTCTGGAGAAAAGCATGCCATTATGCTATCAACTCCTAGGATCTTCACAAATCAAGATCCAACAAACAGCTCACCTCCAGAGATTATCAAACTTGTAGGGAAAAGTCACCATGAGAAAGAATCAGCAGACGTGAAAACAAACAGAATTATATTCCCAGGTCTTCAGATATTGATGATGAGAAAGAGAATGTAAAGTAGCTATTATATGTGATATGATTTTTTTTCAAATGTAGAATTTATGATTCTTTCCTTAATTGGGAAGTAAGAATTGGATTTACCTTCCCAAAAAACACAAATTTTAATCTAGAAAAAATATAAAACAAAAGTTTTTAGGTTTGGACAATGAATGGTGTGACACTGTGACCCTGAGATAAAAGAGAGTGAGTTTCACATTCTCTCTGGTTTTCTGCCTGGGGACCCTTTACAAAATATAATACTAACTTGTGGAAACCAAACAGAAGAGCAGTCTGGATGGAGGATAAAATAATCTTAGTTCAGAGATAATGAAGCAACTGAAATTTAAAGGGAGAATACCAGAGATGAGGGAGCTGTTCAGAGCAGCTGCTCCAGATTTTTGTACACCAATCCTCTTGCTTATTTAGCTGAATTTTGAGCTGAATAAGCATTAGGTGAGGCTCTGCTAAAGCCTGGCAGAGAACAGCCGCCCCCAAGAAGCTGGAATGGACATTCCATAGGTTACAGATTGCTAAAACACATTAGAGTTCCACCAAGCAAGCAGAGAAACTTTGGTGAACTCTGATCATTCAGTAAGACCCTCCAAAAGTTACAATTTTGAAAAAGGATTACACCAAAACCCCAAAAGGGACATAATTTAGGGAGAAGGATACACTAGCTCTGGAATACAGGCTACAGTCAACATATGTACACATAGTCTAAAATCAAGTCTCAATAACATTAAGCTGATCTGCCAATTAATCAACTAATGGTTAGGGGGAAAAAAAAAACTAAACTCATAGAAAAAAAGCAGCAGCCAGTCATGCTACTGCATGCCTGTAAACTCAGCAATTTGGGAAACTAAGGCAAGAAGATTGCAAGTGCAAAGCCAGCCTCAACGATTTAGTAAAGCTGTAGGTAACATCAGGAGACCCTATCTCAAAAAAAAAAGGGGGGGGGACCAAAATCAACATTATAACAATATTCCATCCAAACTCTCATAGCATTCATAATGGCCAGTATACAATAAAAATCTTACTAGATATTACTCATTCTACTGAGAAAAAATAGAAAAAAAAAACCCAGAAACACAGGCATTGGAATTAGCAGAATTTCATAAATATGATTAAAGACTTAAAAGAAATGTTGGACATAATGAGTGAACAGATAGGGCTTTCACAAGAGATATATTCTATAAAGAATCAAGGGAACATTTTAGAACTGAAAAACTCAATATCAGAAATGTTGATATTTCTGATATTATGAGAAATTCACTAGATGATAATAGATCATAGACTAAAAAATAAAGGATCTGTGCTTTTGGGAACAGATCAATATAAAGCATAAAGAAGAAAAGTACTTATTAAAAAAAAGAGACAAAATCCTCATTGTCCCATTTTTTTAAAATAAAATCAAGCAACCTGAAGTGTGTATATTTGTAATTCCAGGAGAAAGCAGAGAGAGAAGGGGGCAGAAAAGAACATTTGAACTAATATTGAATGTTTCAAATTTGATGATCCATATGCTAATCTAAGGCATCAGTATGCTGATCTAAAAAGCTGAATGAATTCACATGAAGGATAAACAAAGAAAACCAATCCCAGGCATATAAAACTGCCAAATAACAAAGATAAAGAGGAAATCATAAAACTAATCATAAAAGAACACAAAAAGCAAAGCAACTATTCAGTAACAATAAGGATTTCTAGTCAGAAACAGTACAAGCTAGAATTCAATGAAATGACATCTTTAAAATGTAAAAGGAAAGCAATCTGCAACCTAGAATTCTATATCTACTAAAAGCAATTTTTAAAAATGAAAGCAAAATAAAGATATTTCCAGATTTAAATAATGAAGAGAATTTGTCATGAGCAGATGTGTTCTAAATTAAATGCTAAAGGAAGTTTTCAGACCAAAGGAAAATAATACCAGATGGAAAGTCAGATCTACATGAAAGGACAAAGAATGGAGAAAATGGTTAACATATAGATAAACAAAAAGATGTTTTTTTCTCATTCTTAATAACTTTAAAAGATAATTCTTCATTAAAGCAAAGGCAATGATAATGAATTTAAATTGTTTAAATAAAATATATGACAAAATAAGACTGTTGTAAGACTCACATTATACATGAATTGGTATAATATTAGTTCAAGGTATACAGTGATTATTTAAGAAGGTATGTTACACAAATAATTTCACAAAAAATTTCTGCCTTCTTACACCAATTGTACATTGAAAGTAAATGAAGTATGTATACTTCCTGATTTCAAAACTTACCACAAAGCTACAGTAATTAAGGCAGTGTGATACTATGGTAGGGAAGACATGTAAGTCAATGGAATATAATGAGAGTTCATAAATAAACACCAACCCTTATGGCCAATGATTTTCAGTAAGTGCCAAGACAATTCAACAGGGGAAAGAATGGTCTTCAAAAATGGTCTGGTACAACTGGACATCCACATGCAAGATGAATGAAGTCGGACTCCTACATCAGACCATCTACAACATTAATTTGAAATGAACCATGGACCTAAACGTAAGAGCTAAAACTGAAAAACATAGGAATAAAACTGCATGATTTTGTGTTAGACTATGGTTTCTTAAATATCACACCAAAAGCTTAAGTTCAAAATTAAGTTATATAATCATTGAACTTGCTTAAACTGTAAAGCTTTTGTTCTTCAAATAGTACCTTTGAGAAAGTAAAAAGGACAATCCACAAAAAAGAGTAAAGAGTTGCAGATCACATATCTGATAAAGAACTCTTATCCAGAGTTCTTTTCTTAAAATATATATGACAATGATAAAAAGAAAAGACAACTCAATTACAAAGTGAGCAAAGTAACTGAGTAGACATTCTTCCAAAGAAGACATAAATAGTCTATAAGGACCTGAAAAGATATTCATCAGGAAAATGCAAACCAAAACACAATGAGATGCCACTACATAATCTACTACTAAAGCTAAAAGAGGAAAGGGAACAATGCGTGTGAATGAGGATGTGGAAAAAGTGACCCCCTCATACCTTTCTGGTAGGATTGTAAAATGGTACAAGGTCTGTGGAGTTCCTCAAAAAGTAAACAGAGAGTTTACATATAAGGTAGCAATTTTGCTCTAGGTATATATCCAAAAATAGAAAAAAGAACAAATTTCCACACAAAGACATGTACACAAGTGTTCACAGAAGGATTATCCCTAACAATCCTAAAAGTGGAAAAATAAAATGTTAACAATTGAGCAGATAAACAAAATGCAATATTTTTATACACTGGAATGGTATTCAGCTTTAGAAAGGAGTTGATTACTGATACATGCTACAAGAGGTCTGAACCCGTGGTCATAGACCTAAATATAAAACTGAAACTGTGAAAAAGTCTAGAAGACATAAGAAAAAATAGTGACTTTGGATGAGAGAAAATTTCTTAAATACTAGAAGCATGACCACTAGAGAAAAATCTGACAGATTGAATTTCATCAATAGGAAGAATTTCTGCACTTTACTTTCAGAAGAATAAAAGGACAAGCCACAGACTGTGAGAAAATGTTATCAATCACATAACTGATAAACTACTTGTACACAATAAAAAGCACTCAACATTCAAAAAAAATATTTTTAATGAACAAAAGACTTGAACAGGCACTTCACCAAAAAAAAAAAGAAAAAAAGAAACCCACAGAAAATAATCACTTGAAAATATGCTCATATGATTAGTTAATTAAAGAAATGCTCACTGAAACCACAATAACTTACTACTACATACCTATGAGAATGACTTTTAAAAATAAATAAAAGGAAAATAACAAATCTGGAGAGGATGTGGAACATGGGGAACTCTCTGACGTGTTGGTGGGGTGGGGACACAAAATGATTTAGTGGCTTTGGGGAGTGGTTGGGCAGTTTCTTTTGAAGTTACATGTGCTTTATATACAATCTAACAAACTCCCCTGGATGTTTACACAAGTGAAATCATAACTTACATTTCCACAAAGACCTGGATGTAAATGTTTACAGTGGCTTTATTAGTAATTGCCCAAAACTAGAAACCACCCAATTGTTTTTTGATTGGGGGAATGAATAGAAAAATTTTGGAATATTTACTCAATTGAGATCACGCAGCATTAAAAAGGAACACATGAGTGAATCACAAAACAATATACATGCATCTCAAAGGTATTATGTTAGGTGAAAGAAGCCAGACTTAAGGGGATATCTACTTTCAATCTACTTACTGACATCCTGGAAAAGACAGAAAAGACACCAGTGTTTGTCAGAATCTGGAGCTGGTCAGTGCAGTCGACTAAGCATGGTGCAGGGTCATTTTAGGAGTGATGGAAGGGCACTACTTTCTGTTCATAGTGGTGGTCATGTGACTATGTTTATTAAACTTACAGAACTGTTTACTAACAGAGTGAATTTACCTGTATGGAATTTATATCTAAATTAAAAAATGGAAATTAAAAAAATCCTTATTGCAGGGGGTAAAAAATATATATATAAAGAATAGCATAAGAAAATTGAGCATACTTTAATAGTATTCTCATAAAAATAATTGAGAGATTAAAGAATAGGCAATATTTAAAGAGCTTATACCTTGTGTTTTCTAGGTCTTATAAAAACATAAATTAACAAATATTTGAGGGATAATGTAGGTAAATCAGAATAAATAAAGTGAAATATACACCCAGATGCCATGTAGTGAAAGTACAGAACATCAAAGGAAAAGAGATGTTAAAAGCAGGTGGAGAAAAAACAGATAACCTGCAGAAACCACAATTACAATAATTATAGTCTCTTCAGCAGAAATGAAAGATGCCAGGAGATGGAGGGAAATTATCTTTAAAGTGCTGAACAAAAATAACTGTCAATCAAAATGTTTTCACCTGAAAAATCTTTATTTAATAAATACGGGACAATAAAGATATTTCTAGAGAATCAAAATACAGGAACATTTACAACCACAAGACTCTACTAGAACAACTTTAATATTGCACTTCAAAACGAAGAAAATGACTTTGAAAGGATAGTCTAAGATAGAAGGAAGAATGGTGAATAAAGACATTGGGAAAATATGAAGGCAAATTTAAACAAAATCAATCCGCGTTTACTGATGATATATTTACTTTTTAATTTTATGAATTAAAAAGGAAACAAAATACTAGACTATAATAGGTTCTTATTTAGGATCAGGTGCTCTTAGTTAAACTGTTCTAAAACTCTTCTACTGTTTGGAGGAGAGGGTTAAATAGTTGATCAACTTTATATCTTGCGAAGTGCGCAGAAAAAAATAGCATAGTCACTAAGAGAGGAGAGGACCTTCAGAGCAACCATAGGACTTGCATATTAATGACAGTGTGGGAGGATGAAATAAGAAAATCAGCAGAGAAAGAAATCAATCTCCACAAAAGAGGAGATTTGAGAATATGGAAAGAAACCTGACAAACTGAAGTATGATGTAAGATAGGAAGTGAGTCCAAATATGTTCTCATGTAAAGATTACTTTATAAATTTACCTGTGAAGAAAACAGAAAGTGTTAGGTTAATTTACTAATTTGCTAAAAGAGTTAGAAATGAAAAATGAACATTGTAGATTAGACAAAATCGGTCAAGTGAAAAAGCACTATTAGGGATTTAAAAAGGTCCCAACATAAAGAAACAAGGCTCCACTATGAGGAAGATTTTAAACTATAAATGCACCTGCATTGTCCCTCCAATGTTTGTACTTAATAAAATAGTCTCAAGGTATAAAACAAAAAGTAGTACAAATTGACTAGCTTGTCATCACAGTGGGAGGCTCCAACGTACTTTCTGAATTGTCAGTTTAGGCAGACTCTCCTTCTGATGAATGTGGTTATACTTGATGTTCTTAACTCCAATTAGAACGGCTACTATCAAGAACGCAAGCAATAATAGGTTTGGTGTGGATGTGGGGGAAAAGGCACACTTGTATATTGCTGGTGGAGTTGTAAATTGTTGCAGTCACTCTGGAAAGCAGTGTGGAGATTCCTTAGAAAACTTGGAATGGACCCACCATTTGACCCAGCTATCCCACTCCTCGGTTTATATCCAAAGGACTTAAAATCAGCATAATACAGTAAAGCAGCCACATCAATGTTCATAGCTTCTGAATTCATGATAGTGAGATTGTGGAACCACCCTAGATGTCCTTCAACAGATGAATGGATAAAGAAAACGTGGTATATATACACAATGCAATATTACTTAGCCATAAAGAAGAATAAAATTATGGCATTTGCTGGTAAATGGATGGAATTGGAGAATATCATGTTTAGTGAAATAAACCAAGCCCAAAAAACCAAAGGCCAAATGTTTTCTCTGTAAGTGGATGATGATACATAACGAGAAGGGGTGGCGGGGCTGGGGGGCAAGAGAAGAATGGAGGAACTTTGGATTGTGTAGAGGGAAATGGGGCAGAAGGGAGTGGGGGAAGGAAAGATAGTGGACTGAGACAGACATCATCACCCTATGTACATGTAGGATTACACGAATGGTGTGAATCTACATTGTGCACAACCATAGAAATGAAAAGTTGTACCCCATTTGTACCCCATTTGTGTACAATGAATCAAAATGAAGTCTATAAAAATAAAATTAAAAAACTTGATGTTCTTATAGAGAGAAATACCAGAAAGAGCAAGCACAGAAGAGAAATTAAGCAGGATTCCCTAGCAAAAGGGTGATTTGCTCAGGTTTTTTCTGACCTTCAGGGCAGATATACCACCTGTAGATCAGGAGTGTGCTGGAACTGTGGCTCAGTCAGCTTTAAAAACAAATGTTGCAATTTAGATTTTATACACAATTTAGTAGGAAAAATCATTACAAGATTGGTGCCAGTATCTTCAGATCTTTAGAAATTTCCTGAAGATACCACTATCACATATTCTCAAAAGAATCTTTTGCATAAGAAAGCACATTGTAAATGGAATAAATTCCAGTGTCTGAAGTACCTATTTCCATTCTTCTTTCCACATGAACTGGTCAATATGGAATCAGAGAAACTCCTTTTTGTTTGTTTTTTTAAAAATATTTTGCTTCTTTGTGTTTTCACAAATTGTGTCTAATATTCTACATTAATTCTAATGATTTTACTTTGTAAATTTATAATTCCACTTTTGACTTATAACTCCTTTCTACAGAATTTTTATAGATGGTAATAATTATTTAAATTTACTGCCACTGTTGAGAGATTTAAAAATTATTGATTCTTTTTTTAGTAATTTATTTGCATCTATTGAATTATTTAAATTTTCTATAAAAAGTGCTCCGAGACTTAAAATTATCTGGTCAAATAACAAGCAATACTCAGTATAAATAGAGTGGAAATAAACTTGGTTGTGACATTGTAGGAATGAGTATGTTCTCTGCTTCAAATTTTAATGAATATGAAAATTTAACCAGATTTATTGAAACTTCATCTTCAAAAAATCTTAATTTGCTTCCTTTCTTTTATATCACAGCTTTAGATATCCTTTGCTTTTTTATTTTTCTAAATATGTTTATTTTATTTTATTTATTTATTTATTTATTTATTTATTTATTTATCTATTTATTTTGTGGTACTGGGGATGACTGAACTCAGGGCTTCACATATTCTAGGTATGTGCTCTACCACTAGGCTACATCCCCAGCCCTTTTTAAAATTTATATTTTGAAATAGCGTCTTGCTAAATTGCCCAATCTGACCTTGAACTTATGATCCTGCTCTCTCATCATCCCAGGTAGCTGGGACTATATGTGTGTGTACCTGGCCAGTGTATTGTTTTGATTGAAGCAATGCACAGATTTCTTGTCACTCTCATGTTGTACAAAGCTTCATATTAGTGAAATGTACTTTATGATTTTTGACCTGATCCCTATATCATATTAGACTAATGGGATCTGTAATAATTTCCGATTCAGGAATTGTTTATTGTCTCCAATGTCAAATTATCTATCTTCCAGTAGTAGATTCTCACCTTTTAGTTGAATTTATGCATCTAGAATATAGACTCACTTTACTAGCCTCTCTTGAAACCTGATGTGGTCATTGACAAAATTATGGACACCAGGATGTATAGGATAAATGGCTATATGAAACTTATAGGAAATGTCTTCCAAGTGAGGGGCATATCCACTCACTTTCATCATTCTCTCGGGGCAGAATGTGTACCATGAAGTAAGTTTGGAGATGGAGCCATGATTCATTTCCCCCAGCAACACTGTGACAACATATGTGTGTCTTCTTTGCTGGGGAAACCTAACTTAGGTTTTTATTGGAGGTTGGTCTCATAGTATTCACTGTATAACATGTACCCAAATTCCAGAGTAAAGCAGATGTTATGCATCATACTGTTTGTACAAACAGTCTGGGCACAGTGAGCTACTCTTGTCAGTTCTGAGAAAGGTGGAAATCTTCCCTGAATCCAAGTGCCTAGACTTTATAAAACTTGCAATCTCAGACCCATATTAACCTTTTTCTGCATACAGCTTTAGACTGGTGCTTTATTGCCAAGTTGAAAACAGACTAATCCAGCACATGACACAAAGAAAAGCAGAAATGGGAAGCTTACAGGTAAAAAATAAACAAATATTCACCATAGAAGTGATTATTGTGCCCACTACAGTTTGGGTGCCTTAGCTCAATGCCATAGATTTTCTCCTGAATGTTAGGAAGGATATATCATTTTCAGGAGAAAATGTCTCTGTTCTTATGAAGGTACCTCTGCCTGTCTGATAGGCTGGGAAACAGAATTTAGGTATATTGCTGCAAAAACTGAGGCCATAAAACCTACAGCAGTTTGCTGTGATTGAGCCAATCCTATGCACTGCAGAGAATGATGGTGGTTTGTAATCCACGTGTATATTTGAATTTAATACACTTTCAGTCAAAGTAAGATGATTTTAAGAAAATCTGACTCCATGTTGAGTTAGCAATGTTATGAGAAATCATGACCCAACTTTCTTTATTTTTAATTTTAATTATTCAAACACATGAATTATACAAACTAATGGGCTGCACTGTGACATTTCCATCCCTTCATACACCATACTTTGATCATATCCATCCTTCCTATTGGCCTCTCTTGACCTCCTCTTTCTTTCACCACCCTGATCCCTTTTTCATTCCCTAGCCATCTTCTACTTTTCCCCAGTTTCTAAAAATGAGACAGAATGTGTGATATTTATCTTTCTGTTTGGTTAATTTTGTTTAACGTAATGTCCTCCATTTCTATTCATTTTCCTGCAAATGACATGATTTCATTCTTCTTTATGACTGAATAAAGTGGTATTATGTGTGTATGTGTGTATCTCATACTTTATTTTTTTAAATCCACTTCATCTGTTAGTGGGCATCTAGGCTGATTCCTTACACTGGTTATTGTGAAGAGTACTTCAATAAATAGGGGATGCCAGTGTCTCTTTTGTATGTTGACTTCATTTCCTTACCTCATGTAATTGGGGGTGGCATACTGGATTCTATGGTAGACCTATGTTAGATTTTTTGAAGAAACCTCCCCTTGAACCAACAGTTCAACTTTTTTGTCTTTGTAGTACTATGAATTGGACCCAGGGTCTCAAACATTCCAGGCAAGTGCTCTACCAATGAGTTACATCCCCAAGTCTTTTTTTTTTTTTTTTTTAATTTGTTACTACATTGCCCAGACTGGCCTTGAACTTAAGATCTTCCTCCCTCAGCTTCCTGAGTAGCTGGGATTACAGGCATGCCACCATGCTCAGCTCAACTTTTTAAGATACTTTTCCCCTTCAATGATGATACCAGTGCAGTTAAGCCAAAAATACTTTGTAAAAAGTGAATACTATTTTTTCCACTTTAGAATCTAAGCCATTTTAAAGTAAATAAAGAAATAAATTCTTTGACGAACAGAAAACTCACGAGTGGGGATTTGCTATGTTCTGCTGTTGGAGCCCTATTGTTGTAATGTTTCTGATAATTGTTTTTTTTTCCCCTTGTGATCTTATATTTCTGATAGGACATGATTGAATTGGAAATTGCCTCTATTTCCTTTTTTTGAAAAAAAATGGAAATCATTCTCTGTGATGTTGTAGAAGCAACATTGCTATATTTTAAAATTATTTAAAAATTAACTTAGTGAAAAGAGATCAAGACATATCAAAATAATATATTCACGAAGGCTGGACTGGAATCTCATTCTTTTTATATGTGAATGATCATCTTGATAATGACTCATTTCATAAGATAAAATGACTATAGTAGTAATTTGTAAACTTGTATTCAGAGTGACACTGTCAAATGCTGTGATATACACACCTGAAAAGGTCAAGAGATGTTGGGACTACCAAATCAAGTACTTTGGAGGCAAGATTACCCTGAAGGGTCTTCTGATATATAAAGCATCTAGTAATACAGAAAAAGAGATACTATAATAAATGTTTCTTTGAATATATAGTTGATATCATTAAAAAGGAAGGAAATCCCCAGGAGGCAAAAGATGAAGCTGCGAACCAGAATGACTAGCTTCAGCTGACAGGATGATTTCTAAGTCTTTTGACAATGTTGACAAAGTTGTGTTTTAAAGGTAGTTGGGGAAATACAAGGATTTGGGTCCATCTGAAGCCTAGGAGTTGAAACTGAGACTGTCACTTAACTGATGCAACATAAATTTGGTTACTTGGGTGATGTTGAGACTGAAATGATTCAGGATGCTGACAGGAACAAGCCAGGGCAACTCATCAATGACATGGGGAGGCTGAGAACACACATTTCTCTTTACATATTTGTTTGTTTGTTTTTGTTTTTGGTATTGGGGATTGGACCCCAGGGCACTCTATCACTAAACTACATCCCCAGAACTTTTTACTTTTTATTTTGAGACAGGGTCTTGATAAGTTACCTAGGCACATCTCAAACATGCGATCCCCCTGCTTCAGTCTCCCAAGTAGCTGGGCTTACAGAAGTGTATCATGACACGCTATCCCAATTGAACATTTTTACTTTTAACTTATCCCTGATAACATTTACTTGCAGGGGCACTTACCCCTTGGTTGCTCCAAGAGTCGATTGCTCTCTTTTGCTAAGAACCTGATCACAAAAAGCCTACATTCGCTATTGAACATCGTTTTCAGTTGAGCATGTTCCAAGTCACATTTGACTTCTCTTTGTTTTCAGGCCACATTTACAGGTAAAGATGAAGACTGTGACTATGGTCCTGTCTACTTTTGAAGAACAGACACATAGCCTACTATTTTCCCAAAGGAAATAGAATGAAAATTGTCACTAAATTAAAAAATAGATGTCTGTGTTAGGAAAACCAAGATGACTTTCTAGTCTAGTTGCAGGTAATACCAAATTTAAAAAATGAACCATGCTGTAACCTAAATAGTCATAGGTAGGAACTAGACCCAATTAGTTTATCTACTTTATTGTCTTTGATATTGTGTGTCTTTAATCTTACTCTTAGATATCAGCGGGCAAAGAAATGAAATCTCAACAAGATTCCATTGAGTCGATAAATTCAGAATGTGTATTAGCAAACTATAAAGCAGGGAGATGATAATAATAGTTAATATGTATTAGTATATAAAATGCTTAAGTACATTGTTTCAATTAATTTTTACAACAAACCTATAAATTAGATATATCAATATTTTATGAAGGAAAATTCTAATTCTATTCTATTCTATTGAATCTTGTTTACATAGCTTATCTGGTAATCTCAAACATGAGGCAAAAAAACATGACATAGTCACTAGAATAAATCTTTAAGTATATAACATGATTGTGACAATACAGGTAACATCAACAGGCATTTCCAAATTAGTCACAAGAAGAATAGGTAATATTTGAGCCTTTATAATATGTCCAGATTAATATGTAAGATTAATTTATTAGAAAAAAATTTGTAATTTGTAGTCTATTTCTGTTCAAACTTATGCTTTCTCAAGAACATTTAATCCTTGAATGTTTTGTATCTCTTCTAATTTTTCATTATCCCTTTTAATTTGTTTCTTCTCATCAGCTTCTAAATAAGATTAGGTCTTTTTGATCTTAGGAAAGAATTTCCCAGAACAATATGAATAAAGACCTTTATCCTTCATGTTATTTTCCCATACAACTATCACTTATCTCATGCTCCTCATTTTTACTACAAGCTATCTAGAAATAAGTGTCCATGTGTGTCTCAGTTTCCTAACCTCCCATTCACCCGTCCATCCGTATGGAGATGGGCTGCCAGACCATCTTCTAAGATTGATTTGCTGCTGCTGAGGGGATGTTGTTCTACAGACAGCCTCCATCTGTCTGTCTGCTACTTCAGGGTCTACCACAGTTGCAGCTGTCTTGTACAAAGTCATGACCTTCCTGTGGTATCCCACATATGGAAATGGAAGGTATAAAAATATCCAGCATTTTGGACTGAAGGAAGATAACTGATGGGTGGCATTTACTCCAGAGGCCCCCTCTGACTGGCTGAAGATTTTGTCAGACCTATCTTGCAATTTTTCTTCCTCTTCCTCAGTCTTGCTTCCTTTACTTCCTTTCACAAGTATTGGTACCTCATAAACATCTTGTACCACAATTCTATCACAGTCTCTGATTTCCAAAAGC
Organism: Sciurus carolinensis; assembly: GCF_902686445.1. Lineage (NCBI taxonomy): Eukaryota > Metazoa > Chordata > Mammalia > Rodentia > Sciuridae > Sciurus > Sciurus carolinensis. The sequence continues at coordinate 33,640,530 of NC_062218.1, forward strand.
CTAATTGGGGACACCATTGTGACCAGCTTGTGTTTTTTTTTTTTTTTCCCAGAAAAAGAAGAAGAAAATTTTATTGCTTCACTGGCAAAGGAGAAACACAGGGGATTCCTGTCCCAAAGACTTTGATTCTGCCCATCAGCAGGAACAAGGAGCTTTTAAAGAGGTGACTCCAAGGTTACATTTCACATGTTCTCTGTTGGGGTTGGAGTTCAGAGATAGTCATTTCTGAGATCTTCTGGTACCATCCCTAAAGTCTGGATTACTTATTCCTATGGTGGTGTGTACTCAGGGACAGAAAACTCTGCCTAGGATGGGGAAGAAAGGTAATTCTGTTTCCCCTGAGATTAGGAAGGGGGAAAGATTAGAAAGGAGCAGGGGTGGAGGAAGAGAAAGGGACATGTCTATTTAAAAAATAAGTTGAAGTGGCAGAGCAGCAAGGGCTGTATTCAAAGCATAAAGTGGACCACTGTTAACATTTTCCCACTGTCAATTTCTACATTCCATTTCTATGGAAAAGTGGGTGATGACATCTCAAACCTTCTTTCTGAAAGAGGGTGAAGTTGGGGGAAGTAACCCAAAGTCCTTGTTCTCTATCAGGTGGGGCATGGACAGTTAAGTTTATTTAGCCTCAGAATGGTCCAGAGGTCCACTGGCAGATGGCAGGTGACTGGACAAGGCATACATGGGGCAGGGATCATGCTAAGGCAACAAGATAGCAAAAGCAATTAGTATTTCCGCCAGTCTCTGAAAACCATGAAGTCTATAATTCATAATCAACTAGCTTGGTTTTGATTGCTTCGGTGAATCTTTCTAAGGACAACAGTGACTTGTATGTTGATAAATCTAATAGGCAGAGCTTAATCATCGATCTACTACAGTCCTTATGGCATTTGAAACAGTAATTAAGAAAAAATTAGTGTCAGTCTGCTGGATTAACATACTCCTTGTGGACACATCATTAATTTATTCTTTCATAATCAATATATAATAATGGTGCTATGGTTTAGATATGAGGTGTCCCCCAAAACTCATGTGTAAAGAGAATGCAAGAACATTCAGAGGTAAAACAATTAGGTAAATAAGAGCTACACCCTCATCAGTGGATTTTCACTGACATGGATTAACTGAGTAGTAACTGTAGGCAGGTAGAGTGTGGCTGGAGGAAGTAGGTCACTGGGAGAGTGTGCTTTTGGGGTTTATCTTTTGTCCCTGGTAAGTGGAGCTCTCTGCTTCTTGGTTGTCACTCCCTGAGATGCTTTCCTCTGCCACA